>NC_054480.1:4139874-4469874 GCF_017639515.1 Carcharodon carcharias | reverse complement strand
AACCCCCAACCCTAACCCTAACCCTAACTCTAACCCCTAACCCTAACACCTAACCCTAACCTTAACCCTAACCCCAAACCCTAACACTAACCCTAACCCTAACCCTAACACTAACCCTCACCCTAACCCCTGACCCTGAGTCTGACTCTGACCTTAACCCTAAACCTAACCCTAACCCTAACCCTAACCCTAATGCTTTCCCACTCCCTTACTCATGCACCCGAACCCTAACACTAACTCTAACTGTAACCCCTAAACCTAACCCGAACCCAAAACCTAACCTCTAACCCTAACCCTAACCCTTACACGAACACTGACACTGACCCCACCCCTAGCCCTAACCCTACCTCCAACCCTCACCTTAACGCGGACCCAAAACTTAACGTTAATACTACCCCCTAACCCTAATCCTCTAAAACTCACCCCTACCCCAACCCTAACCCGAACCCGAACAGTAACCCTAACCCTAAGCATAAACTTGATACGCTCCCTGACACTAACCTTAACCCTTACCTTAACCCTAACCCTAACCCTGATCCTAACCCCTAACCCTAACCCCTAAAAACTAACGCTAACGCTGACCCTCACCCTCACCCTCAGCCGAACCCTAATCTTAAACCTAACCGTCAACCTAACCCTAACCCTAACCCTAAAAATAACCCAAACCCCAACCCATAACCCTAACACTCTCCCCTATCCCTAGCTCTAATCCTAGCCCTAACCCTAACCCCTAACCATCACCCCAAACCCTAACCCCTAATCCTAACCCTTACCAGTAACCATAATCCTAACCATAACCCGAAACCCTCACCCTAACTCCACCCAACCCTAACACTAACCCTAACCCTAAATCTAAACCCTAACCCTAACCCTACCACGTAACCCTAACCCTAAACCCTAACCCTAACTCTAACCGCTAAACCTAACCCTAACCCTAACCCTGGCCCCTAACCCTTTACCCAAAACCTAACCCTAACCCCTAACCCAAACCCTAACCCTAACTCTAACCCTAACCCTAATCCCTAAACCCACCCTCTAACCCTAACCCTAACCCCTAACCCTAATGCCCTAATCCTAACACCAGCCCAAAATACTAATCCTAACCCCTATCCCTAATCCCTAAGCCCAACCCTAACCCCAACCCGTAACCCTAACACTAAACCTAGCCCTAACTAAGCCTAACTTATCCAACCTTAACCCCTACCCCTAACCATAACCCCAATCCTAACCCTGACCCCTAACCCTAACCCCTGAACCTACCCATAACCCGAACCCTAACCTCTAACCCTCACCCCTAAATCTAACCCTAACCCCTAACCCTACCCCTCACCCTAATCCCTAATCCCAAACCTAACCATAACCATAACCCCTTGCCCTAACCCCTAACCTTAACCCCCTAACCCTAACCCTACCCCTAACCCCTAGCTCTAACCTAACCCCTAACCTCACCTTCACCCTAACCCCTAATCCTAACCCTATCCCTAAACCCTAACCCTAACCCTAACCAAGTTGTTCCGGGACAGTTACTACACTGGCATCTACCCAGCTATGTGTAAGATTGTCCAGGTATGTCCAGCACACAAAAAGCAGGACAAATCCAACCTGGCCAATTACCGCCCCATCAGTCAACTCTTGGTCATCAGTAAAGTAATAGAAGGGGTCAACAACAGTGCTATCAAGTGGCACTTGCATAGCAATAGCCTGCTCACTTATGCTCAATTTGGGTGCCGCCAGGGACACTCAGCTCCTGACCTCTTTACAGCCTTGGTTCAAACATGGACAAAAGAGCTGAACTCCCAAGGTGAGGTGAGAGTGACTGCCCTTGACATCAAGGCAGCATTTGATCAAATGTGGCATCAAGGAACCCTAGCAAAACTGGAGTCAATGGGAATGAGGGGGAAAACTCTTCGCTGGTTGGAGTCATACCTAGCACAAAGGAAAATGGTTGTGGTTGTTGAAGGTCAGACATCTCAGGTCCAGGACATCACTGCAGAAGTTCCTCAGGGTAGTGTCTTAGACCCAACCAACCTCAGCTGCTTCATCAATGGCCTTCTTTCTATCATAAGGTCAGAAGTGGAGATGTTCACTGATGATTGCACAATGTTCCGCACCATTCGTGACTCCTTAGTTACTGAAGCAGTCCATGTCCAAAGGCAGCAAGACTTGGACAACATCCAGGCTTAGGCTGACAAGTGACAAGTAACATTTGTGCCACACAAGTGTCAGGCAATGACCATCTCCAACAAGAGAGAATCCAACCATCGCCCCTTGATGTTCAATGCCATTACCATCACTGAACCCCCCCACTATCAACATCCTGGGGGTTACCATTGGCCAGAAACTGAACTGGACTAGCCAGATAAATACTGTGGCTACAAGAACAGGTCAGAGGCTAGGAATCCTGTGATGAGTAACTCACCTCCTGACTCCCCAAAGCCTGTCCACTATCTACAAGGCATAAGTCAGGAGTGTTCTGGAATACTCCCCACTTGCCTGGATGAATGCAGCTCCAGCAACACTGAAGAAGCTGGACACTGTCCAGGACAAAGCAGCTCACTTGATTGGCACCACATCCACAAACATTCACTCCCTCCACCACTGATGCACAATAGCAGCTGTGTGTACCATCTACAAGATGTACTGCAGGAACTCACCAAGGCTCTTTTGACAGCACCTTCCAAACCCACGACCACTACCATCTAGAAGGACAAGGGCAGTAAATAGATGAGAACACCAATGCCTGGAAGTTCCCCTCCAAGTCACTCACCATCCTGACTTGGAAATATATCACCGTTCCTTCACTGTCACTGGGTCAAAATCCTGGAACTTCCTCCCTAACAGCACATGGACTGCAGCGGTTCAAGAAGGCAGCTCACCACCACCTTCTCAAGGGCAACTAGGGATGGGCAATAAATGCTGGGCCCAACCAGTGAAGTCCACATCCCGTAAATGATTTTTTAAAAACTCATCCACCTCCTGATTTCCATCCATGGTCTCTCTGATGAGAGGTAAGGGGTTAAAACAAGGTGAGATATTCAAAGGAGGAGAAAGTATTATATGAGTAGGGGATCAGGTCAAGGTCTGATCTGGTGATTATTGCCACACTGCCTCCACAATGGTCTTGGTGGAGCAAGTGAAAGATATAGCCAGGTGGGAAGGCTTCATTTAGGGACAAGGTTCCATCACTCTCCAGCCAGATTTCTGATAAGGTCATGATTTTGATCTGGAGGGAGATAAGTGGAAAAGTTGCAAGAGCCCATCCACTGGCAGAGTCCACAGGATCAGTAGTGAGAGGGTGAGTTGGACAGGAAAGAGATTGGCAAGGTTCCAAACTCACTGGTCATGTGTGAAGAGGGTTTCACAACTCCAAGCACTGGCCCACGCCACCTCCACTCCCAATGACTCTAGTGGAGATGACTTCTATTATCAGCACTTACTGCCTGAGTCAAAATGTGACCAATGATCAAAGTCTGAAGCTGTTAAACTCAATGCTAAGGCCAAAAGTTCCATCATTGGTGCACTGTTGGAGTTTTGCTTTATGCTAATGAATGAATGCTGATGCAAACATCAGAAGAATATCATCAAATATCAAAGCCCAGTGACAACAATGGCTAAGGCTGAACTTCTCAAGGCCCAGGTTGAACCCATTTGGTTTATTTTATCGGTCTTCAATACAAATTGCTCAAAACTGGGCGATTTAATCAAAATAGATCTGATCTTTTAAAGTTGAAAAAAGGTTTAATAAACTAAGTAAATATTTGACAGTTCCCTCAGTGTGTGCTGAATCATGAATCTATGTTCTAATGGTGTAATAATATTTAGTTTACTGGACAGTAAGGTTTCTCCCGGGTTCATGGCTGCAGTGCTGTTAGGGACAGAGCTCCAGGTTATTGACCCACCAGCAGCAAAGCAACAGCTTTATATGTCCAATCAGGATGGCATCTGTCTGGGAGGGGAACTTGGAAGTGATAGTGTTCCTATCCCCAGCTGCCACTGTCCTTCTTGGTGGTCAAGGGCATGGGTTTTAAAAGTTGCTGCAAAAGGAGCCTCGGTGAGCTGCTGCAGTGCCTTTTGCAGACGGTGCGCACCACAGCTACTGTGCTTGGGTGATAGATGGAGTGAATGTTTAAGGTGGTGGATGGGGTGCCAATGGATGGGGTGCCAGTTTAAGGTAGTGGATGGGGTGCCAATATAGCAGTTTGCTATGACCCAGATGGTACTGATGTTCTCAAGGGTTATTGGAGTTGCACTCATCAGGCATGGAGCATATCCCATTGCACTCCTTGTTCTCAAGGGTTATTGGAGTTGCACTCATCAGGCATGGAGCATATCCCATTGCACTCCTTGTTCTCAAGGGTTATTGGAGTTGCACTCATCAGGCATGGAGCATATCCCATTGCACTCCTTGTTCTCAAGGGTTATTGGAGTTGAACTCATCAGGCATGGAGCATATCCCATTGCACTCCTTGTTCTCAAGGGTTATTGGAGTTGCACTCATCAGGCATGGAGCATATCCCATTGCACTCCTTGTTCTCAAGGGTTATTGGAGTTGCACTCAACAGGCATGGAGCATATCCCATTGCACTCCTTGTTCTCAAGGGTTATTGGAGTTGCACTCATCAGGCATGGAGCATATCCCATTGCACTCCTTGTTCTCAAGGGTTATTGGAGTTGCACTCATCAGGCATGGAGCATATCCCATTGCACTCCTGACTTGAGCCTTGTGGGAGGCGGGGAGACTTACTGCAGGATACCCAATCTGACCTGCTCTAGTAGCTACGTCACTTAGATGGCTGGCCCTGTTGAGTTTCTAGTAAATGGCGACCCCTAGGATGCCGATGGTGGATGCTGCTCAATGCCAAGGGGAGGTGGTTACACTCTCTTGCTGGAGATGTTCAGAGATGACATGTGCGGTGCTAATGTTTTTGCCATTTTTATCCCACACCCGAGTGTTGTCCAGGTCTTGCTGTTTGCAGACACAGACTGCTTCAGTACCTGAGGTGTCGCGAATGGTGCTGAACATTGTGCAATCATCCGTGAACATCCCCACTTCTGACCTTATGTTGGAAGGAAGGTCATTGATGAAGCAGCTGAAGATGGTTGGGCCGAGGACACTATCCTGAGGAACTCCTGCAGTGATGTTCTGGTTGAGATGATCATCTCCAACAACCATGACTATCTTCCTTTGTATTAGGTATGGCTCCAACCAGTGGAGAATTTTCTTTTGATGTCCATTTGCTGTTGCTACCAGAGGAAGCTGCAGACTTCTGTAGATCCCAATTGCTTCACATCATTATTCACACAGGCAAAAATTTGTAACCTTCCTCCAGGATAACAGCAAGTTTTCAACAATTACTCAGCATTTCTCACCTTCCCTTACTTCAACTTCCTATGCTAAAATAATAGGTTTTTAATGAAACATTTCCAAGTCATGCCTTCCAAGGCCCCTTCCCTGTGCCTTTTTATTTTTCATTGAAGCCCACTAACCTCTGAATGACTCCAGAGGGCAAATATGCTGTATTTTCAAACTAAACAAGTTTGGTGGATCATTTATGACCCTGCTTTTGTCAGTTTTCCAATCTGTTTACAGCTTTCAATTGGAGCCTCCATCAGCCAACTGAGTTAAATTTTCTTCCTGGACCTCAATCAGTTTGATTTGAGCAGTCTTGATATTTACTTTATTATCAAGCACTGTACAGACGAATTAGGAGCAGGAGTAGGCCACTCAGCCCCTCGGGCCTGCTCCACCATCCAATAAGATCAAGGCTGATTGGATTTTAACCTCAAGTCCACACTCCCACCTACCCCCAATAAACTTTCAACCCCATGCTAATTAAGAATCTATCTACCTCTGCCTTAAACTTGGCTCACTTCCTAACCGTAACCCTAACACTGGCCCCTAATCCCTTACCCGAAACCTAACCCTAACCCCTAACCCAAAACCTAACCCTAACACCTTACCATAACCCTAATGCACTAATCCTAACACCAGCCAAAACCACTAACTCTAAACCCTAATCCAAATCCCTAAACCCAACACTAAACACAACCTGTAACCTTAAAACTAAACCTAACCCTAACTAAGCCTAAGTGATCGAACGTTAGCCTCTAACCCTAACCTTAACACTAACTCTAATCCCTAACCCTAACGCTAATGCCGAATAATAACCCTGACCATAACCCCTAACCCTAACCATAAACCAAACCCCTAATCTCTAGCCCTAACCCCAACCACTAACCCTAACCCCTAACCCTAAGCCTAACCCTAACACTAACCCCCTAACACCCTAACCCTACCCTAATCCTAACCCTAACACTACCCCAAAACCTACGCCCTAAGCCCTAACCCCAACCCTAATCCGAAGCCCTAACTCTAACCCTAACCCTAACACCTAACACTAACCATAAACCATAAACCTAACCCTAACTCAAACCGTTAAAATTAACCCTAAACCTAACCCGAGCCCCTAACACATTACCCAAAACCTAACACTAATCCATAACCATAATTCTAACCCTGACCCTAAGGCTATCCCTAACCTGAGCCGTAGCCCTAAACGCAGCCCTAGGCCTAACCCTAGCCCCAGCCCAAACCCTAGCTCAAAGCCTAACCCTAGCCTAAAGCCTAACACTAACCCTAACCCTAACCCTAATCATAACCATAAAGCGCCCTAACACTAACCCTAATCCTAACCACAACCCTAACCCTAACCCAACCCTAACCCTAACCCTAACCCCTAAACCTAAACACTAACCCTAACCCGAACCCCAAACCCTAACCCAAAGCCCTAACCTTAACCCTAACCCTAACCCTAACCCTAACCCCGAACCTCTAACCCTAACACTAACCCTAACTCCTAACACTTACCCCTAAGCCCTAACGCTAACGCCTAACCCTAACCCTAACGCTAACCCTAATGCCATAACTCTAACCCTAACCCTAACCCTAAACCTGATGCCCTAAACCTAAGACTAACTCTAACCCTAATGCACTAACCCTTACCCTAACACTAATGACCTAACCCTAACCACTAACATTAACCATAACCCCTAACCAATAACCCTAAACCTAAGCCTAACCCCAAACCCCTAAACCGAAACCTAACACCTAAACCTAAACCAAACACTAAACCTAATCCCTAACCCAAACCCTGAGACCTAACCCTAACCCCTAACCCCTAACCCTAATCCCTAACTCTAACACCAAACTCTAAGCCTAACTCCTAACGCTAACACATAACCCTAACCCATTACCATAACCCTAAACCTAGCCCTAGCCCTAGAACTAACCCTAACACTAACCCTAACGCTAACCCTAACCCATTACCCTAACCCTAACCCCTAACACCTAACCCTAAACCTAACCACAAGCCCTAACCCCTAACCCTAAAGCTAACCCTAACCCTAACCCCTAAATCTAAGAAAACCCCTAACCCTAATCCTAACACTAACCCTCACCCCCTAACTCTAGCCCTAACCCTAACACTTACCCCTAACCCTAAACCTCACCCCTAACCCTAACCCTGAACCTAACCTTAACCCTAACCCCAAACCCTAACCCCTAACCCTAACGCTAACCCCTAATCCTAGCCCTAGCCCTAACCCTAGACCTAACTCTAACCCTGACCCTAACCCGAATACCTAACCCCTTACCCAAAATCTAACCCTAACCGCAAAACGTAACCCTAACCACTAAGCCAAACCCTAAACCTAACCCCTAACCCCTAATTCTAAAACTAACCCTAACACTAACACTTAACCCTAACCCTAACCCTCACCCTAACCCCTGACCCTGAGTCTGACTCTGACCTTAACCCTATACCTAAGCCTAACCCTAACCCTAACCCTAATGCTTTCCCACTCCCTTACTCATGCACCCAAACCCTAACACTAACCCTAACCATAACCCCTAAACCTAACCCGAACCCAAAACTTAACCCCTAACCCTTACATGAACCCTGACACCCACCCTACCGCTAGCCCTAACCCTGCCTCCAATGCTAAACCTAACGCTGACCCTAAACTTGACCCTAACCCTAAACCTAATGCGGACCCTAAACTTAACGCTTACGAACCCCCTAACCATAACCCCATAACCCTAACCCCCTAAAACTCACCCCTAACCCTAACCCGAACCCAACCCATAACCCTAACCCTAACCCTAATACGCTCCCTAACACTAACCCTAACCCTAACCCTCACCCTAATCCTAACCCCTAACCCGAACCTCTAAACACTAACGCTAACGCTAACGCTAACTCTCACCCTCACCCTCAGACTAACCCTAACATTAAACCTGAGCGTCAACCTAACCCTAACATTAACCCGAACTCTAACCAAAACCCCAACCCATAACCCTAACCCTCTCCCCAATCCCTAGCTCTAATCCTAGCCCTAACCATAACCCCTAACGATCACCCCGAACCCTAACCCCTAATCCTAAACCTTAACAGTAACCATAATCCTAACGCTAACCCTAAACCCTAACCCTAACTTCACCCAACCCTAACACTAACCCTAACCCTAATGCTAAACCCTAAACCTAACCCTACCACGTAACCCTAACCCTAAACCCTAACCCTAACTCTAACCGCTAAACCAAACCCTAACCCTAAACCTGGCCCCTAACCCTTTACCCAAAACCTAACCTTAACCCCTAACCCAGACCCTAAGGCTAACCCCTAAACCTAACCCCTAACTCTAACACCAAACTCTAACCCTTACCACTAACCCTAACACCTAACCCTAACCCATTACCCTAACCCTAACCTCAACACCTAACCATAAACCTAACCCCAAGCACTAACCCCTAACCCTAAAGCTAACCCTAACCCTAACCACTAAACCTAACCCTAACCCCTAACCCTAATCCTAACCCTAACCCTCACCCCTAACTCTAGCCCTAACCCTAACACTTATCCCTAACCCTAAACCTCACCCCTAACCCTAACCCTGAACGTAACCTTAACCCTAACCCCTAACCCTAACTCCTAACCCTAACGCTAAACCTAACCCGAGCCCTAGCCCTAACACTACCCCTGACCCTAACCCGAACGCAACCCATAACCCTAACCCTAAACCTAATACGCTCCCTAACACTAACCCTAACCCTAACCCTCACCCTAATCCTAACCCCTAACCCTAACCTCTAAACACTAACGCTAATGCTAACTCTCACCCTCACCCTCAGACTAACCCTAACCTAAAACCTAACCGTCAACCTAACCCTAACCCTAACCCTAACTCTAACCCAAACCCCAAACCATAACCCTAACCCTCTCCCCTATCCCTAGCTCTAATCCTAGCCCTAACCATAACCCCAAACCATCACCCCGAACCCTAACCCCTAATACTAACCCTTACCAGTAACCACAATCCTAACCCTAACACTAAACCCTAACCCTAACTTCACTCAACACTAACAATAACCCCTAACCCTAACCCTACCACGTAACCCTAACCCTAAACCCTAACCCTAACTCTAACCGCTAAATCTAATCCTAACCCTAACCCTGGCCCTAACGCTGGCCCCTAACCCTTTAGCCAAAACGTAATCCTAATGCATAACCCAAACCCTAACCCTAACTCTAACCCCAAACTCTAACCCTTACCCCTAACCCTAACACCTAAACCTAACCCATTACCCTAACCCTAACCTCAACACCTAACCATAAACATAAACCCAAGCCCTAACCCCTAAACCTAAAGCTAACCCTAACCCTAACCACTAAACCTAACCCTAACCTTTAACCCTAATCCTAACCCTAACCCTCACCCCTAAATCTAGCCCTAACCCTAACACTTACCCCTAACCCTAAACCTCACCCCTAACCCTAACCCTGAACGTAACCTTAACCCTAACCCCTAACCCTAACTCCTAACCCTAACGCTAAACCTAACACTAGCCCTAACACTAACCCTGACCCTAACCCGAACACCTAACCCCTTACCCAAAATCTAACGCTAACCCCAAACCCCAAACCCCAAACCCTAAGCCAAACCCTAAACCTAACCCCTAACCCCTAATTCTAAAACTAACCCTAACACTAACCCTTAAACCTAAGCCTATCCCTAAACCTAACCCTAAACCTAATCCTAACCCTAATTCTAATCCCCAACAGTTATGCCAACCTTATCCACTAACCTTAACACCAACACTAACCTCACCCTAACCCCTGAACCTGAGTCTGACTCTGACCTTAATCCTAAACCTAACCCTAACCCTAACCCTAACACTAATGCTTTCCCACTCCCTTACTCATGCACCCAAACCCTAACACTAACCATAAACTCTAAACCTAACCCTAACTCAAACCGCTAAAACTAACCCTAAACCAAACCCGAACCACTAATCCATTACCCAAAACGTAACACTAATCCATAACCATAACTCTAACCCTGACCCTAAGCCTATCCCTAACCTGAGCCCTTGCCCTAAACCCAGCTCTAGGCCTAACCCTAGCCCAAGCTCAAACCCTAGCCCTAACCATAACCGTAAAGCGCCATAACCCTAACCTTAATCCTAACCCTAACACTAACCCCTAACCCAAACCCTAACCCAAAGCCGTAACTTAACCCTAACCCTAACGCTAACCCCTAACCCCTAACAATAACCCCTAACACTTACCCCTAACCCCTAACGCTAACACCTACCCCTAACCCTAATGCTAACCCTAATGCATTAACCTTAACCCAACCCTAACCCTAAACCTAATGCCCTAAACCTAACACTAACCCTAAACCTAATGCACTAACCTTACCCTAACCCTAATGACCTAACCCTAAACACTAACATTAAGCATAACCCCTAACGCTAACCACTAACCCTAACCATAACCCTAAAGCGCCCTAAGCCTAACCCTAATCCTAACCCAGAACCAAACCCTAACCCCTGACCCTAACCACTAACCCTAACCCTAACCCCTAACGCTAACCCAAAGCCCTAAACTTAACCAAAACCCTAACCCTAGCCCCTAAACCCTAACACTAAAACCTAACACTTACCCCTAACCCCTAACGCTAACGCCTAACCCTAACCCTAACGCTAACGCTAATGCCTTAATCTTAACCCTAATCCTAACACTAAACCTAACATTAACCCTAACCCTAATGCACTAACCCTTACAATAACCCTAATGACCTAACACTAACCACTAACATTAACCATAACCCCTAACACTAACCACTAACCCTAAACCTAACCCTAACCCCTAACCCCTAAACCGAAAGCTAACCCCTAACCATAATCCTAACGCTAACACTACCCCCTAATCCTAAACCTAAGAACTATCCCTAACCCCTAACCCTAACCCCTAACTCTAACACCAAAATCTAACCCTAGCCCCTAACGCTAACACCTAACCCTAACCCATTACCATAACCCTAACGCTAGCCCTAGCCCAAGACCTAACCCTAACACTAACCCTAACGCTAACCCAAACCCATTACCCTAACCCTAACCCCTAACACCTAACCCTAAAACTCACCCCAAGCCTTAAACCCTAAACCTAAGCCTAACCCCTAACCCTAATCCTATCACTAACCCTCACCCCTAACTCTAGCCCTAACCCTAACACTTGCCCCTAACCCTAAAGCTCACCTCCAACCCTAACCCTGAACCTAACCCTAACCCTAAACAATAACCCTAACCACTAACCCTAACGCTAAACCTAACCCTAGCCCTAGCCCTAACCTTAGCCATAACACTAAACCTGACCCTAACCTGAATACCTAACCCCTTACCCAAAATCTAACCCTAACCTCAAACCCTAACCCTAACCCCTAAGCCAAACCCTAAACCTAACCCCAACCCCTAATTCTAAAACTAACCCTAACACTAACCCTTAACCCTAAGCCTAACCCTAACCCTAACCCTAAACCTAATCCTAACCCTAACTCTAACCCACAACACTTATGCCAACCTTAACCCCTAACCCTAACCCTAACCCTCACCCTAACCCCTGACCCTGAGTCTGACTCTGACCTTAACCCTAAACCTAACCCTACCCTGACCCTAACCATAATGCTTTCCCACTCCCTTACTCATGCACCCGAACCCTAACACTAACCCTAACCATAACCCCTAAACCTAACCCGAACCCAAAACTTAACCACTAACCTTAACCCTAACCCTTACACGAACCCTGACACTGACCCCACACCTAGCCCTAACCCTGCATCCAATGCTAACCCTAACGCTGACCCTAAACTTGACCCTAACGCTAACCCAAACGCGGACGCTAAACTTAACGCTTACGAACCCCCTAACCCTAACCCCATAACCCTAACCCCCTAAAACTCACCCCTAACCCTAACCCTAACCCGAATCCAAACCCTAACCCTAACCCTAACCCTAATAGGCACCCTAACACTAACCCTAACCCTAACCCTCACCCCAATCCTAACCCCTAACCCTAACCTCTAAACACTAACGCTAATGCTAACTCTCACTCTCACCCTTGGACTAACACTAACCTTAAACCTAACCGTCAACCTAACCCTAACCCTAACCCTAACTCTAACCCAAACCCCAACCCATAATCCTAACCCTCTCCCCATCCCTAGATCTAATACTTGCCCTAACCCTAACCCCTAACCATCACCCCGAACCCTAACCCCTAATCCTAACCATTACCAGCAACCATAATCTTAACCCTAACCCTAAACCCTAATGCACTAACACTTACCCTAACCCTAATGACCTAACCCTAACCACTAACATTAACCATAACCCGTAACCCTAACCACTAACCCTAAAACTAACCCTAACCACAAACCCCTAAACCGAAACCTAACCCCTAGCACTAACCCTAACCCTAACAATAATGCCTAACCCTAACACTAAGACCTAACCCTAATCCCTAACCCTAACCCCTAACTCTAACCCTAAACTCTAACCCTAACTCCTAACACCAACACCTAACCCTAACCCATTACCATAACCCTAAACCTAGCCCTAGCCCTAGACCTAACCCTAACACTAACCCAAACGCTAACCCTAACCCATTACCCTAACCCTAACCCCTAACACCTAACCCTAAACCTAACACCAAGCCCTAACCCCTAACCCTAAAGCTAACCCTAACCCTAACCCCAAAACCTAAGTCTAAATCCTAACCCTAATCCTAACACTAACCCTCACCCCTAACTCTAGCCCTAAACCTAACACTTACCCCTAACCCTAAACCTCACACCTAACCCTAACCCTGAACCTAACCCTAACCTCTAACTCTAACACCAAAATCTAACCCTAGCCCCTAACGCTAACACCTAACCCTAACCCATTACCATAACCCTAACGCTAGCCCTAGCCCAAGACCTAACCCTAACACTAACCCTAACGCAAACCCAAACCCATTACCCTAACCCTAACCCCTAACACCTAACCCTAAAACTCACCCCAAGCCTTAAACCCTAAACCTAAGCCTAACCCCTAACCCTAAACCTATCACTAACCCTCACCCCTAACTCTAGCCCTAACCCTAACACTTGCCCCTAACCCTAAACCTCACCTCCAACCCTAACCCTGAACCTAACCCTAACCCTAAACAATAACCCTAACCACTAACCCTAACGCTAAACCTAACCCTAGCCCTAGCCCTAACCTTAGCCATAACACTAAACCTGACCCTAACCTGAATACCTAACCCCTTACCCAAAATCTAACCCTAACCCCAAACCCTAACCCTAACCCCTAAGCCAAACCCTAAACCTAACCCCAACCCCTAATTCTAAAACTAACCCTAACACTAACCCTTAACCCTAAGCCTAACCCTAACCCTAACCCTAAACCTAATCCTAACCCTAACTCTAACCCACAACACTTATGCCAACCTTAACCCCTAACCCTAACCCTAACCCTCACCCTAACCCCTGACCCTGAGTCTGACTCTGACCTTAACCCTAAACCTAACCCTAACCCTAACCCTAACCCTAATGCTTTCCCACTCCCTTACTCATGCACCCGAACCCTAACACTAACCCTAACCATAACCCCTAAACCTAACCCGAACCCAAAACTTAACCACTTACCTTAACCCTAACCCTTACACGAACCCTGACACTGACCCCACACCTAGCCCTAACCTTGCCTCCAATGCTAACCCTAACGCTGACCCTAAACTTGACCCTAACGCTAACCCTAACGCGGACCCTAAACTTAACGCTTACGAACCCCCTAACCCTAACCCCATAACCCTAACCCCCTAAAACTCATCCCTAACCCTAACCCTAACCCGAATCCAAACCCTAACCCTAACCCTAATAGGCACCCTAACACTAACCCTAACCCTAACCCTCACCCCAATCCTAACCCCTAACCCTAACCTCTAAACACTAACGCTAATGCTAACTCTCACTCTCACCCTCGGACTAACACTAACCTTAAACCTAACCGTCAACCTAACCCTAAACCTAACCCTAACTCTAACCCAAACCCCAACCCATAATCCTAACCCTCTCCCCATCCCTAGATCTAATACTTGCCCTAACCCTAACCCCTAACCATCACCCCGAACCCTAACCCCTAATCCTAACCATTACCAGCAACCATAATCTTAACCCTAACCCTAAACCCTAATGCACTAACACTTACCCTAACCCTAATGACCTAACCCTAACCACTAACATTAACCATAACCCGTAACCCTAACCACTAACCCTAAAACTAACCCTAACCACAAACCCCTAAACCGAAACCTAACCCCTAGCACTAACCCTAACCCTAACAATAATGCCTAACCCTAACACTAAGACCTAACCCTAATCCCTAACCCTAACCCCTAACTCTAACCCTAAACTCTAACCCTAACTCCTAACACCAACACCTAACCCTAATCCTAACACTAACCCTCACCCCTAACTCTAGCCCTAAACCTAACACTTACCCCTAACCCTAAACCTCACACCTAACCCTAACCCTGAACCTAACCCTAACCCCTAACTCTAACACCAAACTCTAAACCTTACCCCTAACCCTAACACTTAACCCTAACCCATTACCCTAACCCTAACCTCAACACCTAACCATAAACCTAACCCCAAGCCCTAACCCCGAACCCTTAAGCTAACCCTAACCCTAACCACTAAACCTAACCCTAACCCCTAAACCTAATCCAAACCCTAACCCTCACCCCTAACTCTAACCCTAACCCTAACAATTACCCCTAACCCTAAACCACACCCCTAACCCTAACCCTGAACGTAACCTTAACCCTAACCCCTAACCCTAACGCTAAACCTAAGCCTAGCCCTAGCCCTAACACTAACCCTGACCCTAACCCGAACACCTAACCCCTTACCCAAAATCTAACCCTAACCCCAAACCCCAAACCCTAGCCCCTAAGCCAAACCCTAAACCTAACCCCTAACCCCTAATTCTAAAACTAACCCTAACACTAACCCTTAACCCTAAGCCTATCCCTAAACCTAACCCTAAACCTAATCCTAACCCTAATTCTAACCCCCAACACTTATGCCAACCTTATCTCCTAACCTTAACACCAACCCTACCCTCACCCTAACCCCTGAGTCTGACGCTGACCTTAACCCTAAACCTAACCCTAACCCTAACCCAAACACTAATGCGTTCCCACTCCCTTACTCATGCACACAAACCCTAACACTAACCATAAACCCTAAACCTAACCCTAACTCAAACCGCTAATACTAACCCTAAACCTAAACTGAACCCCTAATCCATTACCCAAAACCTAACACTAATCCATAACCATAACTCTAACCCTGACCCTAAGCCAATCCCTAACCTGAGCCCTAGCCCTAAACCCAGCTCTAGGCCAAACCCTAGCCCCAGCCCAAACCCTAGCCCTAACCATAACCCTAAAGCGACCTAACCCTAACCCTAATCCTAACCTTAAACCTAACCATAACCCTACCCTAACCCTAACCCTAACCCCTAACCCTAACCACTAAACCTAACCCCTAACCCCTAACCCTAACCCTAACCCAAAGCCGTAACTTAACCCTAACCCTAACCCTAACCCTAACCCTAACCCCAAACCCCTAAGCCTAACACTAACCCTAACCCCTAACACTTACCCCTAACCCCTAACGCTAACGTCTAACCCTAACACTAACCCTAACGCTAACCCTAATGCCTTAACCCTAAACCTAACCCTAACCCTAACCCTAATGCACTAACCCTTACCCTAAACCTAATGACCTAACCCTAAACACTAACATTAACCATAACCCCTAACCCTAACCACTAACCCTAACCATAACCCTAAAGCGCCCGAACCCTAACCCTAATCCTAACCCTAACCCTAACCCTAACCCTACCCTAACCCTAACCCTAACCCCTAACCCTAACCACTAACCATAACCTCTAACCCTAACCCCTAACCCGAACACAAACCCTAACCCCTAACACTTACTCCTAACCCCTAATGCTAATGCCTAAACCTAACCCTAATGCTAACCCTAATGCCTTAACCCTAA
This sequence comes from Carcharodon carcharias, assembly GCF_017639515.1. Taxonomy (NCBI): domain Eukaryota; kingdom Metazoa; phylum Chordata; class Chondrichthyes; order Lamniformes; family Lamnidae; genus Carcharodon; species Carcharodon carcharias. Next base: position 4,453,416 of record NC_054480.1, on the reverse strand, counting down.
CCCTAAACCTAATCCTAAACCTAACCTTAACCCTAACCCTAATGCACCAACCCTTACCCTAACCCTAATGACCTAACCCTAACCACTAACATTAACCATAACCCCTAACCCTAACCACTAACCCTAAACCTAACCCTAACCCCCTAAAACTCAGCCCTAACCCTAGCCCTAACCCGAATCCAAACCCTAACCCTAACCCTAACCCTAATAGGCACCCTAAAACTAACCCTAAACCTAACCCTCACCCCAATCCTAACCCCTACCCCTAAACTCTAAACACTAACACTAATGCTAACTCTCACTCTCACCCTCGGACTAACACTAACCTTAAACCTAACCGTCAACCTAACTCTAACCCTAACCCTAACTCTAACCCAAACCCCAACCCGTAACCCTAACCCTCTCCCCTATCCCTAGCTCTAATCCTAGCCCTAACCCTAACCCCAAACCATCACCCCGAACCCTAACCCCTAATCCTAACCATTACCAGCAACCATAATCCTAACCCTAACCCTAAACCCTAATGCACTAACACTTACCCTAACACTAATGACCTAACCCTAACCACTAACATTAACCATAACCCCTAACCACTAACCCTAAACCTAACCCTAACCCCAAACCCCTAAACCGATCCTAACCCCTAGCACTAACCCTAACCCTAACACTAACCCCTAACCCTAACCATAAGACCTAACCCTAACCCCTAAACCTGACCCCTAACTCTAACCCCAAACTCTAAACCTAACTCCTAACACTAACACCTAACCCTAACCCATTACCATAACCCTAAACCTAGCCCTAGCCCTAGACCTAACCCTAACACTAACCCAAACGCTAACCCTAACCCATTACCCTAACCCTAAACCCTAACACCTAATGCTAAACCTAACCCCAAGCCCTAAGCCCTAACCCTAAAGCTAACCCAAACCCTAACCCCAAAACCTAAGCCTAAACCCTAACCCTAATCCTAACACTAACCCTCACCCCTAACTCTAGCCCTAACCCTAACACTTACCCCTAACCCTAAACCTCACCGCTAACACTAATTCTGAACCTAACCCTAACCCCTAACTCTAACCCCAAACTCTAACCCTTACCCCTAATCCTAACACTTAACCCTAACCAATTACCCTAACCCTAACCTCAACAGCTAACCATAAACCTAACCCCAAGCCCTAACCCCTAACCCTTAAGCTAACCCTAACCCTAACCAATAAACCTAACCCTAACCACTAAACCTAATCCTAACCCTAACCCTGACCCCTAACTCTAGCCGCAACGCTAACACTTTCCCCTAACCCTAAACCTCACCCCTAATGCTAACCCTGAACGTAACCTTAACGCTAACCCCTAACCCTAACTCCTAACCCTAACGCTAAACCTAACCCTAGCCCTAGCCCTAACACTAACCCTGACACTAACCCGAACACCTAACCCCTTACCCAAAATCTAACGCTAACCCCAAACCCCAAACCCTAACCCCTAAGCCAAACCCTAAACCTAACCCCTAACCCCTAATTCTAAAACTAACCCTAACACTAACCCTTAACCCTAAGCCTATCCCTAACCCTAACCCTAAACCTAATCCTAACCCTAATTCTAACCCCCAACACTTATGCCAACCTTATCCCCAACCCTAACACCAACCCTAGACTCACCCTAACCCCTGAACGTGAGTCTGATTCTGACTTAAACCCTAAACCTAACCCTAACCCTAACCCTAACACTAACCATAAACCCTAAACCTAACCCTAACTCAAACCGCTAAAACTAACCCTAAACCTAACCGGAACCCCTAATCCATTTCCCAAAACCTAACACTAATCCATAACCATAACTCTAACCCTGACCCTAAGTCTATCCCTACACTGAGCCCTAGCCCTAAACCCAGCTCAAGGCCTAACCCTAGCCCCTGCCCAAACCCTAGCCCTAACCATAACCCTAAAGCGCCCTAACCCTAACCCTAATCCTAACCCTAACCCTAACCCTAACCCTACCCTAACCCTAACCCTAACCCCTAACCCTAACCACTAACCCTAACCCTAATCCCTAACCCTAACCCAAAGCCCTAAACTAAACCATAACCCTAACCCTAAGCCCAAACCCCTAACCCTAACCCTAACCCTAACCCCTAACCCTACCCACTAACCCTAAACCTAACCCTAAACCCTAAACCGAAAGCTAAACCCTAACCCTAACCATAACACTAACCCTACCCCCTAACCCTAACCCTAAGAGCTAACCCTAACCCCTAACCCTAACCCCTAACTCTAAACCCAAACTCTAACCCTAACCCCAAACGCTAACACCAAACCCTAACCCATTACGATAACTCTAACCCTAGCCCTAGCCCTAGACCTAGCACTAACACTAACCCTAATGCTAACCCTAACCCATTACCCTAACCCTAAACCCTAACACCTAATGCTAAACCTAACCCCAAGCCCTAACCCCTAACCCTAAAGCTAACCCAAACCCTAACCCCAAAACCTAAGCCTAAACCCTAACCCTAATCCTAACACTAACCCTCACCCCTAACTCTAGCCCTAACCCTAACACTTACCCCAAACCCTAAACCTCACCCCTAACACTAATTCTGAACCTAACCCTAACCCCTAACTCTAACCCCAAACTCTAACCCTTACCCCTAACCCTAACACTTAACCCTAACCAATTACCCTAACCCTAACCTCAACAGCTAACCATAAACCTAACCCCAAGCCCTAACCCCTAACCCTTAAGCTAACCCTAACCCTAACCAATAAACCTAACCCTAACCCCTAAACCTAATCCTAACCCTAACCCTGACCCCTAACTCTAGCCGCAACCCTAACACTTTCCCCTAACCCTAAACCTCACCCCTAATGCTAACCCTGAACGTAACCTTAACGCTAACCCCTAACCCTAACTCCTAACCCTAACGCTAAACCTAACCCTAGCCCTAGCCCTAACACTAACCCTGACACTAACCCGAACACCTAACCCCTTACCCAAAATCTAACGCTAACCCCAAACCCCAAACCCTAACCCCTAAGCCAAACCCTAAACCTAACCCCTAACCCCTAATTCTAAAACTAACCCTAACACTAACCCTTAACCCTAAGCCTATCCCTAACCCTAACCCTAAACCTAATCCTAACCCTAATTCTAACCCCCAACACTTATGCCAACCTTATCCCCAACCCTAACACCAACCCTAGACTCACCCTAACCCCTGAACCTGAGTCTGACTCTGACTTAAACCCTAAACCTAACCCTAACCCTAACCCTAACACTAACCATAAACCCTAAACCTAACCCTAACTCAAACCGCTAAAACTAACCCTAAACCTAACCGGAACCCCTAATCCATTTCCCAAAACCTAACACTAATCCATAACCATAACTCTAACCCTGACCCTAAGTCTATCCCTACACTGAGCCCTAGCCCTAAACCCAGCTCAAGGCCTAACCCTAGCCCCTGCCCAAACCCTAGCCCTAACCATAACCCTAAAGCGCCCTAACCCTAACCCTAATCCTAACCCTAACCCTAACCCTAACCCTACCCTAACCCTAACCCTAACCCCTAACCCTAACCACTAACCCTAACCCTAACCCCTAACCCTAACCCAAAGCCCTAAACTAAACCATAACCCTAACCCTAACCCCAAACCCCTAACCCTAACCCTAGCCCTAACCCCTAACCCTACCCACTAACCCTAAACCTAACCCTAAACCCTAAACTGAAAGCTAACCCCTAACCCTAACCCTAACACTAACCCTACCCCCTAACCCTAACCCTAAGAGCTAACCCTAACCCCTAACCCTAACCCCTAACTCTAAACCCAAACTCTAACCCTAACCCCAAACGCTAACACCAAACCCTAACCCATTACGATAACTCTAACCCGAGCCCTAGCCCTAGACCTAACACTAACACTAACCCTAATGCTAACCCTAACCCATTACCCTAACCCTAACCCCTAACACCTAATCCTAAACCTAACCCCAAGCCCTAACCCCTAACACTAAAGCTAACCCTAACCCTAACCCCTAAACCAAAGCCTAAACCCGAACCCTGATCATAACATTAACCCACACCCCTAACTCTAGCCATAACCCTAACACTAACCCCTAACCCTAAACCTCACCCCTAACCCTAACCCTGAACCTAACCCTAACCCTAAACCCTAGCCCTAAACACTAACGCTAACGCTAAAACTAACCCTAGCCCTAGCCCTAACCCTAGCCATAACACGAACCCTGACACTAACCTGAATACCTAACCCCTTACCCAAAATCTAACCCTAACCCCAAACCCTAACCCTAAACCCTAAGCCAAACCCTAAACCTAACCCCTAACCCATAATACTAAAAATAACCCAAACACTAACCCTTAACCCTAAGCCTAACCCTAAACCTAATCCTAACCCTAATTCTAACCCACAGCCCTTATGCCAACCTTAACCCCTAACCCTAACCCTAACCCTCACCCTAACCCTAACCCTAACCCTAACCCTAACCCCTAACCCTAACCCTAACCCTAACCCTAATGCTTTCCCACTCCCTTACTCATGCAACCGAACCCTAACACCAACCCTAACCATAACCCCTAAACCTAACCCGAACCCAAAACTTAACCCCCAACCCTAACCCTAACCCTTACACGATCCCTGACACTGAGCCCACCCCTAGCCCTAACCCTGCCTCCAACGCTAACCCTAACGCTGACCTAAACTTGACCCTAATCCTAACCCTAATGCGGACCCTAAACTTAACACTAACGAACCCCCTAACCCTAACCCCATAACCCTAACCCCCTAAAACTCAACCCTAACCCTAACCCTAAACCGAATCCAAACCCTAACCCTAACCCTAACCCTAATAGGCACCCTAACCCTAACCCTAAACCCTAACCCTAACTTCACCCAACCCTCACACTAACCCTAACCCTAACGCTAAACCCTAACCCTAACCCGACCACGTAACCCTAACCCTAAACCCTAACCCTAACTCTAACCACTAAACCTAACCCTAACACTAACCCTGGCCCTTAACCCTTTACCCGAAAACAAACCCTAACCCAAACCCTAACCCTAACCCCTAACCCCTAACCCTAACCACTAACGCCAACCCCAAACTCTAACCCTTACCCCTAACCCTAACACCTAACCCTAACCATTACCCTAACCCTAACCCTAACACCTAACCCTAAACCTAACCCCAAGCCCTAACCCCGAACGCTAAAGCTAAGCCTAACCCGAACCACTAAACCTAACCCTAAACCCTAACCCAAATCCTAACCTTAACCCTCACCCCTAACTGTAGCCCTAACCCTAACACTTACCCCTAACCCTAAACCTCACCCTTAACCCTAACCCTAACCATAACGCTACCCTAACCCTAACCCTAACCCCTAACACTAACCACTAACCCTAACCCTAACCCCTAACCCTAACCCAAAGCCGTAACGTAACCCTAACCCTAACCCTAACCCCTAACCCGTAAGCCTAACACTAACACTAACCCCTAACACTTACCCCTAACCCCTAACGCTAACGTCTAACCCTAACCTTAACGCTAACTCTAATGCCTTAACCCTAAACCTAACCCTAACCCCAACCCTAATGCACTAACCCTTACCCTAAACCTAATGACCTAACCCTAAACACTAACATTAACCATAACGCATAACCCTAACCACTAACCCTAACCAGAACCCTAAAGCGCCCTAACGCTAACCCTAATCCTAACCCTAACCCTAACCCTAACCTACCCTAACCCTAACTCTAACCCCTAACCCTAAGCACTAACCCTAACCCTAACCCCTAAACCCTAACCCTAACACTAACCCAAACCCCTAACACTTACTCCTAACCCCTAAAGCTAATGCCTAACCCTAACCCTAATGCAAACCCTAATGCCTTAACCCTAACCCTAACCCTAAGCCTAAACCTAACCTTAACCCTAACCCTAATGCACTAACCCTCACCCTAACCCTAATAACCTAACCCTAACCACTAACATTAACCATAACACCTAACCCTAACCACAAACCCCAAACCTAACCCTAACCGCTAACCCCTAAACCGAAAGCTAACCCCTAACCCTAACACTAACCCTAACCCTAAGAGCTAACGCTAACCCCTAACCCTAACCCCTAGCTCTAACCCCAAACTCTAACCCTAACACCTAACGCTAACACCAAACCCTAACCCATTACCATAACCCTAAGCCTAGCCCTAGCCCTAGACCTAACCCTAACACTAACCCTAACGCTAACCCTAACCCATTACCCTAACCCTAACCCCTAACACCTAATCCTAAACCTAACCCCAAGCCCTAACCCCTAACACAAAAGCTAACACTAACCCTAAACCCTAACCCTAAACCTAAACCCTAACCCTAATCCTAACACTAACCCTCACCCCCAACTCTAGCCCTAACCCTAACACTTACCCCTAACACTAAACCTCACTCCTAACCCTAACCCTGAACTTAACCCTAACCCTAAACCCTAACCTAACCACTAACCCTAATGCTAAAACTAACCCTAGCCCTAGCCCTAACCCTAGCCCTAACACTAACCCTGACCATAACCTGAATACCTAACACCTTACCCAAAATCTAACCCTAACCCCAAACCCTAACCCTAAACCCTAAGGCAAAACCTAAATCTAACCCCTAACCCCTAATTCTAAAACTAACCCTAACACTAACCCTTAACCCTAAGCCTATCCCTAACCCTAACCCTAAACCTAATCCTAACCCTAATTCTAACCCCCAACACTTATGCCAACCTTATCCCCAACCCTAACACCAACCCTAGGCTCACCCTAACCCCTGAACCTGAGTCTGACTCTGACTTAAACCCTAAACCTAACCCTAACCCTAACCCTAACACTAACCATAAACCCTAAACCTAACCCTAAATCAAACCGCTAAAACAAACCCTAAACCTAACCGGAACCCCTAATCCATTTCCCAAAACCTAACACTAATCCATAACCATAACTCTAACCCTGACCCTAAGTCTATCCCTACACTGAGCCCTAGCCCTAAACCCAGCTCAAGGCCTAACCCTAGCCCATGCCCAAACCCTAGCCCTAACCATAACTCTAAAGCACCCTAACCCTAACCCTAATCCTAAACCTAACCCTAACCCTAACCCTACCCTAACCCTAACCCTAACCCCTAACCCTAACCACTAACCCTAACCCTAACCCCTAACCCTAACCCAAAGCCCTAAACTAAACCATAACCCTAACCCTAACCCCAAACCCCTAACCCTAACCCTAACCCTAACCCCTAACCCTACCCACTAACCCTAAACCTAACCCTAAACCCTAAACCGAAAGCTAACCCCTAACCCTAACCCTAACACTAACCCTACCCCCTAACCCTAACCCTAAGAGCTAACCCTAACCCCTAACCCTAACTCCTAACTCTAACCCTAAACTCTAACCCAAACCCCAAATGCTAACACCAAACCCTAACCCATTACGATAACTCTAACCCTAGCCCTAGCCCTAGACCTAACACTAACACTAACCCTAATGCTAACCCTAACCCATTACCCTAACCCTAACCCCTAACACCTAATCCTAAACCTAACCCCAAGCCCTAACACCTAACACTAAAGCTAACCCTAACCCTAACCCCTAAACCAAAGCCTAAACCCGAACCCTGATCATAACATTAACCCTCACCCCTAACTCTAGCCCTAACCCTAACGCTAACCCCTAACCCTAAACCTCACCCCTAACCCTAACCCTGAACCTAACCCTAACCCTAAACCCTAGCCCTAACCACTAACGCTAACGCTAAAACTAACCCTAGCCCTAGCCCTAACCCTAGCCATAACACGAACACTGACACTAACCTGAATACCTAACCCGTTACCCAAAATCTAACCCTAACCCCAAACCCTAACCCTAAACCCTAAGCCAAACCCTAAACCTAACCGCTAACCCATAATTCTAAAACTAACCCAAACACTAACCCTTAACCATAAGCCTAACCCTAAACCTAATCCTAACCCTAATTCTAACCCACAACCCTTATGCCAACCTTAACCACTAACCCTAACCTTAACCCTAACCCTAACCCTAACCCTAACCCTAACCCTAACCCCTAACCCTAACCCTAACCCTAACCCTAACCCTAATGCTTTCCCACTCCCTTACTCATGCACCCGAACCCTAACACCAACCCTAACCATAACCCCTAAACCTAACCCGAACCCAAAACTTAACCCCTAACCCTAACCCTAACCCTTACACGATCCCTGACACTGAGCCCACCCCTAGCCCTAACCCTGCCTCCAACGCTAACCCTAACGCTGACCTAAACTTGACCCTAATCCTAACCCTAATGCGGACCCTAAACTTAACACTAACGAACCCCCTAACCCTAACCCCATAACCCTAACCCCCTAAAACTCAACCCTAACCCTAACCCTAAACCGAATCCAAACCCTAACCCTAACCCTAATAGGCACCCTAACCCTAACCCTAAACCCTAACCCTAACTTCACCCAACCCTCACACTAACCCTAACCCTAACGCTAAACCCTAACCCTAACCCGACCACGTAACCCTAACCCTAAATCCTAACCCTAACTCTAACCACTAAACCTAACCCTAACACTAACCCTGGCCCTTAACCCTTTACCCGAAAACAAACACTAACCCAAACCATAACCCTAACCCCTAACCCTAACCACTAACGCCAACCCCAAACTCTAACCCTTACCCCTAACCCTAACACCTAACCCTAACCCATTACCCTAACCCTAACCCTAACACCTAACCCTAAACCTAACCCCAAGCCCTAACCCCTAACGCTAAAGCTAACCCTAACCCGAAACACTAAACCTAACCCTAACCCCTAACCCAAATCCTAACCTTAACCCTCACCCCTAATTCTAGCCCTAACCCTAACACTTACCCCTAACCCTAAATCTCACCCTTAACCCTAACCCTAACCATAACGCTACCCTAACCCTAACCCTAACCCCTAAACCTAACCACTAACCCTAACCCTAACCCATAACCCTAACCCTAACCCAAAGCCGTAACTTAACCCTAACCCTAACCCTAACCCCTAACCCCTAAGTCTAACACTAACACTAACCCCTAACACTTACCCCTAACCCCTAACGATAATGTCTAACCCTAATCTTAACGCTAACTCTAATGCCTTAACCCTAAACCTAACCCTAACCCCAACCCTAATGCACTAACCCTTACCCTAAACCTAATGACCTAACCCTAAACACTAACATTAACCATAACGCATAACCCTAACCACTAACCCTAACCAGAACCCTAAAGCGCCCTAACGCTAACCCTAATCCTAACCCTAACCCTAACCCTAACCCTACCCTAACCCTAACTCTAACCCCTAACCCTAAGCACTAACCCTAACCCTAACCCCTATCCCTAACCCAAAGCCCTGAACTTAACTATAACCCTAACCCTAACCCCTAAACCCTAACCCTAACACTAACCCAAACCCCTAACACTTACTCCTAACCCCTAAAGCTAATGCCTAACCCTAACCCTAATGCAAACCCTAATGCCTTAACCCTAACCCTAACCCTAAGCCTAAACCTAACCTTAACCCTAACCCTAATGCACTAACCCTCACCCTAACCCTAATAGCCTAACCCTAACCACTAACATTAAACATAACACCTAACCCTAACCACAAACACCAAACCTAACCCTAACCGCTAACCCCTAAACCAAAAGCTAACCCCTAACCCTAACACTAACCCTAGCCCTAAGAGCTAACGCTAACCCCTAACCCTAACCCCTAGCTCTAACCCCAAACTCTAACCCTAACACCTAACGCTAACACCAAACCCTAACCCATTACCATAACCCTAAGCCTAGCCCTAGCCCTAGACCTAACCCTAACACTAACCCTAACGCTAACCCTAACCCATTACCCTAACCCTAACCCCTAACACCTAATCCTAAACCTAACCCCAAGCCCTAACCCCTAACACAAAAGCTAACACTAACCCTAAACCCTAACTCTAAACCTAAACCCTAACCCTAATCCTAACACTAACCCTCACCCCCAACTCTAGCCCTAACCCTAACACTTACCCCTAACCCCAAACCTCACTCCTAACTCTAACCCTGAACTTAACCCTAACCCTAAACCCTAACCTAACCACTAACCCTAATGCTAAAACTAACCCTAGCCCTAGCCCTAACCCTAGCCCTAACACTAACCCTGACCATAACCTGAATACCTAACACCTTACCCAAAATCTAACCCTAACCCCAAACCCTAACCCTAAACCCTAAGGCAAAACCTAAACCTAACCCCTAACCCCTAATTCTAAAACTAACCCTAACACTAACCCTTAACCCTAAGCCTAACCCTAACCCTAAACCTAATCCCAACCTTAATTCTAACCCACAACCCTTATGCCAACCTTAACCCCTAACCCTAACCCTAACCCTCACCCTAACCCCTGACCCTGAGTCTGACTCTGACCTTAACCCTAAACCTAACCCTAACCCTAACCCTAATGCTTTCCCACTCCTTTACTCATGCACCCGAAGCCTAAAACTAACCCTAACCATAACCCCTAAACCTAACCCGAACCCAAAACTTAACCCCTAACCCTAACCCTAACCCTTACACGATCCCTGACACTGAGCCCACCCCTAGCCCTAACCCTGCCTCCAATGCTAAACCTAACGCTGACCCTAAACTTGACCCTAACCCTAACCCGAACGCGGACCCTAAATTTAACGCTTATGAACCCCCAACCCTAACCCCATAACCCTAACCCCCTAAAACTCACCCCTAACCCTAACCCTAACCCGAACCCAAACCCTAAACCTAACCCTAATCCAAATACCATCCCTAACACTAACACTAACCCTAACCCTAACCCTAATCCTAACCCCTAACCCTAACCTCTAAACACTAACGCTAACGCTAACCCTCACCCTCACCCTCAGATTAACCCTAACCTTAAACCTAACCATCAACCTAACCCTAACCCTAACCCTAACTCTAACCCAAACCCCAACCCATAACCCTAACACTCTCCCCTATCCCTAGCTCTAATCCTAGCCCTAACCCTAACACCTAACCATCACTCCGAACCCTAAACTCTAATCCTAACCCTTACCAGTAACCATAATCCTAACCCTAACCCTAAACCCTAACCCTAACTTCACGCAACACTAACCCCGAACCCTAACCCTAACCCCTAAGCCAAACGATAAACCTAACCCCAAACCCTAATTCTAAAACTAACCCTAACACTAACCCTTAACCCTAAGCCTAACCCTAACCCTAACCCTAAACCTAATCCTAACCCTAATTCTAACCCACAACCCTTAAGCCAACCTTAACCCCTAACCCTAACACTAACCCTCACCCTAACCCCTGACCCTGAGTCTGACTCTGACCTTAACCCTAAACCTAACCCTAACCCTAACCCGAATGCTTTCCCACTCCCTTACTCATGCACCCGAACCCTAACACTAACCCGAACCATAACCCCTAAACCTAACCCGAACCCAAAACCTAACCTCTAACCCTAACCCTAACCCTTACACGAACCCTGACACTGACCCCACCCCTAGCCCTAACCCTGCCTCCAACCCTAACCCTAACGCAGACCCTAAACTTAACGCTAATACTACCCCCCAACCCTAATCCTCTAAAACTCACCCCAACCCCTAACCCTAACCCGAACCCGAACCCTAACCCTCACCCTAAGCCTAACCATAATACACTCCCTAACACTAACCTTAACCCTTACCCTAACCCTAACCCTCACCCTGATTCTAACCCCTAACCCTAACCTCTAAAAACTAACGCTAACACCAACCCTCACCCTCACCCTCAGCCGAACCCTAACCTTAAACCTAACCGTCAACCTAACCCTAACCCTAACACTAACCCAAATCCCAACCCATAACCCTAACACTCTCCCCAATCCCTAGCTCTAATCCTAGCCCTAACCCTAACCCCTAACCATCACCCCAAACCCTAACCCCTAATCCAAACCCTTACCAGTAAACATAATCCTAACCCTAACCCTAAACCCTCACCCTAACTCCACCCAACCCTAACACTAACCCTAACCCTAAATCTAAACCCTAACCCTAACCCTACCACGTAACCCTAACCCTAAACCCTAACCCTAACTCTAACCGCTAAACCTAACCCTAACGCTAACCCTGGCCCCTAACCCTTTACCCGAAACCTAACCCTAACCCCTAACCCAAACCCTAACCCTAACTCTAACCCTAACCCTAATCCCTAAACCTACCCCCTAACCCTAACCCCTAACCCTAATGCCCTAACCCTAACACCAGCCCAAACCACTAATCCTAACCCCTATCCCTAATCCCTAAGCCCAACCCTAACCCCAACCCGTAACCCTAACACTAAACCTAGCCCTAACTAAGCCTAACTTATCCAACCTTAACCCCTACCCCTAACCATAACCCCAATCCTAACCCCTGACCCCTAACCCTAACCCCTGAACCTACCCATAACCCGAACCCTAACTTCTAACCCTCACCCCTAAATCTAACCCTAACACCTAACCCTACCCCTCACCCTAATCCCTAATCCCAAACCTAACCATAACCATAACCCCTTGCCCTAACTCCTAACCTTAACCCCCTAACCCTAACCCTACCCCTAGCTCTAACCTAACCCCTAATCTCACCTTCACCCTAACCCCTAATCCTAACCCTATCCCTAAACCCTAACCCTAACCCTAACCAAGTTGTTCCGGGACAGTTACCACACTGGCATCTACCCAGCTATGTGTAAGATTGTCCAGGTATGTCCAGCACACAAAAAGCAGGACAAATCCAACCTGGCCAATTACCGCCCCATCAGTCAACTCTTGGTCATCAGTAAAGTAATAGAAGGGGTCAACAACAGTGCTATCAAGTGGCACTTGCATAGCAATAGCCTGCTCACTTATGCTCAATTTGGGTGCCGCCAGGGACACTCAGCTCCTGACCTCTTTACAGCCTTGGTTCAAACATGGACAAAAGAGCTGAACTCCCAAGGTGAGGTGAGAGTGACTGCCCTTGACATCAAGGCAGCATTTGATCAAGTGTGGCATCAAGGAACCCTAGCAAAACTGGAGTCAATGGGAATGAGGGGGAAAACTCTTCGCTGGTTGGAGTCATACCTAGCACAAAGGAAAATGGTTGTGGTTGTTGAAGGTCAGACATCTCAGGTCCGGGACATCACTGCAGAAGTTCCTCAGGGTAGTGTCTTAGACCCAACCAACCTCAGCTGCTTCATCAATGGCCTTCTTTCTATCATAAGGTCAGAAGTGGAGATGTTCACTGATGATTGCACAATGTTCCGCACCATTCGTGACTCCTTAGTTACTGAAGCAGTCCATGTCCAAAGGCAGCAAGACTTGGACAACATCCAGGCTTAGGCTGACAAGTGACAAGTAACATTCGTGCCACACGTGTCAGGCAATGACCATCTCCAACAAGAGAGAATCAAACCATCGCCCCTTGATGTTCAATGCCATTACCATCACTGAACCCCCCCACTATCAACATCCTGGGGGTTACCATTGGCCAGAAACTGAACTGGACTAGCCAGATAAATACTGTGGCTACAAGAGCAGGTCAGAGGCTAGGAATCCTGTGATGAGTAACTCACCTCCTGACTCCCCAAAGCCTGTCCACTATTTACAAGGCACAAGTCAGGAGTGTTCTGGAATACTCCCCACTTGCCTGGATGAATGCAGCTCCAACAACAATCAAGAAGCACTGTCCAGGACAAAGCAGCTCACTTGATTGGCACCACATCCACAAACATTCACTCCCTCCACCACCGATGCACAGTAGCAGCTGTGTGTACCATCTACAAGATGTACTGCAGGAACTCACCAAGGCTCTTTTGACAGCACCTTCCAAACCCACAACCACTACCATCTAGAAGGACAAGGGCAGTAAATAGATGAGAACACCAATGCCTGGAAGTTCCCCTCGAAGTCACTCACCATCCTGACATGGAAATATACCACCGTTCCTTCGCTGTCACTGGGTCAAAATCCTGGAACTTCCTCCCTAACAGCACTGTGGGTGTACCTACACCACATGGACTGCAGCGGTTCAAGAAGGCAGCTCACCACCACCTTCTCAAGGGCAACTAGGGATGGGCAATAAATGCTGGGCCCAACCAGTGAAGTCCACATCCCGTAAATGATTTTTTAAAAACTCATCCACCTCCTGATTTCCATCCATGGTCTCTCTGATGAGAGGTAAGGGGTTAAAACAAGGTGAGATATTCAAAGGAGGAGAAAGTATTATATGAGTAGGGGATCAAGTCAAGGTCTGATCTGGTGATTATTGCCACACTGCCTCCTCAATGGTCTTGGTGGAGCAAGTGAAAGATATAGCCAGGTGGGAAGGCTTCATTTAGGGGCAAGGTTCCATCACTCTCCAGCCAGATTTCTGATAAGGTCATGATTTTGATCTGGAGGGAGATAAGTGGAAAAGTTGCAAGAGCCCATCCACTGGCAGAGTCCACAGGATCAGTAGTGAGAGGGTGAGTTGGACAGGAAAGAGACTGGCAAGGTTCCAAACCCACTGGTCATGTGTGAAGAGGGTTTCACAGCTCCAAGCACTGGCCCACGCCACCTCCACTCCCAATGACTCTAGTGGAGATGACTTCTATTATCATGCTAAAATAATAGGTTTTTAATGAAACATTTCCAAGTCATGCCTTCCAAGGCCCCTTCCCTGTGCCTTTTTATTTTTCATTGAAGCCCACTAACCTCTGAATGACTCCAAAGGGCAAATATGCTGTATTTTCAAACTAAACAAGTTTGGTGGATCATTTATGACCCTGCTTTTGTCAGTTTTCCAATCTGTTTACAGCTTTCAATTGGAGCCTCCATCAGCCAACTGAGTTAAATTTTCTTCCTTAACCTCAATCAGGTTGATTTGAGCAGTCTTGATATTTACTCTATTATCAAGCACTTTACAGACGAATTAGGAGCAGGAGTAGGCCACTCAGCCCCTCGGGCCTGCTCCACCATCCAATAAGATCAAGGCTGATTGGATTTTAACCTCAAGTCCACACTCCCACCTACCCCCAATAAACTTACATCCCCATGCTAATTAAGAATCTATCGACCTCTGCCTTAAACTTGGCTCACTTCCTCCAAATAAAAGGTGTGGCTATGGGTACCCGTAAGGGCCCCAGTTATGCCTTTCTCTTTATGGGGTACATGGAACATTTCTTGTTCCAGTCCTACTCAGATCCCCTCCCACAACTCTTTTTCTGCTACATCGATGACTGTTTTGATGCCACGTCATGCTCTCGTTGAACCTGGAAAACTCTATCAATTTTGCTTCCAATTTCCACCCCTCATCACTTTCACATGGTCCATCTCTGACACTTCCCTTCCCTTCTTTGACCTCTCTGTCTCAATTTCTGTGATAGACTGTCTACCAATATTCATTACAAGCCCACCGACTCCCACAGCTACCTCGACTACAGCTCCTCACACCCCGCTTCCTGTCAAGGCTCCATCCATTCTCTCAGGTCCTTTGCTTCCATCGCATCTGTTCCGATGATGCCACTTTCCAAAACAATTCCTCTGACATGTCTTCCTTCTTTCTTAACCATGGTTTCCCACCCACGGTGGCTGTTAGGGCCCTCAACCGTGTCCGATCCATTGCCCATGCCTCTGGCCTCACACCTTCCTCTCCCTCCCAGAAACATGATAGGGTCCCCCTTGTCCTCACTTTTCACCCCACCAGCCTCTGCAATCAAAGGATCATCCTCCCCCATTTCCGCCAACTCCAGCACGATGCCACCATCAAGCACATCTTCCCTTCACCCCCCCGGCGGCATTCCGTAGGGATCATTCCCTCAGGGACACCCTGGTCCACTCCTCCATCACCCCCTACTCCTCAACTCCCTCCCATGGCACCTTCCCATGCAACCGCAGAAGGTGCAACACCTTCCCCTTTACTACCCCCCTCCTCACCATCCAAGGGCTCAAATACTCCTTTCTTGTGAAACAGCGCTTCACTTGCACTTCCCTCAATTTAGTCTACTGCATTCGCTGCTCCCAATGCGGTTTCCTCTACATTGGATAGAGATCAAACGCAGACCGGGTGACCACTTTGCGGAACACCTTCGGTCTGTCTACGAGCATGACCCAGACCTCCCTGTCGCTTGCCATTTCAACACTCCACCCTGCTCTCATGCCCACATGTCCATCCTTGCCCTGCTGCAATGTTCCAGTGAAGCTCTTCGCAAACTGGAGGAACAGCACCTCATCTTCCGACTAGACACTTTACAGCCTTCCGGACTGAATATTGAATTCAACAACTTCAGACCATGAACTCTCTCCTCCATCCTCATCTCCTTTTTTATCCCTTTTTTTCAATATTCATTTTTATTTTTTATTTTTCTTTCCACTTATTTTTATTATTATTATTTTTAATTAATTTTAATTTTTATTCATTGTTTTATCCCCATCTTTTAGCCTATTTTTGATCTTTTTTCCCACCACCATCCCCTCCCCCCACCCCACCTCCACCCAGGCCGTCTGTCACTTATTCATGTTGTTCTTCCCAGAGTGTTTACCCTTGTCCGGCTATTATCACGTTCTGCTTTCTAGCCTTTATGTCACCATCAGCACCCCCTTTAGCCAGTACCACCACTAGCAACACCCCTTTGACCTTATGTTTATGACATCTTTGGCAATCTCTCTTTTGCTTCCACTTATCACTGGCCCTCTATCCAGCTTCACCTGCTCCATCCCCTTTAAACAGTATAAATTTCACTACACTTTAACTTCTCTTAGCTCTGAAACGTTAACTTTATCTTTCCCTCCAAAGATGCCGTCAGATCGATTGAGTTTTTCCAGCATTTTTTGCTTTTGTTTCAGATTTCCAGCATGCACGGTATTTTGCCTTTAACTGGAGTTAAACTGACTGGTCTGTACTTGCTGGGTTTATCCTTATGACCTTTTTTGAACAAGGGCATAATGTTTGCAATTCTCCAGTCTTCTGGCACCACCCATGAGTCTAGGAAAGATTGAAAGATTATGGCCAGTGCCCCTGCAATTTCCACTCTCACTTTCTCCAGTATCATTGGATGCATTTGGTCTGATCCTGGTACCTTGTCAACTTTAAGTACCGACAGTCTATTCAACACTTCCTCCTTATCAATTTTGAACCCTTTTAGTGACAGAGTTTCCTTGTCTGTCACCATGGCCTGGGTTGCATCTACCTCCTTGGTAAAAACGGATGCAAAGTATTCATTTAACACCTCAGCCATTACCCCTTCGCCCATGTGTAAATTCCCTTTTAGGTCCCTAATTAGCCCTACTCCTCCTTTTACCACCTTTTTACTATTTATAGCTCTGTGGAAGGCTTTGGGATTCCCCTTTATGTTGGCTGCCAGTCTTTTCTCATAATCCCTCTTCACTTTTCTAAAAACAAAAAACTGCGGATGCTGGAAATCCAAAACAAAAACAGAATTACCTGGAAAAACTCAGCAGGTCTGGCAGCATCGGCGGAGAAGATGCTGCCAGACCTGCTGAGTTTTTCCAGGTAATTCTGTTTTTGTTTCACTTTTCTAATATGTTTTTTCACCTCCCCTCTGAACCTTCTGTATTCCTCTTGGTTCTCAATTGTATTTTCAACTGACACTCGTCATAAGTGCACTTGTTCTTCGTTATCTTAATTTCAATCTCCTTTTTCACCCAGGGAGCTCTGGATTTGTTTGCCCTACCTTTCCCTTTCGATAGGATATACCCTGACTGTGCCCGAACCAATTCTTTTTTGAAGGTAGTCCATTGTTCAGCTACAGTTTTTCCCACCAAACTTTCATTCCAGTCTATCCAGCCCAGCTCCGTTCTTGCCCCATCAAAGTCGGCTCTGTCCAGTTAATCATTTTTACTCTGGATTGTCTATTGTCCTTTTCTATCATCACCTTAAAACGTACAATACAATGGTCTCAGTCTCCTAAATGCTCCCTCACTAACACTTGGCCTGCCTCATTTCCAAGAACCAAGTCCAACAGTGTGTCTTCTTATTGGATTGCTGTAGAAAATTCTCCAGAACACAATCAGGAACTTATGCCCCTCTCCATCCTTTACAATACCACTGTCTCAGTCTACATTTAGCTAATTAAAGTCTCCCATTATAACTGCTCTATAATGCCCACATCTCTCTAATTTCCCCACTGATTTGTTCTTCTACGTCCTTCTCACCAGTTGGCGATCTATAATCTACACCGAGGAATGTAATTGCTCCCTTTTTGTTCCTTAGCTCAGGCCAAATTGATTCTGCCCTTGAACCCTCTGGAACACCCTCTTCCTCCAGTACTACAATGCCCTCCTTCACCAATACTGCCACCCTCCTCCTTTCCTTCCTTTCCTATCTCTTCTGAACACCTTATACCCAGGCATATTTACCCAGTTCTGCCCTTCCTTGAGCCAGGTCTCTGTTATCGCCACAACATCATATTTTCACATGGCAATTTGCTCCTGTAACTCCCCAATCTTATTCACTATGCTCCAAACATTCAGATACATGCATAGTAACCCTGATTTAGGTTTTGTTACTTTCTCCCTTACCCCGACTTTACCTATTAACTTAATATTCTCTATACTAATGCTACCTGTCTCTCCCAGTATTATGTACCCTGGTATTTCTCTCTAATATTTTCTCTTGGTTCCCACACCCCTGCTGAGTTAGTTTAAACCCTCCTAACAGCACCAGCAAAACACCCCGTGAGGAACTCAGTCCCGGCTCTGTTCAGATGTAACCTGTCTGGCTTGTACAGGTGCCATCTCCCCCAGAGCCAATCCCAGAGTCCCAGGAATCTAAAGCCCTCCCTCCTGCACCATCTTTCCAGCCACACATTTATCTGCCTTATCCTCCTTTTTCTGTACTCACTGGCATGGAGCACTGGGAGCAATCCGGAGATTACTACATTAGAGATCCTGCTTGCACATTTTCTACCTAGCTCCCTAAATTCTGATTGCGGGACCACATCCCCCTTCCTACCTAAGTCATTGGTACCAATGTGGACAACATCCTCTGGCTGATCACTCTCCCCCAGAAGAATGTCCTGCAGCCACTCTGTGACATCCTTGACCTTGGCACCAGGGAGGCAACTTACCATCCCGGAGACATGTCTACGGCCACAGAAACGCCTGTCTGCTCCTCTAACTAATGAATCCCCTATCATTAAAGCTCTTTCTTTCTTCTTCCTCCCCTTCTGTACAGCCAAGCCACTCATGGTGCCACAAACGTGGCTCTGACTGCACTCCTCTGAGGAACCAGTGCCCTCAAGAGCTTCCAATATGGAAAACTGATTTGTGAGCGGGACCCCAGGGGACTCCTGCACTACCTGCCTACTCCTTTTGGACTGCCTGGTGGTAACCCATTCCCTCTCTGTCTCCAGGCCTTGAAGCTGCAGTGTCACCACCTCTCTGAACGTACTATCCACATAGCTCCCAGCCTCGCGGATGCACCACAGTGACTCCAGCTCAAGCTCTGAAACCTGGAGCTCAAGTCCCTGCAGCTGGCAGCACTTTCTGCACATGTGGTCGTCTAAGGCACCGGTAGCGTCCATGACTTCACACATATTACAGGACATGCATTCCACTTGACTGAGCTGCCCTGTCATGTCTTAATTCTACTTCCCTTATGTTAACTTTATTCTACTTTGGATTATTTATATTACTTTATTATATGGGCCCTAAATTTCCCTAATTTAACTTCTCAGTTAAATCCAAGTGTAGGAACTTTAAAAATATGACACTCTTCTAATTTACTCACCAGTTCCTACTTACCAAGGCCGCTGCTCTTCTTTGTGCAAAGGTAGAAAAGGAAAGGAACACCTCCTCCCTTCTCACTGAACTCCCTCACTGACCCAACTCCAGCTGACACTCTCTACTGCAGCCAAACACAGCACTCTAGGGCAAACAAAGTCAGCACTGTAAATAGTCTACTTTCATACTCTCTGAACCTAGCCTCTGAAAACCTGATAAAGCCAGTTATTTAATTAACTAGTTGCAGTTGCAAGCAGAGCCTGTATGAGCCCCGTTTTAAGGCTGAACTAAAACTCACCTTCTTCCAACCCTAACAGCAACTTTTAGTTAAATGCTAAATTAAAGAAAGACTAGACTTTAATTAGAATTTAACCCCTAATTTAACCCTTAAACTCCTTCAGTGACCAAACTCCAACTCAAGCTCTCTACTGCAGCCAAACACTGCACTCCAGTGCAGTCCTAGGACTGAGGCCAAAAAGATCGGATTGAGAGATTAAAGGTGGTCCTGGTGCTTTATGGATTATGCTACATGGCATGCATGTCATATTCTTATTCCAGGGAAAGGTAAAGCCTGTGTGCTCAATGGGGTCGTGCACAGATTGGTATGCAGGGCGTGGTCAGTGTCTCACACACGGTGGCCCTGGAGGCTGCTGGCTCGGTACTGTGCTGCAGTTGGAATGGTCGTCATCAGAGGAGGCATCTGCAGCCTGTAAATTGGGAAAGCATAATAAAGTGAGAGACACTTGAAGCTCTCATGGGGGTGCTGGGGAGAGGAGGCTCTGTATATGACTGCACACAGCCTCAAGATGGGGAGGAGTGAGGTCCACATGGGACATCCATGGTGATAGGTGCAGGGGGGAGGGCAGGATTGTCCACAACAATTACTCTGGGCTCCACTACTACTCGGGGAATTACTGGAGGGAGGTCTAGCTGCATGTTGTGAGGTTCCAGGGTGATTGGAGGGATGCGAACAGTGACAGGGGTAATGTCAAATCATGTCTGGAAGTATAAGTGCAGCACAATCAACTTGAGATCCCAAATCAATGCCGCAAACTGGAATCAAATCTCTATGGAAGTGGTCTAAGGCAGTTCCTCAGGGTGGTATCCTCGGCCCAACCATCTTCAGTTGCTTCATCAATGACCATTCTTCCATCATAAGGTCAGAAGTAGGGATGTTCGCTGATGATTGCACAATGTTCAGCACCATTCGCGACTGCTCAGATACTGAAGCAGTCCATGTCCAAATGCAGCAAGACCTGGACAATATCCAGGCTTGGGCTGACAACTGCAAGTAACATTCACACCAAACAGGTGTCAGGCAATCTCCAACAAGAGAAAATATAACCATCGACCCTTGACATTCAATTGTATCACCATTGCTATCAACATCCTGGGGGTTACCATTGACCAGAAACTGAACTGAACTAGCCATATAAATACTGTGGCTACACAAGCAGGTCATAGGCTAGGAATTGTGCGATGAGTAACTCATCTCCTGACTTCCCAAAGCCTGTCCACCAGAAACAAGGCACAAGTCAGCAGTGTGATGAAATACTCCCCTCTTGCATGGATGAGTGAAGGAAGAAGCTTGACACCATCCAGGACAAAGCAGCTCCGCTTGATTGGCACCACATCCACAAACATTCACTCCCTCCACCACCGACGCACAGTAGTAGCAGTGTGTACCATCTACAAGTTGCACTACAGGAACTCATCAAGGCTCCTTCAACAGCACCTTCCAAACCCATGACCACCACCATCTAGAAGGACAAGGGCAGCAGATAGATGGGAACACCACCACCTGGAAGTTCCCCTCCAAGTCACTCAACATCCTGACTTGGAAATATATCACCGTTCCTTCATTGTCACTGGGTCAAAATCCTGGAACTTCTTTCTTAACAGCACTGTGGGTGTACCTACACCACATGGACTGCAGCGGTTCAAAAAGGCAGCTCACACCACCTTCTCAAGGGCAAGTTGGAATGGGCAATAAATGTTGGCCCAGCCAGATAAGCCCACATCCCGTGAATGAATTTTAAAAAAGCCTGGGCACGGGTTTTAATTATTTGTACATAACGTTCACTTTGTTAATAAACTCCAAAGAATGTCTCCTTGTCAATGGCTCCTTGTTCTGATGAGCAGTGTTCATGTCACTCAGATGTGAAACTTTGGCCCCTGCACAAGATAAAGGCAGTAGTCTCAGTCCAGGACCTCTTCCCTGTGCTCTGTGCAGCCTTCCCAGCACTGATGGTGCATCTTCACACTCACTGGACACATCATTCACACCTGCACCTCGATGGGGCCACAATGTCCTGGGCCAGTGGCACAGAATTCTGTCATTCTCTCTCTGTGAGCTCCCAGCACCTTTGAGGTGTGGCTGGACCCCCATCCCATCAGCATCTATGTCCGGCGACAGGGTGGTCCTGAAGGGTTCAGCTCACGATGGATACCACAGGGTCAGGGGAAGTTAAGGTTTTCCTGCTGTATCTCCATGATATGACCGGTTCACAGAGCACAAGTGAGGTGCCATCAGCCAGACAGGAGTCAGACAAGTGCAGGTCAGATGCTAGGAATCCTGCAGTGAATAACTCACCTCCTGACTCCCCAAAGCCTGTCCACCATCTGCAAGGCACAAGTCAGGAGTGTGATGGAATACTCCCAACTTGCCTGGATGAGTGCAGCTCCCACAACACTCAAGAAGCTGGACACCATCCAGGACAAAGCAGCCCACTTGATTGGCACCACATCCACAAACATTCACTCCCTCCACCACCAAGGTGGCACAGTAGTAGCAGTGTGTACCATTTACAAGATGCACTGCAGAAACTCACCAAGGCTCCTTCGGCAGCACCTTTCAAACCCACTACCATCTAGAAGGACAAGGGCAGCAGATAGATGGGAACACCACCACCTGGAAGTTCCCCTCCAAGTCACTCAACATCCTGACTTGGAAATATATCGCCGTTCCTTCACTGTCACTGGGTCAAAATCCTGGAACTCCCTACAGCACAAATGAATAGAAAAAAGGTTGACTCCTCCTCCTATTTCTTGTGTTTTTGTGACCAACTTCCTGTAAGACTGGCAGGAATAGAAGAAGAGATATTTCCCAATGATGTTTCGAGAGAACTGTCTATTTTCGGTAGCCAGTCATAAAAGAGGCGCACTTCCCTCTGTATGAAATTGCTCCACTATGGACATTGTGAAGAATTGTTGGGAATACGGAGACAAGACAGCCTCAGCTTCTGTAATGAGATGAATTTCCTGCAGGCAATCAACTCCAGGGCAAGATTGCTGTAGTGAGGAGGTTTTATAGGAGACAGTATAGTGAGGGGGGTTGACACTGTTCTATGCAGCTTAAGAGCAACAATCCAGAAGGCTGTGCTGCCTGCCCAGTGCCAGGTTTCGGGGCATCTGCTCATGGCTGGAGAGGAACTTGGAGTGGGAGGGGGAAGATCCAGTTGTCGTGGTCCATGTAGGTACCAACAACATAGGTAGGACAAGGAAGGAGGTTCAGCTTAGTCAATATGAGGAGCTAGGCATTGAGTTAAGAACCAGAGCCTCAAAGGTATTGAGGCTCTGGTGCTTAACTTTTGAAAACTATGTGCATTCAGATATAGAGCCATAAGTTTTGGGTTATTACCTGAGCCATTTGCAAATTGGCATAGGGCAAATAAGATTAGAGAGATGAATGTATGGTTTAAAGACTGATGTGGGAGAGCCGGGTTCCAGTTTGTGGACACTAGCACCAGTACTGGAGAAAGCAGGGACTGTACTGTTGGGACGGTCTACACCTGAACTAAGCTGGGACTGGTGTTCCAGTGAACTGCATAATGAGAGAAGTAGAAAGGGTTTTAAACTAAATAGTGCAGCCAAGGGATCAAGTTTGGGAAATCAAAGAGTAGAGACAAGGCAAGAAAGGAAGGTTTTAATGTGGGAAATGATGAACAGATCATGACAGGACAGGGGAGAGAGTACAAATTTAAGAGTAAATCAACAGATAAGGCTAGAGGGGACAAAAATAATGAAAGGACAAAACTTATGGCCCTATATCTGAATGCACATAGCATTCAAAATGAAACAGATGAACTGATAGTGTAAATTGAGATAAACAAGCATGATCTAATAGCCATTACAGAAACATGGCTGCAGGGTGATATAGAATTGTACCTGAATATTGAAGGGTGTGTGACATTTAGGAAGGACTGAAAGCTAGGAAAAGGTGGAGGGGTGGCTCTGTCAATTGAAGATGACATTGGCACAATAGAGAGGAATGACCTAAGTTCAGGAAACCAAGATATAGAAGCGGTTTGGGATGAGGAATGGTAAAGGCATTTGTGGGAGTGGTGTACAGACCCCCTAACATTAACCACATGGTAGAACGGGGTATCGAAGAAGAAAAAATGGGAGCTTCTCAGAAGGATATGGCAATTATCAGGGGGGGTTTTAATCTACATACTGGAAAAATCAGATGGCGAAAGGTAGCCTAGATGAGGAATTCAAAGAATGTTTTTGGGATAGTTTCTTAGAACAGCACATTCTGGCACCAACCAGAAAGCAGGCTTTACTAGACCTGGTAATGACTAACAGGACAGGATTGATTCATAACCTAATGGTAAAGGCGCTGCTAGGCAGCAGTGATCATAATATGATTGAATTTTACATTCAGTTTGAGGAAGAGAAAAGTGGGTCCAAGATTAATATGTTAAACTTAAATAAGAGCAATTATGAGGGCATGAAAGCAGAGCTAGCAAAAGTGAACTGGCAATTTAGGTTAAGGGTTAGTTCAATAGAAATGCAGTGGTGGACATTTAAGTGGATATTTCAAAATACACAGAATAGAGACGTTCCAACATGAAAGAAATATTCCGTGGGGTGGGCCCACCATCCACGTTTAGCTAAAAGATTTAAAGATTATATCAAACTTAAAGGAAAAGTATATAATTGCTCAAAGGTGAGTGGCAGGTTAGAAGATTGGACAGAATATAAAAAACAGCAATAAGTGACTAAGATATTAATAAGGAGGGAAAAATTAGAGTATAAGAGAAAGATAGCTAGAATGATAAAGACAGGTAGTAGGGGTTTCTACAGATATTTAAAAGAGTTAACAAAGTGAGCATTCATCCTACAGAAAGAGATTCTGGGGAATTAACATTGAAGAATAAGGAGATGAAAGATTATTGAACTGGTATTTTGCATCAGTCTTCACTATAGAGGATACAAGTAACATCCCAGAAGTAGCTGTTAACCAGGAATTGGGAGGGAGTGAGGAACTCAAGAAAATTACCAGAGAAGTGGTACTTAGCAAATTGTTGGAACTGCAGGTTGACTAGTCCCTGGGTCCTCTTGGGTTTCATCTTAGGGTTTCAAAAGAAGTGGCTAGTGAGATAGTTGATGCGTTGCTTTTAATTTTCCAAGATTCCCTAGATCCGGGGAAGGTTCCATTAGATAGGAAAATAGTAAATGTAACTCTATTCTAAAAGGAGAGAAGACAGAAAGCAGTAAACTATAGGCCAATTGAATTAACATTTGTCATAGGGAAAATGCCAGAATTTATTTTTAAAGGCAACGTTATAACAGGGCACTTGGATAAATTCAAGATAATCAGGCAGAGTCAACATGGTTTTATGAAAGGGAAATCATGCTTAACCAATTTATTGGAGTTCTTTGAAGAAGTAAAATTTGCTGTGGATAAAGGGGAACCAGTGGATATACTGTACTTACATTTTCAGAAGGCATTTGATAAGGTGCCACAACAAAGGTTATTGTGGAAAATAAAAGCTCATGGTGTAAGGGGTAACATATTGGTATGGATAGAAGATTGGCTAGCTAACAGGAAACAGAGAGAAGGCATGAATGGGTCATGTTCTGGTTGGCAAGAGGTAATGAGTGGTGTGCCACAGGGATCAGTGCTGGAGCCTCAACTGGCTACAATTTATATAAATGATTTGGATGAAGGGACCGAAGGTATGGCTGCTAAATTTGCTAATGACACAAAGATAGCTAGGAAGGTAAGTTGTGAAGAAGACATAAGGAGGCTAGAAAAGGATATAGATAGGTTAGGTGAGTGGGCAAAGATCTGCAAATAGTGTATAATGTGGAAAACTGTGAAATTGTCCATTTTGGCAGGAAAAAAGAAGCGCATTACCTAAATGGTGAGAGAGTGCAGAGCTCTGAGATTCAGAGGAATCTGGGTGTCCTAGTGATGAATCACAAAAGGTTAGTAAGCAGGTGCAGCAAGTAATTAGGAAAACTAATAGAATGTTATTATTTATTGCGAGGAGAATTGAACATAAGAGTAGGAAGATTATGCTTTAGTAATACAGGGCATTAGTGAGATCACACCTGGAGTACTGTGTACTGTATTGGCCTCCTTATGTAGGGAAGGATGTAAATGCGTTGGAAGTAGTTCAGAGAAGGTTTACCAGGCTAATACCTGGAATAGGAGGGTTGTCTTATGAGGAAAGGCTGGACAGGCTAGGTTTGTATCTACTGGAGTTTAGAAGAGTAAGAGGCGACTTGATTGAAACATATAAGATCCTGAGGGGTCTTGAGATGGTGGAAATGGAGAGGACGTTCCCTCTTGTGAGAGAATCTAGAATTAGAGGTCATTACTTAACAATAAGGGGTTGTCCATTTAAGACCGAGGTGAGGAGAATTTTTTCTCTCAAGGACCGTGAGTCTTTGGAACTCTCTTCCTCAAATTGCGGTGGAGGGAGAGTCTTTGAATATTCTTAAGGCAGAAGTAGATAGATTCTTGATAAGCAAGGGCGCAAAGATTATCGGGGCTTGGCAGACATGTGGGGTTGAGGTTAAAATCAGATCAGCCATGATCTTATTGAACGGTGGAGCAAGATCGAAGGACCCACTCCTACTCCTAATTTGTATGTTCATATGCACCTTCAGAAGTGCTAACAATTCTGCCATGGCTTCTGTGTTGACCTCCAGCTCTGGAAGGAAGTAGACTTTCAACTGGGGCTGATGTATGGGAACCAACTGACATTCACTCTGGGAAGGTACCAGCTCTTAAGCAGTGTGATCCTCAATGGACTCTAATCTGGACCTGCAAGGTATCCTCTCTGGAAGATTCTTCGTGGGCTAGGCAATGCATTGGTAGATTCAGTGGAACTAAGATCTGATGCTACTCAACCATTAAAAATACAGATGAGTCCTCTAAAAAGACAACAGAGGCTTCATAATGTGCACCCATCAATGGAAAAAACAAATCATTTTCTAGATTCTCAACCTTCATGAGACCACTCAATCCAGCAAGGAATATTTCCTCATCGCTTTCTAGGAACAGCCAATTCAGGTTCAGCAAGCCTTCATGCGGGTGGTCACCATCTAATGCAATAACTTCTGTATCTTCTTCTTCTGGCCTTACTTCATGAAGAACTGAGAGATTCATAATTCCAACCTCCACCTGGGATCTAGTGGATGATGTCTCTGTGAAAGAAAGGAAATTGTTGCTGAGTGCATAAATTTCCTCAGCTTCTCAAGGCTGAATTTCCAAAGTTTCCAAATAAAAGGTTGAAGATTCTTGCATGAAAGATGGTGAGTCATTCAAACAGTGGCCATCATTTGTTTTTTCTAGGATTCCTAGAAGTATGCCAACATTGCCACTCAATAAGGTTGTACATTGATTGTGAAGAACATAGAATCAAGGATCTGTCATCCCTTGTAACTAAGAGGAGAAATAATCCTGCCTTTAATTGGAAGATCTATGTTGCTTGGACCTTGTAACTTGATGCCTGATGGATAAAGGGTCATTAGCTGAAGCCGGTTAAGGTCATCTGTTAATATATTAACAGCAGCTCCAGTATCAATTTTAAAAGTAGTATCGTAGCCTTGAACTTGGGCCGTAACTGATCAATATTCTGGATTCAGACTATCTACTTCCCCTAGGAACTTCGTAATTTAGTTTTTTTCTTGACTTTCAATTTCTTGGCTAGATTGTATT
Source organism: Carcharodon carcharias (assembly GCF_017639515.1). Taxonomy (NCBI): domain Eukaryota; kingdom Metazoa; phylum Chordata; class Chondrichthyes; order Lamniformes; family Lamnidae; genus Carcharodon; species Carcharodon carcharias. The sequence continues at coordinate 4,425,643 of NC_054480.1, read as the reverse complement.
TCATAAATACTTTCTAGTCTGTGACTTCGATTCAAACCGCTGGATTTGCAGAAATGCTTGAAATGTCCAGTTTTGTCACACTGGAAGCATTCTATGGCCCCTGCTGGGCAGTCTTTACATCTATGTTGCTTTTGCAAACCACAATGCAAGCATCTCAAAATGGCTGCTGGTGTGGGGTTTCCCACCTTTTTCCTTGGTTTGGTGGCTTTCTTGTGGATGGGACCACTGCCCATGGGCCAACCCAATCTAAAGAGTCATGTGAAGCCTCAGAGTTGCCTCAAATTATAGCCCAATTAACTGCACTAAACTCAGCCTGCCTCACATACTGAACTGCTTGCTCCAAAGTAAGATCATCTTTGGTCTGCAGAAAGTCGGACAGGTTTTCATCCTGGACACCCATAAATATGGATTAGCTCATCCTTTAGCACCCATATCCACAAGAACTAGCTAGGTGATGTAGGTCGGTTCAAAATAATTCAATCAATTCCCTAGGTCATTGCAACCACTGGTTAAAACGTTCTCGTTCAGTTATTAAACTTTGCTTCAGGTTAAAATAGCTATCAAAGGCTATACGAATAGACTCATAGTCCGCAGTGGACTCCTGCATGCTCTGCCTTAGGAGAATGTCATCTGCTACTGGGCCCACTGTATAGTGAAAGGAACTAACCTGAAGCTTGTGCGCCTTCTCGTGAAGGCCTGATGCTGCTCGGTACAGAAGGAAATGGCATTTCCTTAACTTCCCCTGCTGGCCTCGCTGTGTGCCCTCAAGGCAGTTAATCAGGTGGGGCAAGGGTAGGGACAGCTCACAAGGTACAGTCATTGTTACTTCTCTCCAGTGTGTCTCCTTCAGCTGCAGAGTATTTTATGATCTGCTTTCAGGAGTTTCTTCATTCTGCAGCACCTCCAATAACACCAGTGTTTTTTTATATCAATGTCTCCATTGCTGCCACCATGGGTGGAATCATCCCAGATTTGCACTAAATGCAATAACAGGCGGGAAAAAAAGACGTTTTACCTGCCAGCCACAATAACAGCTTTTCACGCCATATTGTCCCAGTCCCGCTTCATTAATCACGCATTCCCAGGAAACACGCCAGGTTGCTGGCGGGGTGTCCTCTCATTCTCCTGCCACACCACATCAGGCCTTCAGTAAACCGGGCCCCATATTTAAAGGTCGCCCCTGCAAAGAGCCAGCTCTCCTCAAGGGATAGGAAGCTGCTACAAAGTCATGGCTGCTAAAGGGAGGAAATACTCTGCTCCCAGATTTACCTCGAGTGCCTACTGGATGCAGTGGAGGCCCTGCCGCAATGTCCTCTACCCTCGCTCTGGGTTAAGACCAGCAAGCAATGTCACCAATCCTACATGGTGGCAGGGGTGGTCAGTACCAACGCTCTGCAAAACAGGACAACCACCCAGTAACAAAAGAGGATGAATGATCTGTTCTGTTCTGCCAGGGTAAGTCACTCTTCTTATCGGTCTCAACTCACAAACCCATCAGACATCCACAGGGCCCTCACTCACTGCAGTTCAAGGGACATCATCGTTCACTCTCCCACACTCACCGTCATTGTCCTCATCCTGTCCATGGCACCACTCACCACCCACACATGCCAGGCATACTTATCATCTGGCCTGGCAGGCATCCTGCTTACACACTCTCCATCTCTATTCATGCAGGACAAGCTGGCATACAACAAAAGGGAGAAGTCGCAGACTGGTGGAAGAATGCCTGAAATCAAGGTCCTCGTGGACTTTGAAAACAGACTCATCTATCTGGCCGGTGAAGACCTGGACCATTCCTGTGCTGACAGTGAGGTCGGCAGTACATAACAAAGTGAGGATCCAGCAGTGTAATATCCATCAGACAACCATGCTGTGAGTGATGTGTCCTCTTCCACAGGCCACTGCCATGCACTAATTATCTCTCCTTGCTTTCACAGGCAAATCTGGGAAACAGCTGAGGGGGTGCACGACCGAGGTCCTCGACTCAAGCCCCGAAGACACCTCGGAAGAGGAATTTGCTGAAACCGTCATTGAAGACCATCACCCACACTCTCCACCAGCGCAGAGACACACACCACCATGGGACCAAGATTTAGAGTAGCCTTGGGGTCACAGTCAGGTGAGCACATTGCACTTTCTGATCCACAGCAAGTGGCAGCAGGAAATTCCCAGGTCCCTGGCACTCGGAGGAGCTGCTGGAGGCCAAAACATTGCTGAGTCCAAGTCAGATGATGAGCCTCTGGACTTGGTCAAACTTCAGTTGCTGCAGCTGCAAAGGCAAGCTCGGGAACTTCAGGAAGGGATGTCCGCTACACTCCTCAGATTGTAAGGCACAATGGAGGAGCCCATCCACCTGAGGTGATAGCATTAACATGCCAACAGACTGAGATCAACACTGGCAGGATGGCAGCCGCCTTGGAGACATCGCTACTGCACTGCTGCTTGTACTGAACTCCATCGCTGATGCCAAAATTGACCTCGAACAGTGTCAATGCAAGAGGGGTACTGGGCAGCTCAATCTCACTCAAACTGCCCTTCTCCTCAAGGATTCAGCCAGGGGCCCTCAGGCACCATAGAGAGGAGGATCAGCAGGTGCACAATCTGGGACCATCCACCCAGGTGACTCCGGGAATGTCCAGCCCATCCAAGTCATCTCTTCTTGAGACCCCAGCAGCTCCAGCTCCACAGGTCGAGGAGGGTGCCACTGACATACAGCAGGGTCCTGAAAGCAGGCTGGGGCTCTCCAGGTCTCGGCCCTCCAAAGGACGCCCATCAAGGTCATCACAGACAGGTTGTAGTAGGTAGCAGGCAATCTCCACCTTGGCTGTGAGGAAGCACGAAGATATAGCGGCAGGGTTAGGAAGGTTAAGAAGATATAGTTGCACCAGGGAGATGATGGCATAGTGGTATTGTCACTGGACGAGTAGTCCAGAGACTCAGGGTAATGCTCTGGGGACCTGGGTTCGAATAAAAATCAGAACTTAAAGTCGAATTATGACCATGGAAAAACCCATCTGGTTCACTAATGCCCTTAAGGGAAGGAAATCTGTCATCCTTACCTGGTCTGGCCCACATGTGACTCCAGACCCACAGCAATGCCCTCTGAAATGGCCTAGTAAGTCACTCAGTTGTAACAAGCAGCTACAAAGCAACAAAAAAGGAATGAAACCTGATGAACCACCCGGCATTGATCTAGGCACCAGAAATGGCAACTACAATCTCAGCCCTGCTGACCCTTACAAACATCTGGTGTCAAAATTGGGAGAGCTGCCTTACAGGCCAGTCAAGCAACAGCCTGACATAGTCATCCTCATGGAATCATATCTGACAGACAATGTCCCAGACACTACCATCATCATCTCTGGATATGTCCTGTCCAGCAGAGGTGCTGGCACAGTGGTATACAGTTGGGAGTAAGTGCCCTGGGAGTCCTCAACATCGACTCCAGACCCCATGAAGTCTGTGGCATCAGGTCAAAAATGGGCAAAGAAACCTCCTGCTGATTACCACATACCACCCTCCCTCAGCTGATGAATCAGTGCCCCTCCATGTTGAACACCACTTGGAGGAAGCACTGAGGGTGGCAAGGGCTCAGAATGTACTCTGGGTGGGGACTTCATTGTCCATCACCAAGAGTGGCTCGGTAGCACTACTACTGACCGAGCTGGCCGAGTCCTAAAGGACATAGCTGCTAGAATGGGTCTGCGGCAGGTGGTGAGGGAACCAACAAGAGGGAAAAATCATACTTGACCTCATCCTCACCAGCCTGCCTGCCACAGATGCATCTGTCCATGACAGTAAATGTAGGATTGACCACCGCACAGTCATTGTGGAGACGAAATCCCGCCTTCACATTGAGGATACCCTCCATCCTGTTGTGTGGCACAACCACCATGCTAAATGGGATAGATTTCGAACAGATCTAGCAACTCAAGGCTGGGCATCCATGAGGTACTGTGGGCCATCAGCAGCAGCAGAATTTTACTCAAACACAATCTGTAACTTCATGGCCCGGCATATTCCCACTCTACCATTACCACCAAGTCAGGGGATCAACCCTGGTTCAATGCCCAGTGCAGGAGGGCATGCCATGAGCAGCACCAGGCATTCCTAAAAATGAGGTGTCAATCTGGTGAAGCTATAACACAGGACTACTTGCATGCCAAACAGCATAAGCAGCAAGTGATAGACAGAGCTAAGTGATCCCACAGCCAACAGATCAGATCCTGTTGTGAATGGTGGTGGACAATTAAACAATTAACTGGGGGAGGAGGCTCCACAAGTATCCCCACCCTCAATGATGGGGGAGCCCAGCACATCAGCGCAAACGATAAGGCTGAAGCATTTGCAACAACCTTCAGCCAGAAGTGTTGAGTGGAGATCCCAGCATCACAGATGCCAGTCTTCAGCCAATTCGATTCACTCTACGTGGTATCAAGAAGCGGCTGAAGGCACTGGATACTGCAAAGGCTATGGGCCTTGACAATATTCTGCAATAGTACTGAAGACTTGTGCTGTGTCCCTAGCCAAGCTGTTCCAGTACAGCTACAACACTGGCATCTACCCAGCTATGTGGAAAATTGCCCATGTATATCCTGTACACAAAATGCAGGACAAATCCGACCTGGCCAATTACCGCCCCATCAGTCTACTCTCCATCATCAGTAAAGTGATGCAAGGGGTTATCAACAGTGCTATCAATCGGCACTTGCTTAGCAATAACCTGATCACTGACGCTCAGTTTGGGTTCCGCCAGGGCCACTCAGCTCCTGACCTCATTACAGCCTTGGTTCAAACATGGACAAAAGAGCTGAACTCCCAAGGTGAGGTGAGAGTGACTGTCCTTGACATCAAGGCAGCATTTGACCGAGTGTGGCATCAAGGAGCCCTAGCAAAACTGGAGTCAATGGGAATCAGGGGCAAAACTCTCCACCAGTTGGAGTCACACCTAGCACAAAGGAAGATGGTTGTGGTTGTTGGAGGTCTGTCATCTCAGCTCCAGGACATCACTGCAGGAGTTCCTCAGGGTAGTGTCCTCAGCCCAACCATCTTCAGCTGCTTCATCAATGACCTTCCTTTCATCATAAGGTCAGAAGTGGGGATGTTCGCTGATGATTGTACAATGTTCAGCACTATTCACAAATCCTCAGATACTGAAGCAGCCCACGTTCAAATGCAGCAAGACTTGGACAATATCCAGGCTTGGGCTGACAAGTGGCAAGTAACATTCACACCACACAAATGCCAGGCAATGACCATCTCCAACAAGAGAGAATCCAACCATTGCCCCTTGATATTCAATGGCATTGCTATCACTGAAGCCCTATCAACATCCTGGGGGTTACCATTGACCAGAAACTGAACTGGACTAGCCATATAAATACTGTGGCTATAAGAGCAGGTTAGAGGCTAGGAATCCTGCGACGAGTAATCCATCTCCTGACTCCCCAAAGCCTGTCCACCATCTAGAAGGCACAAGTCAGAAGTGTGATGGAATACTCCCCTCTTGCATGGATGAGTGCAGCTCCAACAACACTCAAGAAGCTTGACACCATCCAGGACAAAGCAGCGTCACTTGATTGGCACCACATCCACACACATTCACTCCCTCCACCACCGACGCACAGTAGCAGCAGTGTGTACCATCTGCAAGATGCACTGCAGGAATTCACCAAGGCTCCTTCAACAGCACCTTCCAAACCCACGACCACTACCATCTAGAAAGACAAGGGCAGCAGGTAGATGGGAACACCACCACCTGGAAGTTCCCCTCCAAGTCTCTCACCATCCTGACTTGGAAATATATCGCCGTTCCTTCACTGTCGCTGGGTCAAAATCCTGGAACTTCCTTCCTAACAGCACTGTGGGTGTACCTACACCACATGGACTGCAGCGGTTCAAGAAGGCAGCTCACCACCACCTTCTCAAGGGCAAGTAGGGATGGGCAATAAATGTTGGTCCAGCCAGCGAAGCCCACATCCCGTGAATGAATTTTAAAAAAGCCTGGGCACGGGTTTTAAATAGTTGTACATAACATTCACTTTGTATGGTATGCTAGAAAATAGCACACACCAATGAGATCCCAAGGAGTAGTCGAGTATATTGATACAATCCTTGAAGTGTACTGATGGTCATAAGTTCACTAGAGCCTTCTTCTAACTCTACCTGCTGGTAGGCATGGCTTGTGTCGAGTTTTGAATATGTGCTGCCTCCTGCCAATTTCCAATATAATTCGTCAGTCTTCAGTATTGGGTGTCTATCAAGTTTGGCCACTCTGTTTAGTTAACTTATAGTAACTGCATAAGCGAACACTTTGGCCTGGCTTCAGTACAGGTATTATGGATGTGCCCACTCAGAAAATTGCACTGGTGTTTAGAAACCAAGCTTCTCCAGTCTGTTTATCTTGCTCCTCAACCTTGTCCCGTAGAGCATAAGGGACTGGTCTGGCTCTGATAAACCTGGGGGCTGCGCTAGTGTCTACATGGATTTTGACTTGTAGCCCATGAATCTTTCCTAGCTCCTCACTGAAAATGGAAGCGTACGTTTGTAACAATTCCTGTAAGTTTCTCCTTCTGATTGGAAAAATCTCGGCCCATTGCAATTTAATCTTTTTGAGTCAGTTGCAACCAATTAAACTGGGGACTCTCCAGCTACCCCTCTCCAGGGGTAAATTTGCAGACTGGTCCCCATACTGCACCAGGACTTGACATATACCTTTCGCTTATTTCTTCGCCGGTATATGTTTTAATTTAGTGTCTAATTCTTCCAAACTTAAAGGATGGATCCCTTTATTCAAGTATCTGAACTTATGTTCTCCTATGACAAACTTTGATGCCCCAGTATCGATCTCCATCTGGATGGATTGTTCATTGACTCTAATGACTACCTGGATTGGCTCAGTTCTCCCTACTTTCAGGTTGTATAATGAATAGATGTCAGACTCTGCTTCCTTTGGTTCTTCAATGAGACAAATTTCATGATTTCTACCTTTGTTTTTAAAATGCTGTTGCAATCTATCTTGACAGTACCTAATTATATGACCACTGCAATGGCAGAAAAAACATTCAATATTTCTGAACTGTCGATCACCTGTGGGCTACCTGGATGCATTTCTCTCATTGATGGCGTGGGTTTAGTACTGTTGTTCTTCAATGTTCTGTACATAGTGGGTGTTTGCCACCTTTCTGTGGGGGTCTGACATTTTCACACCTTTTGTTACTGGTTCTTCCCACCCTATAAGATGGACGGTGCCATTTTGTGTATCTTTTATTGCCTCTGAGTCTCTAACAGTCTCTCCATGGCTGTTGCCAATTCTAATGCCTTATTGAAGTCTAGATTAGTTTCAGATAGCAATCACTTTTGAATAACATTGTCTCCGATTCCACACATTAATTGGTCTCTCAACATGTCATTCATTGAAGTTCCGAACTCACAATATTCTGTTAATTCCTTTAAAGCAGCTACATAGCCAGTAATTGTCTCTCCTGGAAGCCTATTCTTCAAATTGAATTTAAAACACTGCATTGTGACTGAGGGCTTTGGCTTCAGCTGGTTTCTTAAAATGTTTACTAACTCGTCGTATTGGTGGTGTTAGGTGATGTGAGGCTGCGGATCAGCCCATACATTTGGTCCCTGCATGCGGACAAAAGAATCACCCTCTTCTTGTCCTCCCCCACGATGTTGTTAGCAGTAAAGAAGAATGCTAGGTGTTCGATGTAATGAAACCAGTCATCAGAAATAGGGTCAAATGGTTCAAAACAAAAACAGAATTACCTGGAAAAACTCAGCAAGTCTGGCAGCTTCAGTGGAGAAGAAAAGAGTTGATGTTTCGAGTCCTCATGACCTGATGCTGCTAGACCTGCTGAGTTTTTCCAGGTAATTCTGTTTTTGTTTTGGATTTCCAGCATCCGCAGTTTTTTGTTTTTATCAAATGGTTCAAGTTGCCCAAACTGCGGCATTCTCGATGACTAAGGAGACTGCACTTTCAAGCAGCTTTCAAGGTGGTGGTGACGTAACGTAGCTGGCTTACTGCGGCATTCTTGATTGCCGTCAATTGATCCAGTTTACCCTCGTCGCCAGTTTAATGTTTTAGGTTACAAAAGTAAAAATACCTGGGAAAAACTCAGCAGGTCTGACTCAGCAGCTGTGTTTTTCCAGTTATTTTTATTTTTGTTTTTGATTTCCCGCATCCGCAGTTTTTTGCTTTTATCTTAATGTTTTACGTTATCAGGTGTCAGCAAGCGCTAGCTGCTCCTTTGATATTAACACACTATTTGGTGCTTGAAACAATATAAGCAGAGAGACCAATTAACTGAACAAACACTGGTGGTTTAATGGAGATAAGCAAGGAGCACTAAGACCATGTGTGCTTCTTCAATCACCTCCAGCTCTAGACTTACAGTTACCAAAGGAGCCTGCGCTGTGTAGCAATTGGTCATACAGTCCCATGGTCAACTAATCACATTCTCTTAAAGGTACCGAGCATTCCGCTTACCACAGTTATAAACAGAATTTGAATTCAAATTTAAATCAGCTTTAATTCTCTTCTAAAGTGTCCTGTTCCCTTTAGTGAATTTATAAATAGTGACATCTGACACTTAAAAGCACCTTTAATTATCAGGTGAGGGACATTGCTGGCCAGGCCAGTGTTTATTGCCCATCCCTAATTGCCCTTGTTCAGAGGGTATTTAAGAATCAACCACATTTGCTGTGGGTCTAGAGTCACAGGTAGACCAGACCAGGTAAGGATTTCCCTCCCTAAAGGACATTAGTGACCCCCGTGGGGGGGGGGGGGGTTATAAAAACCAACATTTTAAACCAGATCTTTAATTGGATTGAAACCCGGGTCCCCAGAGCATCCCCCCTGGTCTCTGGGTCACTAGCCCAGTGACAACACCCAGTAGGACAAAGGTTCCCCGGAGAAGCGGCTGAGAAACACCGGCAGCTGCGGATGGAGCCAGTTGGTAAATTTGAGCCGAGGATCCACATTCCGCAGTCGCAGCAGTTTTTCCAGTTAATGGGAAGTCAGCACTTTTCCCGCTCGATGTATTTTGTATTTTGCTGTCAGTTTCTGATCATCTTTTTACTGTAAATTTCCCACAACCGGAATCCAGGGAAACTGAAGCCAACAAACCTGGAAATAAAACACAAACCGCTGCAGAAAACATCTGGAAATGTCCCTCATTTATCCCGCCCCGGGCGCGCTCCCGGCCCCGCGACCCCGCCCCACGCACCGGCCTCGTCCCCGCCTCTGCCCCGCCCCCGCGCCGCCCCGCCCCGCCATCTGCCCCGCCCCCTCCCCCGCCCCCGCGCCGCCCCGCCCCGCCATCCGCCCCGCCATCCGCCCCGCCCCCGCCCCCGCCCCCGCGCCGCCCCGCCATCCGCCCCGCCATCTGCCCCGCCCCCGCCCCCGCGCCGCCCCGCCCCGCCATCTGCCCCGCCCCCGCCCCCGCGCCGCCCCGCCCCGCCATCTGCCCCGCCCCCGCCCCCGCGCCGCCCCGCCCCGCCATCTGCCCCACCCTCTGCTCCCCCCGGCGCCGGGAAACTCCGCAGCTTCTGACTTCCTGTCGCTCCGGAAGCTGCTGCGACCCCGCCCCCTGGCCAATGGCCAATAGGAACCCGTAACGTCAGCGGGGATTCAGGGGACACGCCCCTCCCCCGGTTCCGGCGCTGGATATGCAAATGAGGCGCGGGTTTAAAAGGCGCGGGAGCGCGCGCCGGCTCCTTTCCACCTGGAGCCGAACCGGAGCTGCAGCTGGAAGCAGACCCGGACCCGGAGTGAGCCCCAGCCAGACCCGGAGCCATCACCATGTCGGACAAATTGCCCTACAAAGTGGGTAAGGAGTGAAAGGGAGAGGCGGCTGCGGCCGGGCCGACAGCGACTTTTAACCCGGTCGGAGTGTGGGGGTGGGGGGTGGGGGGTGGCGGTAGAGAGGGAGGGGGGGTCGGGAGGAGAGAGTGTGTGTGGGGGGGAGTGAGGGAGAGTGTGTGTGGGGGGGAGTGAGGGAGAGTGTGTGTGGGGGGGAGTGAGGGAGAGTGTGTGTGGGGGGGAGTGAGGGAGAGTGTGTGTGGGGGGGAGTGAGGGAGAGTGTGTGTGGGGGGGAGTGAGGGAGAGTGTGTGTGGGGGGGAGTGAGGGAGAGTGTGTGTGGGGGGGAGTGAGGGAGAGTGTGTGTGGGGGGGAGTGAGGGAGAGTGTGTGTGGGGGGGAGTGAGGGAGAGTGTGTGTGGGGGGGAGTGAGGGAGAGTGTGTGTGGGGGGGAGTGAGGGAGAGTGTGTGTGGGGGGGAGTGAGGGAGAGTGTGTGTGGGGGGGAGTGAGGGAGAGTGTGTGTGGGGGGGAGTGAGGGAGCGGGGGAGTGTGTGGGGGGAGTGAGGGAGCGGGGGAGTGTGTGGGGGGAGTGAGGGAGCGGGGGAGTGTGTGGGGGGAGTGAGGGAGCGGGGGAGTGTGTGGGGGGAGTGAGGGAGCGGGGGAGTGTGTGGGGGGAGTGAGGGAGCGGGGGAGTGTGTGGGGGGAGTGAGGGAGCGGGGGAGTGTGTGGGGGGAGTGAGGGAGCGGGGGAGTGAGGGAGCGGGGGAGTGAGGGAGCGGGGGAGTGAGGGAGCGGGGGAGTGAGTGAGCGTGTGGGGGCACGGGGTGGGTGGGGGAGTGAGTGAGCGTGTGTGTGGCGGTGGCGATGAGTATGTATGGGAGGGAAGGGTGTGTGTGTTTGCTATCCTTGATTTTGCTTTCTAATATTCTTTCGTGTCCTCTCTCCTAATTTCCTTTTTCATATCACCCTCCTCTTCTTGGCTTCCTGTTGTATTGAGTTCTTGGTGTCATAAGCTTTCCTTTTCTGGGTAAGATCCTTGACATCCAAGCGATCCCGCCCTTTTTCTTTGTGGAAATGTCTTTACTCTGAACCCCTTGATTCTCCCATTTAAATGCCTCCCACTGCTCTGACTTCGATTTACCTCCAAGCAGCTGATTCAAGTTCACTTTTGCTAAATCACTCCTCAGCTTAGTAAAATTGGCCTTCCTTCAATTTAGAAATTTAACTCCTGTTTTATCTTTGTCTTTTTCCATAATTATGTTAAAACTAACTGAATTACGAACACTACAACCAGTGCCCCAGGAATCTGAATCCCTCCCTCCCTACACCATCTGTCCAGCCACGAATTCATCAGCTCTAACGTCCTATTTCTATGCTCACTAGCATGTGGCACTGGTAGTAATCTGGAGGTTTCTGTCTCTGAAGTCCTTTTTAAGGTCTTACCAAGCTCCCTAAAGTCTGCTTTCAGGATCTCATCCTCCTTTCTACCTATGCCATTGGTACCAATGTGAGCCATGATGTCTGACTGTTCACCCTTCGTCTTAAGAATGTTCTGTAACTGTTCTGTGATATCCTTGACCCTGCACCAGGGAAGCAACATGCCATCCTGAAGTCTGCAGCTGCAGAAACACCTGTCTCTTTTCCTAACTATTGAATCTGCTGCCACTATTCCTCTTCCCCACTTATTCCCTCCCATCTGTGTAGCTGAGCCACCTGTGGTGCCTCAAACTTGGCTCTTGCTGAACTCCCCCAAGGCATCATCACCCTCGCCCACATGTAAAATGAAAATCGGTTTGAATGTGAGAGACTCTGATGACTCTTACACTATCTGCTTCGTCCTCCTAGACTTTCTGGTGGTCACCCGTTCCCTTTTTGCCTTCAAGGGAGGTGTGATCACCTCTCTAAACGTGCTATCCATGTAGCCCTCATCATCACGGATGCACCACAGTGACTCCAGCCACCGAATGCATTCCAAAATCTGGAGCTCCAGCTTCTGCAGCTGGTGACACATCTAGACAACATGATGTGTCCGTGAGTCCCCATATGCCACAATGTACAAATGTCAATTTGTTACTCAAATGTTACTGGGTTTTTTTGTGTTCATGTGTTGCTTCATGCCGTAGAGCAGGTTTCACAGGACGCTGCAGTTCCTTTGTTCCTGTAAGGATTGAGTTGTATGACAGCTGTAGAGGGAAGGCAGTGGATCCAGCTTAGTGTCAAATCTTGTGTTTCAATTGAGCAAGGTTTATTGATAGTTAATCTTTAGTTTTGAGGTTGGTTTTGGTGTTTCAGAATTCTGATTGTGATATCGAAGCATTAAACATTGTTGCTGCTTCACTTTTCCTCTTCCACAATGTCACCTTCTTTGTAACTTTGTAACTGAAGTTGCATCACTTCCCTCCCCACTCCCACAGTCCAAGTTCATGCACACTGGTTTTCCCCTCCCCTCTCTTCCACCAACTCAGCACCAGTCACCAATTCTCAAGGGTGTGCTACTGGCATGTCAAACCCCACCCTGAAGGAATGACTGCTGTTGGGGTACAGATCCACTGAGCAGCACCTCTGGGAACACCAAAGAACTGCTGACTGGGTCCATAGGCTGGGCAAACCAAATTATCAGTACTGTGGTGGATGAATTCCTGGAATGTGAAAATAGAAAATAGGTGCAGGAGTAGGCCATTCGACCCTTCAAGCCTGCTCCACCATTCATTATGATCATGGCTGATTATCCAACTCAATAGTTTGCTCCCACTTTCTCCCCATACCCTTTGATCCCTTTCACCCCAAGAGCTATATCTAACTCCTTGAAAAAACACAATGTTTTGGCCTCTCTACTTTCTGTGGTAGCGAATTCCACAGGCTCACCATTCTCAGGGTGAAGAAATTTCCCCTCATCTCAGTCCTAAATGGTCTCCCCCCTATCCTCAGACAGTGACCCCTGGTTCTCGACTCCCCCACCATTGGGAACATCCTTCCTGCATCTACCCTGTCTAGTCCTGTTAGAATTTTATAGGTTTCCATAAGATTCCCCTCTCATTCTTCTGAACTCCAGTGAATATAATCCTAATTGACTCAATCTCTACTCATATATCAGTCCCGCCATCCCAGGAATCAGTCTGGTAAACCTTTGCTGCACTCCCTCTATAGCAAGAACATCCTTCCTCAGACAAGGAGACCAAAACTGAACACAATATTCCAGGTGTGGTCTCACCAAGGCCCTGTACAATTGCAGCAAGACATCCCTGATCCTGTACTTGAATCCTCTGGTTATGAAGGCCAACATACCATTTGCCTTCTTTACTGCCTGCTGTACCTACATGCTTACCTTCAGTGACTGGTGTACAAGGCCACCCAGGTCTCGTTGCATGTTCCCCTCTCTCAATTTATAGCCATTCAGATAATCTGCCTTCCTGTTTTTGCTACCAAAGTGGATAACCTCACATTTATCCACATTATACTGCATCTGCCATGCATTTGCCCACTCACTCACCTTGTCCAAATCACACTGAATTATCTCTGCATCCTCCTCACAGCTCACCCTCCCACCCAGCTTTGTGTCATCTGCAAATTTAGAGGTATTACATTTAGTTCCTTCATCTAAATCATTAATATATATTGTGAATAGCTGGGGCCCTGGTATCGATCCCTGCGGTACCCCACTAGTCACTGCCTGCCATTCGGAAAAAGACCCGTTTATTCCTACTCTTTGTTTCCTTTGCCAACCAGTTTTCTATCCATCTCAGTACACTACCCCCAATCCCATGCGCTTTAATTTTACACGCCAATCTCTTATGTGGGACTTTGTCGAAAACCTTCTGAAAGTCCAAATAAACCACATCCACAGGCTCCCCCTCATCAACTCTACTAGTTACTCCTCGAAAAATTCCAGTAGATTTGTCAAGCATGATTTCCCTTTCGTAAACCCATGCTGACTCTGTCCGATTCTGCCACTGTTTTCCAAATGCTCAGCCATTAAATCTTTTATAATGAACTCTAGAATTTTCCCCACCACCGACGTCAGGCTGACTGGTCTATAATTCCCTGTTTTCTCTCTACCTCCCTTTTTAAATAGTGGGGTTACATTAGCTACCCTCCAATCTGTAGGAAATGTTCCAGAGTCTATAGAATCTTTGAAGATGACCACCAATGCATCCAGGGCCACTTAAGTACTCTGGGATGTAGATTATCAGGCCTTGGGGATTTATCGACCTTCAATCCCATCAATTTCCCCAACAACCCTACTAAGAGTGATTTCTTTCAGTTCCCCTCTCTTGCTAAACCCTCTGTTCCCCAACATTTCTGGTATGTTATTTGTGTCCTCCTTTGTGAAGACAGAACCAAAGTATGTATTTAGTTGATCAGCCGTTTCTTTGTTCCCTATTATAAATTCCCCTGTTTTTGACTGTAAGGGACCTACATTTGTCTTCACCAATCTTTTTCCATTCACATACCTATAGAAACTTTTATAGTCAGTTTTTATGTTCCCTGCAAGCTTACTCTCATACTCTATTTTCCCCTTCTTAATCAATCCCTTAGTCCTCATTTGCTGAATTCTAAACTGCTCCCAATCCTCAGGTCTGTTGTTTTTTCTGGCTAATTTGTATCCATCTTCCTTGGATTTAATACTATCTCTAATTTCCCTTGTAAGCCATAGTTTGGCCATCTTCCCTATTTTTACTTTTGTGCCAGGAATAAACAATTGTTGCAGTTCACCCAGGCACTCTTTGAATGTTTGCCATTGCCTATCCACTGTCATCCCTTTAAGTAACATTTTCCAATCCATCATATCCAACTTATGCCTAATACCATCGTAGTTTCCTTTATTAAGATTCAGGACCTTAATCTCAGAATCAACTATGTCACTCTCCATCTTGATGAAGAATTCTATCATATTATGGTCGCTCATCCCCAAGGGGCCTCGCACAACTAGATTGCCAATTATTCCTTTCTCATTACACAATACCCAGTCTAGGATGGCCTCTTCTCCAGTTGGTTCCTCAGCATATTGGTCCATCCTGTATACACTCCAGGAATTCCTCCTGTACGATATTGTTACTAATTTGATTTGCCCAATCTACATGCAGATTAAAGTCACCCATAATTACAGATGTTCCTTTATTGCATGAGCCTCTAGTTTCCTGTTTAAAGCCATTCCCAGCATCACCATTACGGTTTGGGGTATATAATATATACAAACCCCACTAATGTTTTTTGCCCCTTAGTATTTCTCAGCTCTACCCATAGAGATTCCACATCGTAGGAGCTAATATCTTTCCTCACTATTGCGTTAATTTCCCCTTCAGCCAGCAATGCAACTCCACCGCCTTTTCCTTTTTGTCTGTCCTCCCTATAGACTGAATGCCCCTGGATATTCAGTTCCCATCCCTGGTCACCCTGCAGCTATGTCTCCTTAATCCTCACTATATCATACCTGTTTACATCTGTTTGTGTGGTTAATTCATCCACTTTGTTGCGAATGCTCCTCGCGTTAAGGCACAAAACTTTAAGGCATGTCTTTTTAACATGTACAAGATGGTTTTTTAATCCAATTTGTCGAGATGACTAGGGAACAGACTATCTTAGATTTGGTAACAAAAACAGAATTACCTGGAAAAACTCAGCAGGTCTGGCAGCATCGGCGGAGAAGAAAAGAGTTGACGTTTCGAGTCCTCATGACCCTTCGACAGAACTTGAGTTCGAGTCCAGGAAAGAGCTGAAATATAAGCTGGTTTAAGGTGTGTGTGTGGGGGGCGGAGAGATAGAGAGACAGAGAGGTGGAGGGGGTTGGTGTGGTTGTAGCGACAAACAAGCAGTGATAGAAGCAGATCATCAAAAGATGTCAACAACATAGTACAATAGAACACATAGGTGTTAAAGTTAAAGTTGGTGATATTATCTAAACGAATGTGCTAATTAAGAATGGATGGTAGGGCACTCAAGGTATAGCTCTAGTGGGTTTTTTTTATATAATGGAAATAGGTGGGAAAAAAAATCTTTATAATTTATTGGGAAAAAAAGAAGGGGGAAACAGAAAGGGGGGGGGGGATGGGGGAGGGGACTCACGACCTAAAGTTGTTGAATTCAATATTCAGTCCGGAAGGCTGTAAAGTCCCTAGTCGGAAGATGAGGTGTTGTTCCTCCAGTTTGCGTTGGCTTCACTGAACAATGCAGCAAGCCAAGGACAGACATGTGGCAAGAGAGCAGGGTGGAGTGTTAAAATGGCAAGCAACAGGGAGGTTTGGGTCATTCTTGCGGACAGACCGCAGGTGTTCTGCAAAGCGGTCGCCCATTTACGTTTGGTCTCTCCAATGTAGAGGAGACCACATTGGGAGCAACGAATGCAGTAGACTAAGTTGGGGGAAATGCAAGTGAAATGCGCTTCACTTGAAAGGAGTGTTTGGGTCCTTGGACGGTGAGGAGAGAGGAAGTGAAGGGGCAGGTGTTGCATCTTTTGCGTGGCAAGGGTTGTGCCATAGGAGGGGGTTGAGGAGTAGGGGTGATGGAGGAGTGGACCAGGGTGTCCCGAGGAGCGATCCCTACGGAATGCCGATAAGGGGGGTGAAGGGAAGATGTGTTTGGTAGTGGCATCATGCTGGAGTTGGCGGAAATGGCGGAGGATGATCTTTTGAATGCGGAGGCTGGTGGGTGATAAGTGAGGACAAGGGGGACCCTATCATGTTTCTGGGAGGGAGGAGAAGGAGTGAGGGCGGATGCGCGGGAGATGGGCCGGACACGGTTGAGGGCCCTGTCAACGACCCTCAACCGTGTCGGCCCATCTCCCGCGCATCCGCCCTCACTCCTTCTCCTCCCTCCCAGAAACATGATAGGGTCCCCTTGTCCTCACTTATCACCCCACCAGCCTCCGCATTCAAAGGATCATCCTCCGCCATTTCCGCCAACTCCAGCATGATGCCACTACCAAACACATCTTCCCTTCACCCCCCTTATCGGCATTCCGTAGGGATCGCTCCCTCCGGGACACCCTGTCCACTCCTCCATCACCCCCTACTCCTCAACCCCTCCTATGCACAACCCCTTGCCACGCAAAAGATGCAACACCTGCCCCTTCACTTCCTCTCTCCTCACCGTCCAAGGACCCAAACACTCCTTTCAAGTGAAGCAGCATTTCACTTGCATTTCCCCCAACTTAGTCTACTGCATTCGTTGCTCCCAATGTGGTCTCCTCTACATTGGAGAGACCAAACGTAAACTGGGCGACCGCTTTGCAGAACACCTGCGGTCTGTCCGCAAGAATGACCCAAACCTCCCTGTTGCTTGCCATTTTAACACTCCACCCTGCTCTCTTGCCCACATGTCTGTCCTTGGCTTGTGCATTGTTCAGTGAAGCCCAACGCAAACTGGAGGAACAACACTCATCTTCCGACTAGGGACTTTACAGCCTTCCGGACTGAATATTGAATTCAACACTTTAGGTCGTGAGTCCCCTCCCCCATCCCCACCCCCTTTCTGTTTCCCCTTCTTTTTTTCCAATAAATTATAAAGATTTTCCTTTTCCCCTTATTTCCATTATATAAAAAAAACCCACTAGAGCTATACCTTGAGTGCCCTACCATCCATTCTTAATTAGCACATTCGTTTAGATAATATCACCAACTTTAACTTTAACACCTATGTGTTTCTATTGTACTATTGTTGTTGACATCTTTTGATGATCTGCTTCTATCACTGCTTGTTTGTCCGCTACAACCACACCAACCCCCTCCACCTCTCTGTCTCTCTATCTCTCCGCCCCCACACACACACCTTAAACCCCCACCACACTTCCAGGCAGTGCATTCAAGAGCTTTGTGTGAAAAAGCTTTTTCTCACATCACATTTGCTTCTTTTGTAAATCACTTTAAATCTGTGCCCTCTCATTCTTCATCCTTTTACGAATGGGAACAGCTCCCTATCTACTCTGTCCAGCCCCCTCATGATTTTGAACATTTCTATCATATCTTCTTTTACCCGCCTTCTCTCCAAGGAGAACAGTCCCAACCTCTCCAATCTATCCTCATAGCTGAAGTTTCTCATCCCTGGAAAGGAAGGAACGAACATATGCATTGCAATAGTTATACATTCCTTTCTGGTGCAAAAGCACAACAGGAAAAGCGGCCCAGCCATGGCTAACAAAAGAAATTAAGGATAGTATTAGATCCAAAGGGGAGTCATATACAGTTGCTAGAAAAAGTAGCAAGCCTGAGAATTGGGAGCAGTTTTGAATTCAGCAAAGGAGGATCAAGAGATTGATTGAGGAGATAAATAGAGTGAGAGAAAACTTGCAAGAAACATAAAAGCAGATGGTAAAAACTTCTAAAAGTATATAAAAAGAAAAAGATTAGTGAAGGCAAATGTAGGTCCCTTACAGTCTGAAACAGAATTTATGATAGAGAACAAAGAAATGGCAACTACTTTAAACAACTACTTTAATTCTGTCTTCACAGAGGAAGACACAAATAACTTCCCAGAAATACTTGGGAACCAAGGGTCCAGTGAGAAGGAGGAATTAAAGGAAAGTAGTATTACTAAAAGTAACAGGAGCTTCAAAAGGACATAGGCAAGTTGGTGGAGTGGGCAGAAAGGTGGCAGATGAAGCTCAATGTGGAGAAGTGTGAGGTGATGCATTTTGGTAGGAAGAAATGGACAGACAATATAAAATAAGGGGTGAAATTTTGAAGGGGATGCAGGAGCAGAAAGATTTGGGTGTATATGTGAATAGATCATTGAAGGTGGCAGAACAGGTGGAGAGAGCAGTTAAAGCATATAGTATCCTGGGCTTTTTTAATAGGGGCGTTGAGTACAAGAGCAGGGAGGTTATACTGAATTTATATAAGACACTTGTTAGACCTCAGCTGGAGTATTGTGTACAGTTCAGGGCAACATAGGAAGGATGTGAGCACATTGGAGAGAGTGCAGAAGAGGTTTACAAGAATGGTTCCAGGGATGAGAAACTTCAGCTATGAGGATAGATTGGAGAGGTTGGGGCTGTTCTTCTTGGAGAGAAGGCTGAGAGGAGATTTGATAGAGATGCTCAAAATCATGAGGGGGCTGGACAGAGTAGATAGGGAGAAGCTGTTCCCACTTGTAAATGGATCAAGAACGAGAGGGCACAGATTTAAAGTAATTCACATAAGAAGCAAATGTGATGTGAGAAAAACTTTTTCTCACAGCAAGTGGATCGAGTCTGGAATGCACTGACTGGAAGTGTGGTGGAGGCAGGTTCAATCGAGATATTCAAGAGGACATTAGATGATTATTTGAATATAAACACTGGAGGGGTACAGGGAAAAGGCAGGGCAATGGCACTTGTTCATAATGCTCATTTGGAGAGCTGGTGCAGACATGAGCCAAATGGCATCCTTCTGTGCCATTAATATTCTGTGCAGGTGCAGCAAGCAGTTAAGACGGCAAATGGTATGTTGGCCTGCGTTGTGAGAAGACTTGAGTACAGGAGCAAGGATGTCTTACTGCAGCTGTACAGGGCATTGGTGAGACCACATCTGGAGTATTGTGTGCAATTTTGGTCTCCTTACCTAAGAAAGGATATACTTGCCATAGAGGGAGTGCAGCGAAAGTTCAGCAGACTGATTCCTGGAATGGCAAGATTGTCATATGAGGAGTGATTAGGTCGATAGGCCTGTATTCATTGGAGTTTAGAAGAATGAGCAGGGATCTCATTGAAACATAAAGTTCTGGCAGAGATGGACAAACCAGATGCAGGGATAATGTATGCTCTGTCCTGGTGGGGTGGCCGGTGGTGGGAGGGGGGTGGGGGGGTCTAGATTAAGGGGTCATGGTCTCAGGATATAGGGTGGGCCACTTAGGACTGAGATGAGGAGCAACATCTTCACTCAGAAGGTGGTGAGCCTCTGAAATTCTTTACCACAGAAGGATGTGGGAGCTGAGTCAGAGTATATTTAACAAAGAAATAGATTTCTGGACTATAAAGGTGTCAAGGGGTATGAGGAGAGAGCAGGAGTATGTTGTGATAGAGGATCAGCCATGATATTGAATGGTGGAGCAGGCTCAAAGGGATGAAAGACCTACTCTTATTTTCTATGTTTCTATGCAATGGTTTGAGAGTAGCGCACCATCATCTTTTTAGCTTTTAGGAGGGGAAATTCATAGTACCACCCAGACCCAAGGAAAATATACTGAATGTTCTGATAATTTGCCCAAATGTTTATTCTTTGTGTTAGCCTAGACCAAGAACAACATCATCTTGTCTGGCAAAGGATAGCATTGCTGATTAACTAGATTCTGACCTCACCCAATATGTGCAAACAGGAACTTTTCAGCAGGGTTTGTTAGCTTGTGACCAAGAGTGGCACCATTGCTAATTTGTCTCCCATCTTTCATCAGGATACTGGAATGCCTGGTATCCCTATCTTGCCCTGCCTGAGACCAGATCACCCAACACAGATGCAAGAGATTCTGGTACCTCCTTTGTCTCAATGGCTGAGTTTCATGTTAAAGAAGTTTGCTAACTGAGCCATTGGATGTTTCCTGCTCTGTCTCTGCTGGCACCTTCTGCACTATCACTGATGCCTGGAACCTAGTTTGAGACAGTAGCTGAGACCCATCACTTTGTAGCCAAGTGTGTTGCTGATTCTGAGCCTTTAGCTGCCTGTTTCTTGATTTATGTCGACCTTGATGGCTTGATAAGTCCTGTGTCGGTGTTTAATGCCATTGTGTTTTATTCCTTCATGAGATGAGTGTAACTGGCTGGGCCAGCATTTGGTGCCATCCCTAATTGCCGTTGAGAAGGTAATAGCAAGCCACCTTCTTGAACCGCTGCAGTCCATGTGGTGCAGGCACACCTACAGTGCAGTTAGGGAGTTCCAGGATTTTGATCCCTGTACAGTGAAGGAAAGGCAATATAGTTCCAAGTCAGAATGGTGTGTGGCTTGGAGGGGAACTTGCAGATGATGATGTTCCTAAGCATCTGCTGCCCTTGTTCTTCTGTAGGCAGTAGAGGTCATGGGTTTGGAAGGTGCTTCTTGAAAGCTCTGATTACACCTTCCATCAATTTTCTGATGATCGCCAGGAGGCTGATAGCACAATAATTGGCTGGATTGGATTTGGACTGATTTTTGTGGCAGGGCATCCTTGGGAAATTTTCCACATTGTTGGCTATATGCTAGTGTAGCATACAGCTCCATTGTAACATCTTGTTTTAGAGCACGGCTAGTTCTGGAGCACAAGTCTTCAGTACTATTGTAATGTTGTTGTCAGGGCCCATAGCTTTGCAATATATAGTGACTTCAGGCATTTCTTTATTACGTGGAGTGAATCGACTTAGCTGAAGACTGATCCTGGGGCCCTCAGGAGGAGGCTGAGATGGATCATCCACCTGGTACTTCTGGCTGAAGATGGTTGCAAATGCTTCAGCCTCATCTTTGAAGTGCTGAGATCCCCCAGCATTGAGGATAAGGATATTTGTGGAGCTGCCTCCAGTGAGTTGTTTAATACTCCTCCACCCTTCACAACTGCATGTGGCAGGACTGAAGAGCTTAGATCTGATTAGTTGGTTGTGAGATCACTTAACCCTGTTTATTGCATGCTGCTTCTGTTGTTTGGAATGCAAGTAGTTGTGGCATCACCAGGTTAACACTTCATTTTTAAGTATGCCTGTTGCTGCTCCTGGCATGTCCTCCTGCACTCTTCATTGAACCAGGGCTGGTAAGAGTGGGGGATATGCTGTGTCGTGAGGTTACAGATTATGGTTGTGTACAATTCTGCTGGTGGCCCACAGTGCCTCGTGAATGCCCAGTCTTGAGGCTGTTAGATCTGTTCTGTGTCTATTCCATTTAGCTTGGCTGTAGTGCCACACATGAAGAAGGGTATGCTCAGCATGAAGACAAAACATCATCCTCACGAGGGCTCACTTGCCAATACTGTCATGGATGCATCTGCGACAGATTGGTGGGGGTAAGATCAAGTAGGTTTTCCATCTTGTAGGTTCTCACTGCCTGATTCAGGCCCAGTCTGGCAGGTATGTCCTTTAGAATTCTGCCAACTCATTCAGTAGTGGTACTACCCAGCTCTCTTGGTGATGGCCCCCACCAAGAGTATTCTGTGCTCTTGCCTCCTTCAGCGCTTCTGCCAAGTGTTCATCATAGATAATTACTGATTCATCAGCTGAAGGAGGGTGGTATCGGTGATAATTAGTAGGAAGTTTCTTTGCCTGTATTTCCCCGACGCCTTGAATTTCATTGTGTCCAAAATCAAAGTTAAGGACTCCAAGGGCAGCTCCCACCTGACTGTATACCACTATGCCGCTGCCACCTCTGCAGGGTCTGTCCTGCCAGTGGGACCAGACATACCCAGGGATGGTGATGCTGGTGCCTGGGAAATTGGCTGAGAGATATGATTCAGTGAGGTCCCATACTTTTGCATAAACCAACTAATGCAAATAAGGGGGATTTTGTAGAATCAACAGGACTGGTGTGCTGTTCTCATTTCTGTTGCCAAAGTCGATGCCAAGTGGCCTATCTGATTTTATTCCTTTTTGACTTTTCTATAACGGATTGGTACAATCGAGTGGCTTGCTCGGCCATTTCGGATGAAATTTGAGGTCTGGAGCCGCATGTCGGCCAGACCAGGTAAGGACGGCAGATTTCCTTCCCTGAAGGACACTAGTGAACCAGATGGGTTTTTACAATGATTGATAGTTTCATGGCATCATTACTGAAACTAGCTTTCAATTCTGAACTTCTTTTAATTATTGAATTTGAATTGCACCAGTTGCCGTGGTGGAATTTGAACCTGTGTACATAGGGCATTAGGCTGGACCTCTGGATTACTAGCCCAATGACTTTCTCGTTGTCACTGTCTCCCTGTATGTGCTGGTTTTGATTAATTTTGTTTCTCTGCATTATAGCTGACATCACTTTGGCTGAATGGGGTCGCAAGGCAATTGAGATTGCGGAGAATGAGATGCCTGGTTTGTTGATGATGAGGAAGGAGCATGGAGATTCCAAACCACTGAAAGGGGCCCGGATCGCAGGCTGCCTCCATATGACTCTTCAAACCGCTGTTCTGATTGAAACCCTGACAGCACTTGGGGCAGAGGTAATGCCAGCATATGGCCTTCAAATCTTGAGCAGCAAATGATTTCTCCCAGCCAAATTCTCCAATGGCTTAGAGTGTGAGGCATCACGTGGTGAGCAACTGCACCTTGCAGTCCAGAAAGGGTACAGTAAGGTGCTGCACAGGTTGCCTTAGTAGTCAATTTAGAGAACCTTTGAAATGTATTTTATGAATGGTTTAAATGATATTTTCAACAAAAATGAAGAAATCTGAATGTATTTGTAGAATCAAAATCCAAGAATCTCCTCTGACACAAAGTTTGGGGTTGGGGAGAAACTTGTTTGAAGGGTGGTAGGGAGGCTGCTGCTGGGGGAGTTGGAATAAGGTGTGAAGGAAACCATGTGCAGGAACGGGGACACCCTTGTAGAAGGCACAGGGGAAGAGTCTATGCTGGGGGATGCAGGACAGTATGTGAAGTGGGAGGTGGCCTGGTTGTAGGGCTGGAGGATGTAAGAGATGTAAGGTAATGCCATGAAAATGTTTAAACACAGATGAGAATTTTAAGTCTTTAGATATTGGATGCTTGGTAGCCAATGTAAACCATCCTGAAAACATTGTATGATGATCTCATCTAAGCTACCTTTGCCCTTCTGATTTTTCCAGTCTATATGTAGTTTAAAACCCCCCATGATTATTGCTGTACCTTTCTGACAAGCTCCCATTATCTTCTTTCATACTCTGTCCTACCGTGTAGTTAGTTAGAGGGCCTGTACATCACTCCCACAAGTGACTTCTTGCCTTTATCATTCCTCAGCTCAGCCCAAACTGATTCTGCATCCTGGTTTCCTGAACTTATGTCATCCCTCTCTAATGTGCTAATACCATCTGTAATTAACAGAGCCACCTCTCCACCTTTTCCTAACTTTCTCTTCCACATACCCTTAATATTGTGCAATCTATGTCATTCCTGTAGCCATGTCTCTGTAATGGCTATCAGATCGTACTTATTTATTTCTATTTGCACTATCAGCTCATCGGTTTTGTTTCGAATGCTGTGTGCTTAGATCCAGAGCCTTTAGTTTTGTCTTTTTATTATTTTTGTAGCATCTAGCCTTGCCTGCTGATTTTTTTCTCAGATTTTTACTCTCACTCTGTTCCTGTCACAGTCTGTTTATCATTTCCCATATTAATACCTGCCTCTCTTGCCTCGTTTCTATTCTTTGGTTTACCACATCTTCCCAAATTTGATCCCTTGCCCCCACTATTCAGTTTAAAACCCTTTACTTTCTAGTTATGTGGCTCATGAGGACACCAGCTCCAGCACAGGACACACGGATAAGGGGCTGATCATTTAAGACCGAGGTGAAAATAAATAATTTCACTTAAAGGATTGTGAACCTTTGGAATTCTCAGCCCTAGTGTGTTGTGAATGCTCTATTGTTGAATTAAGATGCCTGGGAAGTGGGCGAGAAAGTGTAGTTGAAGCCTGAGATCGGCCGTGATCATATTGAATTGCGGAACAGGTTTGACGGGCTGTACGGCCTACTGCTGCTCCTATTTCTTGTGTTCTTGTATCCCCAGAACTATTCTGGCAAACTTCCCTCATCGCCTCCAGTGCTTTCACAACATGAATGGTGCCCAGAATTGGACACAGTATGCCATTTGAGGCCTAACCACTGTTTTATAAAGATTCATAACTTCCTTGCTTTTGTCAGGATCCCATATGCCTTATTAACCATGTTCTCAACCTGCCCTGCCACCTTTCAATGATTCCTACACATATACCAATGATCCCTCTGCTCCTGCACCCTCTTTAGGCATGTCCTTGAATGTTTGAGCACAAGTTGCTAACGAACAATTTGTCATTGGAATGTGTAAGCAGTGTGCAACTTCCATTCATGATTTTAAATAGACCTTTAAATGCTCATAGTGAGGAATGTTTGTCTTGGGAAAAGGAGGAATTCTCACTTTGAGATTTTTAATAAAACACACATCTGATCCTGCTTCAGGGAATGGATGATCAAATGTAGTTGGTTTTTTCACCTTTTGTCATGTGCTATTGCCTGGTGCAGGTTGAAGTCCATATTGTCATTGTAACCAAGCCTTTGATGTCATTTCAGGTCCAATGGTCCAGCTGCAATATTTTTTCTACTCAGGATCATGCAGCTGCAGCAATTGCCAAATCTGGAGTTCCTGGTCAGTATGAGACATTTACACATCCCATCCTGTACACAAACTAACACAATTAGAACACTATTGGAGGACATAGAACACTGTCACTAGGACTTCACTGAAGCATACTTGGTGTGTGACATCCTTGCTTTAAACTTGAAAGTTTACCCAACAAGGTATAACATTTTGCCATCTAAACATACAGCCATGGGGAACCACAGATTGCCAAATAAAACGAGCCTTCAGGGCAACTGCTTTCCAACCAGGAACCTTTGCTAATTGTAAGCTTTTCTATTCCATTAATGTTTAGCTCATGTAGTCATAATCTGAGTGGAAGCACAGGAGGAGGCCATTCAGTACATTGGGCCTGTGCCAGCTCTTTCAAAGAACTATTCAATTAGCCTCACTCCCTAGCTCTACATCTGTAACTCTGCATGTTTTTTTCATTTTTCAGTGTTTATATCCAATTTTTTAAGTTGCTGTCTAAACCAGCTTTCTCCATCTTTTCAGGCAGCGCATTCCAGACCACAAGAGCTCTTTCCAGCTTCGCCTGTTCCACCTCCTTAAACAGTATAAATTTAATCTAATTTCTGCCTCTTTAGCTCTGAGGAAGGGTCATACAGACTCAATGTTAATTCTGTTTCTCTCCACAGATGCTGTCAGACCTGAACTTTTCGAGCATTTTCTATTTTTATCACAAGAGCTCATCTTTTTCTAAAGAAAAGCTTCCTCATCTCTGGTTCATTTACCAATTATCTTCAATCTCTCCCGTCTGATTACTAATTGACCTGCCACCGGAAACAATTTCTCATTTAGTACATATGAACATATGAATTAGGAGCAGGAGTAAGCCACTCAGCCCCTTGAGTCTGTTCTGCCATTTAATAAGATCATGGCTGAAACCATATCAAAACCATTCGTAATTTTGAAACCCTTTAATAAATCTCCCCTTAACCGAAATAAAAAACAAAATACTACAGATGCTTGGAATCTGAAATAAAAATGGAAAATACTGGAAATACTCAGCAGATGTGGCAGTGCCTATGGAGACAAACAGGGTTAACATTTCATAAGAGTTGATGTTGACCTGAAACATTAACTCTGTTACTCTCTTCACAAATGTTGCCAATCCTGCAGTGTATTTCCAGAATTTTCCATTTTTGTTGATCTTCTCTGTTCTAAGGAAAATAACCTCAGCTTTTTTAGTCTTTCCAAATAACTGAAGTCCCTCCCCTTGGTGCCATTTATCTAAATCATCCCCACAAAGGCCCGAAATGTGATGCCCAAAATTGAACCCACAGCTGCAGTGTCTTTTTAAAGGTTCAATATAGCATTTTGCTTTTGTTCCCCATGGGCTGGGTCTTATGCCTGCCCCCCACCCAATGCCCAGTCCACCACCTTCCCGTCCACCCTCAACCTATTCCCAACTATATGGGGGTGGCGGGGAAGGGGCCCACTAGACCACCCACCTTTAGGCCTATTGCGGACCTTAATTGCCCAACTAAATGGCAATTAAGGGCCTCAATCCACCTCCATTGCTGTAGAACACTGGGCAGTGGCTGGCAAACCAGAGTGTAAAGGCTGTTTTAGGAATAGCTTCTTTGAAAAATATGGGAAGGAAGGGGAAGTCTCGTCAAGTAGGAGGTGCCTGTTGCGGGCATCCCCAGCTCCGGGGGGTGGGGGAGGTGGGGGGAGGTGTGGGGGGGGCAGGTGTGGGGGGGGGGGAGGTGTTGGGGGGGAGGTGTTGGGGGGGGAGGTGTTGGGGGGGGAGGTGTTGGGGGGGGAGGTGTGGGGGGGGAGGTGGGGGTGGGGGGGGGGGGGAGGTGGGGGGAGGGGGAGGAGAGACCTTGAGCTACTCTGTACTTTGCCTCTTAACTGATTTTGTATCCATACTGCAGCTGCCCTTTGTTTTTCAGCTTTGATAAACAACCTGTTGAGTAATTACTTGATAGATATTCAGGCTTCTGGTCTTTGCGCACACAGTAATCATCAGGTTAATGCTGGGGCCATTTTTAGTGAGTATTATGTCGTCTTGGTCCCATTTAAATAATCACATTTTCGAACTAAAATTTTTTTTTTTTTGATAAGGTGGATTCAAAATTGGCTTAGTTGTAGGAGACAGAGGGTGATGACAGAAGGATGCTTTAGTGACTCAAAGCCAGTGTCCAGTGACATACCACAGGGATCTGTGCTGGGTCCCCTATTATTTGTCACTTATATAAACGACATAGATGACTATGTGGGGGGTAGGATTAGTAAGTTTGCGGTTGACACAAAGATTGGCCGGGTGGTTAACAGTGAGGTTGAGTATCTTGGGCTACAGGAAGATATAGAAGAATAGTCAAGTGGGCAGATAAGTGGCAGATGGAATTTAACCCTGAAAAGTGTGAGGTGATACACTTTGGAAGGAGTAATTTGACAAGGAAGTATTCAATGAACGGCATGACACTAGGAAGTTCTGAGGAACAAAGGGACCTTGGTGTGTGTGTGTCCATAGATCCCTGAAGGTGGAGGGGCATGTTAGTGGGGTGGTGAAAGAGGCATATGGGACACTTGCCTTTATCAATCGAGGCATAGATTACAAAAGTAGGGAGGTCATGTTGGAGTTGTATAGAGCTTTGGTGAGGCCACAGCTGGAGTACTGTGTGCAGTTCTGGTCGCCACATTATAGGAAGGATGTAATTGCACTGGAGGGGGTGCAGAGGAGATTCCCCAGGATGTTGCCTGGGATGAAACATTTAAGTTATGAAGAGAGGTTGGATAGACTTGGGTTGTTTTCGTTGGAGCAGAGATGACTGAGGGGCAACCTGATCGAGGTGTACAAGTTTATGAGGGGCATGGACAGGGTAGATAGGGAGCAGCTGTTCCCCTTAGTTGAAGGGTCAGTCACAAAGGGGCATAAATTCAAGGTGAGGGGCAGGAGGTTTAGGGGGATGTGAGGAAAAATTTTTTTACCCAGAGGGTGGTAACGGTCTGGAATGCACTGCCTGGGAGGGTGGTGGAGGCAGGTTGCCTCATATCCTTTAAAAAGTACCCGGTTGAGCACTTGGCACGTCATAACATTCGAAGCTATGGGCCAAGTGCTGGTAAATGGAATTAGGTAGGTAGGTCAGGTGTTTCTCACGTGTTGGTGCAGACTCGATGGGCCGAAGGGCCTCTTCTGTACTGTGATTCTGTGAAAATGCTTGCCTTTCATTGTGTATATTTCTTACAGTTCTCCATGTAGCTGGTGGACTGATATATTGCTTGCAACCTGATTGCAATGCAGCAGTAAATGTTTAATTCCTGATGTACATTCTCATAACAGTTAGTTCTCTATTTCTTTATGAATTGTAATATAACATCCCTCTTCCTTTAAAAAACATTGCCTCTATCAACATCTCCAATCATTTTTTTTAGTTTATCTTAAATAAAGAAGGTTAGCAATTGACTTTTATAATTAAACTACACTGTGGCCTCCTGCGCTGTAGCGATTCTGTGATACTGCATGCTTTATTAACCGCTCTCAGCCTGTCCTGCGTCCTGCAGTGATTTATATACAAAAACCAGGTCCCTCTGCTCTTGCACCACTTTTAGAGTTGTGCTGTTTATTTTACATAGCCCCTCCATGTTGTTTTTACCAAAATAGATCACCTCATTTCTCCAGATTGAACTTCACCTGCCACCTGTATGCCAATTCCACCAACTAGTTAATGTCCTTTCGAAGTTCTACACTATCCTCCTCATAGTATACAATGCTTCTAGGCTTCAAATCATCAGCAAATTTTGAGTGCTGTGTACACCAAAGTCTGTCAATATGTATCAGGAAAAGTAGGGGTCTCAAAAAAACATCCATTAACCATTGTTGTCTGCCACTCAGCCAATTTCGTATCCATGTTGCAGTTGTCTTTCATTCCATGCACTATAACTTTGCTCTCAAGTCTGTTGCGTGGCACTTTATCAATGCTTTTGGATGTCCAAGTACACCACATCAGCATTGTCCTCCATCTTAAGTTAAGCACCATTGTTCTTTAATAAGTCCATGCTGTCTTTCCTTAATTAACCTGCATCTGTCCATGAGTCTATTAATTTTGTCTTTAACTATTGTTTCTAGAAGTTTTTCTGTCTCTGAGCTTATCTTTAAACCCTTTTTGACCAAGGATATAGTGATTGCAATTCTCCAGTCATCTAGCAACACCCTTGAGTCCAAGAAGATTGAAAAATTATGGACAGTGCCTCCACAATTTCCACACTCACTTCCTTCCATACCCTTTGTTATGACCACTAGAGGAGGGGTAAGATATGACTCCCCTATGATACGACCCCCACCCTGCCCCCCAAGCCTGACCATACCAGGGTTTGTTGTGAATTTAGAATGATGAAGATATTTTACTCAATTGTGTTTAACCATTTATGTGCTGTAGCAAAGAAAGTAGTCCAACAGGCTTTCTTGAATTTTAAAACAAAAAGGGTTTAGTTTTCATTGAATTAAAAATCCACCCAGGTAAAGATAGCAAAATATTTTAAAAAGTTAAACCCACACATTTCGAACTTGGCAACCAACATTCTCATGCATACAAGTATGCCAAATCTACAAGTTATACTGTAGGTTGTTACTTTCTTAGCCAAATTGCGGTTCATTGCTGAAAGATAAAGAAATTGAGAGTTCACTGTTGATAATCCTTGGCTGGGTCACTGTGGCATAGAAGTTGGTGACTTTTGCACCTGAGGTTCCTTTCAATGGAAAGTTCACAATCTTTGTGCTAGATTTTTATACTGTAAGATCTAGGGTCTTGTCTTGGAAGAGGAGAGAAGGGCGCTCCTTACTCCTCCATTGGCAGATTTTTCAAAGTACTCTATTTGCAGCTCGCATGCTGTATTAGATTTCAAAATGGTTCCTTCAGTTACATGACCCCCCCCCCCACCCCCAACCCTTGCAGAAGGTGCTTAGCTATCTGTTGCCTGAACTGATGGTGCTTTTGTTTCATGCTGGGCTGAGTTGATAACGTCCCAGCCATTAACCCCTGAATGAGTCATTATCCATCTTGAAAAGATAGGAAGACACATCTCCAAATAACCATTGTTCCTGTAGACTTTATCTTCTCTGGAGAGGAATCTTATAGAAATGTAAATGCTATGCCCAGGACATTTTAGTAAATTCCTTGGAAATGGTTCTTGACAGTATCAGGTGTGAAATTCCAGAGAAGGATGCATGCCTGAATTGTGTTCCACATTGGAACTTTCCAGCAGCTGGTCACTGGTGATACCAGATGTCAGGTGACTTGTGGCAGCCATCTTTAGTCACCATCTTTTCTTGTCTTTAAAAATTCTATTTAAACAGTTCAATGTATGTTTAACTCAGCTTGTGAAATTACAGATATATATCACTCAAGTACAAGTCACATCATCCTGACTTCTTGGATGCATCTCATCTGGTTCCTGTGCTGTATCAACTTTAAGTACATATAGCTTATCCAATACCACCACATCCTTATCAATTGAAAATCTTTCTAGTGTCTGAACCATCTCCCCTTTCACCATGACCTGTTCAGGATGATCTTCCTTGGTAAAGACGTGCAAAATATTCACTTAATACCTCAGCTATACCCCTGCCTCCATGTGCAAATCCCCTTTGATTCTCAATCAGCCCTACTATTTTAGCTATTATATTATTATGCTATTTTACTACCCTTTTACTTTTTGAGACTTTGGGATTCCTTTTTATGTTAGCTGCCTGTCTATTTTCATACTTGCTCTTTGCTTCTCTTATTTGCATTCTCAGCTCCCCATTGAACTTTATATTCAGCCTGGTGCTCTGTTGGACATCTGTCATAAGCACAATTTTTCTTTATCTTAATTTCTAACTCTTTTATCATCCAGGGAGCTCTGGATTTGTTTACCCTCCCTTTCCCTTTTGAGGCAATATACCTTGACTGTGCCTGAACGTACTCCCAATTGAACGTAGTCCATTGTTCAGCTACCACTTTTCCTGCCAACTTTTGACTCTAATTTATTCGGCCCAGATCTATTCTTGAAGTTGGCTTTTCCCCCAGTTAATCATTCTTATTCTGGATTGTTCTTTATCCTTTTCCATAGCCAACCTAAACCTTATGATGTAATGATCACTGTTCCTAAAATATTCTCCTACTGACACTTGATCTGCTTGGCTCACCTCATTCCCAAGAACCAAGTCTAGCAGTGCCTCCTTTCTCGTTGGACTGGAAGCTCTGCAGTAGACAATTTTCCTGAACAAACTCTAGGAACTCTTGCCCCTCACTGCCCTTTTATATTAGTACTATCCCAATCTATATTTGGAAATGAAGGTCATCCATTATAACTACTGTATTTTTTGCATCTCTGTGTAATTTATGTGCAAATTTGTGTCTCTACAATCTTCCCAATAGCTGGTGGTCTATAGATTACACCAAACAATGTAATTGCAGCTTTTTTGCTGCTTAGCTCTAGCCAAATGGATTCTGTCCTTGACCAGTGAGACATCCTGTTTCTCCAGAACAATGCTCTCCATCTAACAAACATCTCATATCATTACTATTAAAGAAGAAATGCGTTCTGTGAAAGAAATCTTGTACTTGTATTCCTATTAGCTTGTGTCAACAAACCACAAACCACATCAGAGGGGCAATCTGTTATTACAACTTCTTGAAACTGTCATTTATATTCAGATGAATAGAACACTACTGTGCTGAAACCCACTAACACTTGAAATTCAACCAAACATTGATAATGGGCACAGCTGTCCAAATAATAGGTTACTCTTTGGGAAGGAATGTAAGGGTCAACTTTAAAGCTCAGATCCCTATGGTAAATCACTGTATTCAAAACACATCTGTGTTACAATGCAGCACTTAATAGTGACATTTGAAGGTGTGAAAACGCTTTACACTTACCTTTCAGAATTTTCCAGACTCCTCAGTAGTCT
The DNA here is from genome assembly GCF_017639515.1 of Carcharodon carcharias. NCBI lineage: Eukaryota > Metazoa > Chordata > Chondrichthyes > Lamniformes > Lamnidae > Carcharodon > Carcharodon carcharias. The sequence goes on along the minus strand of NC_054480.1, from coordinate 4,393,712 downwards.
TTCCATTTTCTTCATGAACTCTTAAACCTTATGTGCTTTTAAAGGGCTTCCAAAGCCCTGTACTATCAGATGAAACTGGGTGTGTGGAAGAAAATTCTATTTTCATCCACTATGTAAATTTGGGAACCTGATGTCAGTGGGGTCGGGTTTGCGTTTTGCACATGAAGCGTTCCCAAACTTCAAAAAAGCCAGACAAGTGGCATAGTATTTGGAAAATCATTTTCCTCCAAAGAAAAAACGTAAGTGTGGCCACTCATGCACTGGAAACACTCCTCCGTACCCAGACAAAAGTTTTGCCCTATGTCTCTGAGATAGGGATTAGATATATTTATCTCTCTTTGCGCTGCTAGCTTGTCTATTTTGTGAATGCTCTGTGTATTCAAATAAAGAGCCTTTGGGATTTTACTGAATCACAGGATTGTTACAATGCCGAAGGAGGCCATTCAGCCCATCGTGTCTACACCAGCTCTCCAAATGAGCATTATGACTCAGTACCATTCTCTTGCCTTTTCCCCATAACCCTGCACGTTGTTTTCTATTTAAATAATCTATAATGCCCTCTTGAATGCCTCAACTGAACCTGCCTCCACCAAACTTCCAGGCAGTGCATTCCAGACCTGAACCACTTGCTGTGTGAAAAAGATTTTTCTTGCATCACATTTGCTTCTTTTACAAACTGGGGTGGGGGTTTAAAGCTGAGGAGAGACTATGGCCTTTTCATTAGAGTAGTGAAAGTTGAGAGATGCCCTGATAAAGACCATCAAAGGTCATGAAGGGTTGTGCCAAGTTAAATACTGATGGATTGTTACCACAGGTCAGCAAGCTAGTGACCAGAGAATAAGTTATAAGGTACTCAAGATATTGAAGGGAGGTTGTAACAATTTTTACACAGGATGGGTAGAATGTGGAATTCCCTGAAACACTGGGAATTAGTTGCCTGAAAATCCTTTTATTAAAGGGCATAGAAGCAGAGTGGCCTACACTTGGGAAGTGTGTCTAGGTTGTTTGCTACTTGTGAATACCTGGCTCTTTCCACTGAGAAAGGGGCATCCTATGAAATTATGTGACCAATAAACTATTCCCCCTTGGCCTTCTCAAACTTTCTGTAACATTTTTACACAATTGGCCGCACCATCCTCCTTCAGCACCTCTCTATTTCTCTCCGTTGATAAACTGTGGGACTGTGTTTGCCTGGTTCCAGAATATATCTCTCTATTCATAGCCAGACTATCACCTGCAATGGCTTTTATTCCTTTTCCTGCACCGTTAGCTCTAGGGAGCACCAGAATTTATTCTTGGCTCCTTCCTAATTCTTGTCAATGGGGAGCAACATGTAAACATCATCCAAAAACACATCAGTTTTCACATGTACGTTGACAACACCAGTTCTTCTTCACCACACCTCTCTTGACTCCTTCACTGTTTCTGCAGCATCCAATATTAGATAATATCAGTAAGCAAGCAAAAGACATAGGCTGCTCACGTGAGTTACCTAGTCAGTGGGAACTTGGTGAATAAGGGAATTTTAAGGGTTAAATTTAAGGATTAATCTTTTTCCAAACTCTAATCTAGTTTGCATTTAGAATTTAAATAAAGTTTACTGTTAAAGTTAAATTTCTTTCAGTCAGCCAGGGATAACCAGCTCCCTACAGAAGAGGTAGCTGGAGTTGGTTAATTGTAGCTAGATTGAACTAGTTTCCCTAACCAGCAGTGCTAACTCATCTCTGTAAAATTTCAGCTATTATAAATATAGGTAAGTGCCTGCAGCTGGAATAGCTTCAGCTCAGAATCACTGAACTGGAAACTGAGCTGCAGAGAGTGTGACGGGAGGCGGGCGGGGTGATGCTACTTGGACACTTTGTTTCAGAAGGTGCTCAAACCCTGAGATTAGGGTCTTCTGGTTTAGTTAATGCTCAAGGACAGAACAGTGTGACTGAGAGTGAGACAGACAAGGGGATCAAGAGGGTGGAAGTGGAGGAGCCTTTGCCCTTGCAATTGTCCAATAGATTTGAGGCTCTTGCAGCTTGAGGATGAAAACAGGGGGCTGCAGGGTGGATGAATGAACTGACGTGGCACTGTGGTACAGGAAGTGGGCAAGCTGAGAGGAATGTAGTGGTAGCGGGGGTGGGGTGTGCAGTTTAGTCAGGTGGATTGAAGGTTCTCTGCAGTTGAGAGCAGGAGACCAGATGGCTGAGTTGCCTGCCTGGTACCAGGGTTTGGGACATCTGCTCTGGGTTAGAGAGGAACTTGCAGGGAGAGGGGGAGGAATCTTGTGGTTGTGGTCCACATTGCTGCCAGTGACATCTATAGGACTAGGAAAAATATTCTGCTGGGGGTTTAAGAGCAATTGGAGATCAGATTAAAAAGCAGAACATCAGGAGTAATAATCTCTGGATTATTACCTGAGCCACGATCAATCTTATTTACCCTATACCAATTTGAAGAGATGAATTAATGGCTCAAAAACTGAGGGGGGAAATGGGGTTTTGATTGATAGGGCAGTTGGACCTTTACTAGGGAAGTGAGAGCTGTACCGTTGGGACCAGCTTCACCTTCACTGCTGGGACTGACCAGTGTACTGGTAAGTCGTATAACTAGGGCGGTAGAGGGGGCTTTAAATAGTTGAGAAATCTTCACTGCTGGGACTGACCAGTGTACTGGTAAGTCATATAACTAGGGCGGTAGAGGGGGCTTTAAATAGTTGAGAAGAAATCATATGAGAGATGTTGTAAATCAACGGGTAACAATGTGGTACTTGAGCAGGATAGCAATTTAGGTAAAGAATTATGGCAGGCAGGGACCTTAGTGCACCAGCAGATAAGGCCAGAGATTGCAAAAATGGTAAAAAGACACAGTTAAAGGTTCTGTATCTGCACAGCATTCATAACAAAATGGATAAATTGTTAGCACAGATAGAAATAAATATGTGACCTGATAACCATCATATAGACATGGTTGCAGGGTCACCAAGTCTGGGACCTGAATATTGAAGGTTATTTGACATTTCGTAAAGATAGGAAGCAAGGAGAAGATGGTGGGGGTAGCTCTGTTCATTAAGGCTGTCATTCGTACAGCCGTGAGAGATGACCTTTGCTTGAAAAAGCATGTAAGAGATCACATGTCAGTGTAGTTTATAGGCCTCCTAACAGTTACGTTGTAGGACAGCGTATACAGGAAGAAAAAAAAATTAGGTGTGTAAGAAAGGTACCAGATTAAGTAGGGGTATATAAACCCCGCCAATGCCATTTATTAAAACTTTGGCTTTTAATGCACTTTCTGGTGGAAAAGCAATGCCTTCCCCCAGTAAAAGTATTTGAGTGGCTCCTGTATCTCAAGATAATTATAGATTTAGCTGGCTCATTTGAGGGATAAGGAGTTACTTTTCCTCGCGATAAAAATTCTTTATAACTCATGTATCATCTTCACCCATCCTGAGCTCACAGCAGTGTTCACACTCAGCTTCACAGTTGAAGTTATTGCTGCAACTTGATCTGTTGTATTTTCAGTCAGGGTTCTTTTTCCTGAATCGCTCTTATTATCCCAATAAATCCCACCTTGTAACAATGGAAACACCTGGGCCTTTGAATATCACTTCCACCCTCAGTACCTTCCTTTCTGGCCTAAGGAGGGGTTTCCAGGGAATTCCCAGCTGTTCCTTCTCTTCCCTGGCAACTTGCCTTCCTTTCACCTTCCCACCTTCCTTTCACCTTCTCAGGTTTGTCGGGGTGCTGTCCCTCCAATGAGACAGCTAAATCTATAATTGTCTTGAGATACAGGAGCCACTCAAACACGTTTACTGGGGGAAGGCATTGCTTTTCCACCAGAAAGTGCATTAAAAGCCAAAGTTTTAATAAATGGCATTGGCGGAGTTTATATACCCCTACTTAATTTGGTACCTTTTTCACACAATTTTTTTCTTCATGTATACACTGTCCTACAATGTAACTACTGTTAGGAGGCCTATAAACTATGCTGACATGGTTCCTCTTACCTGCTCTTTCAAGCTAAGGTAATCTCTCATGGCTGTACAAATGACATCTTTAATTAACAGAGCTTTTAGATTTATGGACCAGCTCATGATTGGCAGCTATCTCCGCTGCCTGTGTAGCTGTCACAACCCTCTGGTCTTCAACATGGGTTCTAACTATTGGAGGGAGTGAATATTTAAATTTTTCCAGGAGAATTATTTTCCTATATTGTCTCCCCCTTTAATGCCTGTATCCAACGATCAAAATTACTTTGCTTGACCCTCTCAAATTCAATATAGGCCTGCCCAGGCTGTTTCCTTACGCTTTGAAATTTCTGCCTATATGCTTCAGAGACCAACTCATACACACTAAGAATAGCCTTTACTGCATCATAATCCACAAAGCTCTTCTGAAAGTTATGCATAAACCTCATGAGCTCTACCAACCAACCTGTTCCGTAGGAGAAAAAGCAAAATACTGTGGATGCTGGAAATCCGAAACAAAAACAAAAATATCTGGAAAAACTCAGCTGGTCTGACAGCATTGCGGAGAGGAACACAGTTAATGTTTCGAGTCCGTATGACCCTTCAACAGAACTAAGGGAATAGAGAAATGAGGTGAAATATAAGCTGGTTTGGTGGTGGGGCGGGACAGGTAGAGCTGGATAGAGGACTAGTGATAGGTGGAGGCAAAGGAGAGATTACCAAAGATGTCATAGACAAAAGGACAGAGGTGTTGACGGTGGTGAGGAATGTGCTAATGGTGACATTAAGCGTAGAAAGCAGGATGGGCACGGTACAGATAGTCCTAGTGGAGGTGGGGTGGGGGAAGGGATCGAAATAGGCTAAAAAGTAGAGATAAAACAATGGATGGAAATACATTTTAAAATAATGGAAATAGGTGGGAAAGGAAAAATATATAAAAAAAAATTAAAATGATAAATTATTGGAAAAAGGGGGATCGGAAAGAGGGTGAGGATGGAGGAGAGAGCTCATGATCTAAAGTTGTTGAACTCAATATTCAGTCCGGAAGGCTGTAAAGTGCCTAGTTGGAAGATGAGGTGCTGTTCCTCCAGTTTGCGTTGAGCTTCACTGGAACAATGCAGCAGGCCAAGGATGGACATGTGGGCATGAGCAGGGTGGAGTGTTAAAATGGCAAGCGACGGGGAGGTCTGGGTCATGCTTGCGGACAGACCGAAGGTGTTCCGTGGGAGCTTAGCTACCTTTTTGAAATGAAGAATGTCTCTATATTCCCTTCCTTAAACTTTGGGAGAGCTTGTGCAAATTTAAACACATCCCCACTGGGCTTTGGGTTGGAGGTGGTTTTTATATTTCATAACCTGGCCCAATATCTGATACTTTTTAAAAAAAATGCTAGCCTTTTAAGCTGCTATTCCCTTTCTCATTCCTTCTCTCTCTTTTGCCCCTCTATCCTTCTCCATTTCCTCCCTTGCTAACTTCTCTCTTTGTAGATCAAGTTTCTGTATTTCCAATTCTTTCTTTTTCTTACCTTTTCTTCCCTTTTTATTTTCCTTTTGCCTCCAGTTCAAGCTTTTTGGGTTCCTTTTTCTGTTCAATCTGTTTCATTTGCAACAGAATCCTTGCTAACTCAGTTGACTCACCCCCTGGAGAAAGTGGTCTCTCTTGTATCCCTTCCGATTTCAAATGTTGCACTATTACCTCAACTATATGTCTGCTTTCCTCGCACCTACAGTTAATTCTAACTCCAATTTATTCACCAATCTGTATAGTTTAGTCTTTATTACTTCTTGTAAACCAGTCAAGGTTGAGTCTTCCATCCCTAGAAAAGTTTCAGCAACTCCCAAAGCTGTTAGACTTACTAACGTATAAGAAACCTGGTCTCTGTCCTTTCACCCTTTTTTACCAATTATTATTCTGCATCCAATTACCTGCTGTCTGCATTCCAAATCTTGCAAGAGCTGCCAATCTGTGTTATGACTGGGGTGGGAGGAGTGTGCAGTTTGACTAGCCCTACAACTCCACAGGTTGCGCCATTACTTTAGAAGTTTTTGATTCACCCACTAAAATGGCCAATTGTTTACTTTCGTTACTGTTACCCAGAATAAGAGACTTTAACCAGGCTTTCAATAAGCAACAAACCTTTTAGTTTATTATAAAACCAGCCTTTTCAAAAAGAAAGTCAAAGCTTATTAACATACAGTATGAAATATAAAAGTCTACGAATTACTCTTTCAAGATACCCAAAAAATAATAAAAATCGAGAAATTCTGCCAAAGGTTAAAAATCAATGGTCAGGGGAAAAGGAAAAATTGAGTCTTTGAAATGGCGTCTGGGTTATATGGTTAGTGTCTCAGTGCTGATCTGCGAAACAGTCAATGACACATGCACTGTTTTTGAGGCAGACTCGAGGAACACCTGTAGATACTCAATTCCAGCACATGGAGCAACTTAGAAGCAACTTATGTTCACTTCCGGCTTTGGACTGCAAAAAGGCTGCTGCCATCTTCTCGAGCAGTTGGTCCTCCTGCTCAAAGCAAAACCAAAACCAACTTTTAAACACAGTTCCAGGTATTTTTTTTATTCAGAGCCATAAACTACCATGTGTCCCCTTTTGTACACAGTCCACCAGGGTCAAGAGGTTTCCAGCTTTATAACGGCTTAATTACATTTTCTTATAAATGGATGTCTCTTCCAAGCAAAGCAATTCGAGTTATTGCATTTACCCTTTAAGGTAATGTCTATTAAGGCACAAATTCTTCCAGAATGTTCTTAGTCCTTGAAGATAAACCATTTTCTGTGATTGTGTTCACCTCAAATTGCATATCTATGCCATCACTATTTCCACTTCCATAATGTCACTAGACTCCACCTCTGCCTCAAATCATTTGATGTTGAAGCTCTCATCCATTACTTTGTTACCTCTAGACTTGACAGTTCCAACGTATCATGGCTGGCCCCTCATATTAAGGGATCCCATAATAGGCTAATGGCCAAGGTCAGGCAATGAAGAGTCGGGGACAATTAGAATGGATTGCTAGCTGGTTTCTGGATAGAAAGCAGAGAGTGGGAGTAAAGGGTAGTTATTCAGAGTGGCAGAAGGTGGAAAGTGTTGTTCCATAAGGATCAGTGCTGGGACCACTGCCGTTCACAATTTACATTTTTGATTTTAGAATCAAAAACACAATACTCAATTTGTTAATGACACCAAATTGGGGGGAATAGTCAATACTGAGGATGACTTCAACAAATCATTGGAGGACATAAATCAACTTGTAGAGGTGTGAGATGATGCATTCTGGTAGGAAGAACATGGAGAGACAATATAAAATGAGGGGTACAATTCTTACAAGGGTGCAGGAGCAGAGTGATCTGGGCGTTTATGTGCATAGATCATTGAAGGTGGCAGGACAGGTGGAGAGAGCAGTTAATGAAGCTGATAGTACCCTGGGTTTTATCAATAGGGGCATAGAGTACAAGAGCAAGGAAGTTATGCTAAACTTATATCAGACATTAGTTAGACCTCAACTGGAGTATTATGTACAGTTCTGGGCACCACACTATAGGAAGGATGTGAACACATTGGAGAGAGCGCAGAAGAAATTTGCAAGAATGGTTCCAGGGATGAGAAACTTCAGCTATGAGGATGGATGGGAGAGGTTGGGGCTGTTCTCCTTGGCAGGAGAAGGCTAAGAGGAGATTTGATAGAGGTGTTCAAAATCATGAGGGGACTGGATAGAGTAGATAGGGAGAAACTGTTCCTGCTCGAGAATGAGAGGGCACAGATTTCAAGTGATTTGCAAAAGAAGCAAATATGATGAGAGAACTTTTCCACACAGCGAGTGGTTCAGGTCTGGAATGTACTGCCTGGAAATGTGGTGGAGGCAGATTCAATCGAGGCATTCAAGAGCATTGGATCATTATTTGAATAGAAACAATGTGCAAGGGTATGGGGAAAGGGAGGGGCAATGGCACTAGGTCATAATGCTCATTTAGAGAGCTGGTGCAGACACAGTGGGCTGAATGGCCACCTCCTGCATTAAAACATTTCTGTGATAATTAGCAGATGAAGTTCAGCACAGAAATGTGAGGTAATACATTTTGGTCAGAAGAATAAGGAAGTCACTAATTATTTGAAAGGTACGAGTCTGGATGGGGGTGGAGGAACAAAAAAATGTTGGGGGTATAAATATACCGATCATTATAAGTTGCTCCAGAGATTAACCAGGTCTTTTTTAAAAAAAAACACTAGGTTTTATTACTAGAGGGATGGAATGGAAAATGAGGGAAGTTGTGCTAAATCTGTTGAGCCTTAGACCACATTTAGAATGCTATATGCAGTTCTGGTTGCATTATTAAAAAGACATAAAGGTACTGGAGAGGATGCAAAGAAAATTTACAAGGATGATACCAGAGATGTGTGGGCATGCATTCCAGGAAAGAATTGATAAGCTAGGTTTCTTTTCTGTTGATAAAAGAAGGCAGAGGGGTGCCTCAATAAGATCTTTAAAATTATGAAAGTTTTTTGATAGAGTGGATATAGAGGGAATGTTTCTTTTGGGGAAGAGGCCATCAATAGAAGGTAGTCACCAAGAAATTCAGTGGTGAATTCAGAAGAAGCTTCTTTATGCGTTTAAGTGGAAGTTAGACAAACATATGAGGGAGAAGGGAATAGATGGTTATGCTGGTAGATTTAGTTGAGGGAAGATGGGAGGAGGCACGAGTGGCATAAACACCATGAACTGATTGGGTCTGTTTCTATGTTGTATATCCTATGTAATTCTACCCTCTATAAACTTGAGGTAATCCAAGACTCTGCTGCCCATGTCTTGCTCACACTTGTTTAATTCATCACCACTGTGTTCAATAACCTACGTTGGCTCCCGGTTATGCAATTCTTCGATTTCTAAAATTCTCATCCTTATTATTTTCAAATCCTTCCTGACCTTTCTCCTTGCTGACATTTTGTAATCTCAGGCCCAGAACCTTCCAATATCTGAGCTCATCTAATTCTGGCCTCTTGAGCATCCACAATTGTAATTGTTTCATGATTGGCAGTTGTGCTTTGAGGTGCCTGAGCCCACAGCTCTGGAATTTCCTACATGACCTCTCTCTCCCTTTCTTTCCTCTTTTAAGATGCTCTTTAAAACCTACCTCTTTGATCAATATCACCTTATATGGCTTGGTGTCAGTTTGCTTTATTCCTGTGAAACACCTTGGGACATTTTATTGTGTTAAAGGTACTATATACAAGTTATTGTTGATGAATATGTTGTAAAATCCTTAAATGTTCAGTTGTGATTTGTTCTTTCACTCTCCCATCACTATGCTTTAATATTAGTCCTAGATTTGTACCCCTTTTAACAGTAGAGATGATCTTTTGCTAGTTATGTTCTCAAATCTTTTCACAAATTTGAACTCCATGCATCAATACAATTTGGCCTTTTTAATCGACTGTGCTCCAGTTTATCACTCTTTGTGATTGAGACTTCATTGTTTTCTTCAAATTACTCTGCATTAAGACTATACAAACTTAAACTGAGTTATTAGCATTAAGTTGAATTGCCAGTTGTACAGGCCTCTGCTTGCTAGCAGATTTCTGGATGGCTATCACTTGTGCTTCTGCAGAAATCTATTCGTTTATATGAAAATGCCAAAACTAACTAAAAATTTAACTGATAATTGTTAAAATGGCACTTATGAAGTTGTGGACACTTCATTGATGGGAGTCTTCTTTAACGATGGTTTGCTTTGCTTGATAAATGTGACTGTGATAAATCGACTGTGCTCCAGTTTATCACTCTTTGTGATTGAGACTTCATTGTTTTCTTCAAATTACTCTGCATTAAGACTATACAAACTTAAACTGAGTTATTAGCATTAAGTTGAATTGCCAGTTGTACAGATCACTGGACGGAATTTTTAGCTCGGTGTACAGGCGTGTGCCCGACCTGTTTGAATTTTTAGCTCGGCGTACAGGCGTGTGCCCGACCTGTTTGAATTTTTAGCTCGGCGTACAGGCGTGTGCCCGACCTGTTTGAATTTTTAGCTCGGCGTACAGGCGTGTGCCCGACCTGTTTGAATTTTTAGCTCGGCGTACAGGCGGGTGCCCGACCTGTTTGAATTTTTAGCTCGGCGTTCAGGCGTGTGCCCGACCTGTTTGAGCATAAAATAGCGCGTGATGACTTCAGGCAAGCATCCCGACGTCATCCCATGCTCACGCGATATTTTGGTCATTGCACGTGTGGAAAAGTTGGAAGCACGCCCACCAACAATTAAGAGAACAACTAAAGTTCCAATTGTCCCCAATTTTTCATGGTCCATCCAGTCTTATAGTTGGCGGATGGTGCATCTACCAGACGGGCTTTGCATTTTTGATGAAACCTCGTCCAAGGGCGGGATGAGTTTCTATTATTAAATTAAAAAAATTATATGGACAGTTTTCATCATGTATATGTTCAGGTGACTGATTCTGATGTGTGGACATTTTTTTCCAGATTTTAAAATAGTTATTTATTGGTTTTAAATTCTTCAACTCCCTGACGCAGCTCTCTGCTTTCAGGGAGCTTTGATTCCGCACTCGTCCTGCGTCCACCTTCCTCCCCCCGCCACCCCACCCCAGCAGCCCTGAGCATTTCAGTATGCGTTTCATGCTGGCTGGCCATTAATTGGCCAGCCAAAGTGAAATCCTGGTCTGGATCCAGTTGTGAGTGGTGGTCTGTTTCACGGCCGCTCCTGGGCCTGCCAATCGTGCCTGCATGCTGACCTAAAAATCCTGCCCACTCCTGAGTTGCACTGCCTCTGCTGTGCCATCCAACATGAAAACTGCAGCAATGCACAACTACAGTGCAGTTTATATGAGAGTACAACTGTTATTGCAACTTTTTTGAAGTGGAACGGGTGAGGGAAAAGTAATGGTCAGTATGCTGCAGGCTTATTTACTGATAAGTGTGCATTGAGCTGCATGGTTTGTGGTTAGTGCCTCATTTAAGAATGTTTGTTTTATTTGCAGTGTACGCTTGGAAGGGGGAGACAGATGAAGAATACATTTGGTGCATTGAACAGACACTGTACTTCCGTGATGGAAAACCCCTCAATATGATTTTGGATGATGGTGGAGACCTTACAAACCTGGTTCACAATAAGCATCCTAAACTCTTACAAGGTGACTAACCTCTTCCATCATCTTTGGGTGACATATGTTGCTGTGGGTCATTTTATGTGACCTTTGGTGCCCATTTGCTCTTCATATCGCACACATTGCAAGCTAACTGGTCTTTGCAGGTAGCAAAATGTAAGTCTGATAATGGATGTGCCTCCAGGATGAGGTCTGGAACTGGGCAGTCCCCAACATTGGAAAAGATCTATAGTCCATTGAGTTGACTCCTTTAGGACAATTATGCACATTCAATTCTTGTGTAGGCACTGTTATAATTTCACTGCAGTCTCCAAATAATCACTGGAATGTAACTGAGACCAGTTTGAAAAATGAAGATGTTTCTTCATTTGGTTAAATGAAAGTATTTCTATGAAGAAATGGGTGTATGATAGAGAAACAGTTCAGTAATACTGTCCACATCAGAATAAGATTATTTGAGTTCCTGGACGTTAGCAAGTGCTGTTGTGCTGGGTTATTTGGAGTATAACAAGTATCAACCAAGCAGAGACCAGGTTCCGGATAATGCTAAAGGCAGCAAGATTTCTAATTGTGCTCAGCACTGCCATTTGATTTTTAGTTGTTCTCTGTTATGAGTTCCAGAGAAAAGAGTGAAATAATTAAAGCTATCATGGCCTTAACCCCTGTGCTCTCAGCTACCTTGTTCCAGAGCAGGCCAGTCTTGTCCTGCCAAAACTTGCTCTGCCTGCAATGTCTCTTCATTGAATGGTTTCAGCACTAGAGACAATGATTCGGCCCTTTGTCTGTGCTGGCTCTCTGAAGGAGCAATTCACCTAGTGCCACTCTCCTGCCTTTTCCCCATAGTCCTTTTCAGATAATGATCCAATTTTATTTCAAATACTTTGACTGAACCTGCCTCTACCACATTCTCAGACACTGCATTGCAGATCCTATCCACTTGCTGCGTGAAAATGTTTTTCCTCGTGATGATTGCTTCTTTTGCCAATTATCTTAAATCTGTGTGCTCTGGTTCTCGATCCTTCCAATGGGAGCAGTCTCTCCCTGCTACTCTGTCCAGATCCCTCATAACTGTAACTTATCCTTGTCTATTTGATTATGGCATGCTTAACTAGAGAAAAATGGTGTGATTAGTGTCTGCTGATTCTGCAGATATCAAGGGAATCTCTGAAGAGACTACAACTGGAGTCCACAATCTCTATAAGATGCACAAGAACAAAGAACTTAAAGTTCCTGCCTTTAATGTGAATGACTCTGTCACTAAGGTAATGTGTTCTAATGAGATTTCTGATGTACTGTGCAGTTAACTAACTCTGCATTTTTAGGGGGAGATGGTGTAATGGTAATGTGACTGGATTAAAAATCTAAACAATGGTTCAAGTCCCACCATGGCAACAGGTGGAATTTAAATTCAAATAATTAATCTGGAATTGAAAGATAATTTTAGTGATGGTGACCATGAAACTATTATTAAGTCATTGAAGATGGCAGGGCCTGTTGAGAGAGTAGGTAATAAAACAAATAGAATCTTAGGTTTTATTAATAGGAGCATTGATTGCAAGAACTTGTATAAGACACTTATTTAGGCCTCATCTGGAGAACTGCAACCAGTTCTGGATGCCATAAATTGAGGAAGAATGTGAAGGCATTGGAGAAGGTACAGAGGAGATTCACAAGAATGATTCCAGGGATAATGAACTGTAACTATGAGGATAGATTGGCGAGATTGGGACTGTTTTCCTTGGAGAAAAGGCTGAGAGGAGACTTGATTGAGGTATTCAACATCCTGATGGGTATGGACAGGGTAAGTAAAGAGAGACCATTCCCACTCAAGAGAACATCAAGAACTAGAGGGCACAGATTCAAAATAATTGGCAAAAGGAGTAAAAGTGATGTGAAAAAAACTTTTTTCATCCAGAGGGTGATGGTGTCTCAACTGAATTCTCTGAAGGTGGTGGAGGCAGGTTTGGTCGAGGTATTTAAAAGGGAATTGGATTGCTATCTGAAAAGAGAGAATGTACATGGTTACAAGGATAAGGCAGGGAAGTGGGACTAGGTAGAATGCTCTTTTTGAGAGTTGGGCTAAATGGCCTCCGCTATAAAGATTCAGATTTCCTTCCCTAAAGAACATTAGTGAACCAAATAGGTCTTTACGACAATCAATGATTGAGTAATTTTTTAAAAATTCTTTCATGGGATGTGGGCATCGCTGGCTAGGCCAGCATTTATTGCCCATCCCTAATTGCCCTTGTTCAGAGGGCATTAAGAGTCAACCACATTGCTGTGGGCCTGGAGTCACATGTAGGACAGACCAGGTAAGGTCAGTTCAGAATGAATCCTGCCATGGCAGATGGTGGAATTTGAATTCTGTCTCTGCCATTCTTTCAGACAGTGAGTTCCAGGCTCACTCTACCTTCTGGATGAAAACATTTCTCAACCCTCCTCTAATTCTTCTACCAGCGACTTTAATCCCCTGCTACTGACCTCACTGCTAACAGAAATAGGTCCCACTATCTAGGCCCCTCGAAACTTTATATACCTCAAATCTTAACTCGGCCTCCCCTGTGGCAAAAGAACCAGCCTCTATCTGATATGCCTATCCGACATTTCCACATAGTATTCAGGGCAGCTTCCTTGTAATTTTTTCTATAACCTCTCCAGTGCAACCACATCCTTCTAGTATATTGTTTCAATGTGTTCATATATTATGGGGACCAAGTGGGTTAATTGGGTTATTTTGCTGGGGAATTCTAATCCAAAAATTATAACCAGACCTTTTAGGAGTGAAAGTAAGAAACTACTTCATGCAAAGAATGATAGAAGTTTGCAACTTTCTTCAGAACTGATAATTGATAGAAGATTGATAATTTTAAATTTGAGATGGGTAGATTTTTGTTATCCAAAAGTATTTCGGAATATGGGCCAAAGGCCTATCTGTGATCGAGTTAGATCATAGATCAACCATGATCTAATTGAATGGTGGAACAGGGGTTTGATTGCTGAGTATGTTTAAGGCTGAGGTGGACAGATTTTTGATCTCTTGGGAATCCAGGGATATTGGGAGTGAGTGATAGGGTTGAGGCAGATGATCAGCCATGATTGTATTGAATGATGGAGCAGGCTCAAGGGGCTGTACGGTCTCCCCTTTCTATTTCTTATGGTCTGCATAATGTGCAGCTTTTCTAGAGTTCCCTGGCCGTTGGCCTATAAATTAATGTGTTAATCTATCCCTGCATGGAGTCTACCCCAGCAAAGAGTTGATGCCTAAGAGAGAACCAGGGAAGAATGATTGGGTGGAAGGGGCGGTGGTGGGAAGCAAAGTTTTGGTTTCTCATTTCTGTTTCAACCTTTTCTCCAGAGCAAGTTTGATAACCTTTATGGATGCCGAGAATCGCTTATTGACGGTATCAAGCGCGCCACAGATGTTATGATTGCTGGAAAAGTGGCAGTAGTGGCAGGATATGGTGATGTTGGCAAAGGCTGTGCCCAGGCTCTTCGAGGTTTCGGAGCCAGAGTTATTATAACAGAAATCGACCCCATCAATGCTCTTCAGGCTGCTATGGAAGGTAAGCAGGAAAGGAGACTAGAGTCCACTGGACTGTGAAGGCTAAATGTGAGAAATATCCTTTCCCCTCTACTCTATTTCTTGTAACTGAGTGGTAGTGCTTTTGTATGTAGTGTATCTATTTCCAATGTAGAATCACCAGAATGTTATAAGGGCTCCCAAAGTTTAGATTATCAGGAGCGATTATAAAAACTAGGCTTGTATTCCCTGAAAATTGGAAGGTTAATGGATGATTTGATTGAGGTTTTGAAGATTTTGGAAGGAATTGCTGGGGAAGAGAAAATCGGAGCCTGGTCATTCAGAAAAGTTAGGTAAAGTTTCTTCATGTAAAGAACGGTGGAGGGATGATACTCTCTCTCAAACAGCAGCAGATGCTGGCTTAATGAATCATTGTAATTCTGAGGTGGATAGATTTTCTTGGGAGCCAAGTGTAATAAGGGAGATGGAGCTAATGTTGGAAAGTGAGAATGGGTTGAACTTGGGTGTGATGTCTGCATTGTCAAACAGTCTCATACTCACTGGCTTTCACATGGAGATTGAAACGTACCAGCAATTATCAACAGACTGACTTTGGCACAAGACAGCACACCTTTGCATCCATGTGAAAAAGAGTTGCATTTCTACAGCACTCAAGCATCCCAAAATGTTTTACAGCCAATGAAGTACTTTTGAAGTGCAGTCACTATTGTAATGTAGGAAATGTGGCAGCTAAGTTGCACATAGCAAGCTCCCACAAGCGGGAATGTGATGATGACCAGATCATTGTTTTTTTATGATGTTTGAGGGGAAGCTATTGGGCAGGACGCCAGGGAGAAACTCCCCAGCTCTTGTTCAAAGTAGTGCCATAGGATCTTTTACGTGCACCTGAGAGGGAAGTCAGGGCCTCCTTTTAACATCTCAGCCCAAAGAGAGCACCTTTAACAGTGCAATTCTCCCCCAGTGTTGCACTAGAGTTGAGATTATATCCAGGTTAAGATAAGGAGCAAGGCAGAGACAAATAGAGTTTTACCAGGATGTAGTGTGAGGGTATCAAAGGGACGCACACAAGGATAGGATCTTTGTGTGGCCACAATGCTGGCTCTGGCCAAGCTTTCAAAGGCACAGGCAGTAATTTTGATTTTAATTGCTTTGTGAGAAAATAAATAACACTGGACAATAAGGCACCTTGTCAAAACGGGTACAAGGACAAGGTACAGATCACCCAAAAACCAGACTGCCCAGTATAAAAATGAATAAATGGCCACCCTAGGTGGTGGTGGTGAAATAAAAACAGAAAATGCTGGAAAAACTCAGCAGGTCTGACAGCATCTGTGGAGAGAAAAAGTTAACGTTTCAAGTCTGTATGACCCCTCAGAGGTAAAGAGAAGTAGAAATGTGATGAAATTTAGTGTTTAAGATGGTGGGGCAGGTGAAGCTGGATAGAAGGCCAGTGATAGGTGGGGACAAAGGAGAGGTTGACGGATGTCGTGGACAAAAAGACAAAGGGAGTGTTAATGGTAGTGATCAGGGCTAAAGAAGATGCTGACAGTGGCATAAAGGTAAAAAAGCAGAATGTTTTAAAAGCAGGACAAGGGTCAGCACTCTGAAAGAACAACATAGAACAGTAACATAAAATAAAAGCAAAATAATGTGGATACTGGAAATCTGAAACAAAAACAAAAATAGCTGGAAAAATTCTGGTCTGACAGCATCTGTGGGTTCTGATGAAGAGTCATACGGACTCGAGACGCTAACTCTGTCTTTCTCTCCAAAGATGCTGTCAGACCTGCTGAGTTTTTCCAGCATTTTTTGTTTCTGATTTTGTTATGGAATAGTAACAGATGGCCTTTTTGGGGGTGGAGAGGGGAAAATGATGGAAAATGGGATATAAAGTGGGGATAAAACAATGAAAATATAAAAATAGGTGGATAAAAATAAATAAAAATGAAAAGGGTTTTTAAAAAGGGTACAGATAGAGGAGAGAGTTCATGGTCTGAATTTGTTGAACCCAAAGTCTGGAAGGCTGTAAAGTGCCTAGTCGGAAGATGAGGTGCTTTTCCTCCAGTTTGCGTTGAGCTTCACTGGACCATTGCAGCAGGCCAAGGACGGACATGTGGGCATGAGAGCAAGGTGGAGTGTTGAAATGGTAAGCGACAGGAACGTCTGGGTCATGTTTATGGACAAACCGAGGGTGTTCTGCAACATGGTCACCCAATCTGTGTTTGGTTTCCGCAAATATAGAGGAGACCGCATTGGGAGCAGCGAATGCAGTAGACCAAATTGAAGGAGGTGCAAGTGAAGTGCTGCTTCACTTGAAAGGAGTGTTTTGGACCTTTGACGGTGAGAAGGGAGGAGGTAAAGGGGCAGGTGTTGCACCTTCTGTGATTGCATGGGAAGATCCCGTGGGAAGAGGATGAGGTGTTGGGAATGATGGAGGAGTGGACCAGGGTGCCCTGGAGGAAATGGTCCCTATGGAATGCTGACATGGAGAATGAGGGGAAGATGTGTTTGGTGTTGGCATCGTGCTGGAGTTGGTGGACTTGCACGTCCTTCAATTTAGTCTACTACGTTCACTGCTTCCAATGCGGTAGACCAAATGCAGACTGGGTGACCGCTTTGCGGAACACCTTCGGTCTGTCTGCAAGCATGACCCAGACCTCCCTGTCACTTGCCATTTCAACACACCACCTTACTCTTCTGCATTGTTCCAGTGAAGCTCAACGCAAACTGGAGGAACAGCACCTCATCTTCCAGTTCGGCACTTTACAGCCTTCCGGACTTAACATTGAGATCACCAACTTCAGACCGTGAACTCTCTCCTATCTGTACCTCTTCTTTAAAATGTATTTTTACTTTTTTATCCACATATTTTCATTTTTATTCATTGTTTTATCCCCTCTTTGGCTCCTTTTTATCCCTTTTTCCATCCCTTTTCCCCAACCACTGTCCCCTCCCCCCCACCCCATCCCCAAAGGGCCATCTGTTACTTGTTCCATGTTGTTCTTTCACAGAGTGCTTACCCTTATTCTGCTATTGACACACTCTGATTTCTTACCTTTATGCCCATGATCAGCAGCTCCTTTAGCACTAACATCTGCCATTAACACTCCCTTTGTCTTTTTGTCCATAACATCTTCGTCAATCTCTCCTTTGCCTCCACCTATCACTGGCCCTCTATCCAGCTTCACCTGCTCCACCCCCTTAAATAGTATAAATTTCATCAGATCTCTTTATCTCTGAAGAAAGGTCATACAGACTTGAAACGTTAACCCCTTTTCTCTCTCCACAGATGTTGCCAGACCTGAGTTTTTCTAGCATTTTCTATTTTTGTTTCAGATTTCCAGCATCCACTGAATTTTGCTTTTATCTAGGTGGTGGTGAGCTACCTTTGTGAACTGCTACAATCCATGTGGTTAGGTGCACCCACAAGTGTTGAGAGGAAATTCCAGGTTTTTGACCCAGTGACAATGAAGGAACAATTGTATAGTTCCAACACAGGAGGTTGTGTGACTTGGTGGCTGGGGGGAGAACACTAAGGTGGTGGTGTTCCTACCTTGTTCTTCTAGGTGGGTAGAATTCGCAGGTTTGAAAGGTGCTGTCTAAGGAGCCTTGGTGAGTTCCTGCAATGCATCTTGTGGATGGTGCACGCTGCTGCTACTGTGTTAGTGTGGGGGGAGTGAATGTTTGTGGATGTGGTGCAAATCAAGCAGGCTGTTTTGTCCTGGATGGTGTCAAGCTTCTTGAGTGTTGTGGGAGCTGCACCCATCCAGGCAATTGGGGAGTATTCCATCACACTCCTGGCTTGTGCATTGTAGATGGTGGACAGGCTTTGGGGAGTCAGGAGGTAATTTTCTCCCTGCAGGATTCCCAGCCTCTGACCTGTTGTTGTAGCCACAGTATTTATATATTTATATGGCTAGTCCAGTTCAGTTTCTGGACAATGGTCATCCCCCACCACCGAATATTGATAGTGGGGGATTCAGTGATGGTAATGTAATTGAACGTCAAGGGGCGATGGTTAGATTCTCTCATTGGAGATGGTCATTGCCTGCCATTTGTTTGGAACGAATGTGACTTGCCACATGTCAGCCCAAGCCCTGATTGTCCAGGTCTTGTTGCATTTGGACATGGACTGCTTCAATATCTGAGAGGTCGCAGATGGTGCTGATCATTGTGCAATCATCAGTGAACATCCCCACTTCTGACCTTATGATGGAAGGAAAGTCATTGAAGCAGCTGAAGATGGTTGGGCCGAGGACAGTATCCTGAGGAACTCTTTCAATGATGTCCTGGAGCTGAGATGACTGACCTCCAACAACCACAACCATTGTCCGGTCAGATGTGGCTTTGATATCAAGGACAGTCACTCTCACCTCACCTCAGAAGATAGCTCTTCTGTCCATGTCTGAACCAAGGCTGTGATGAGGTCAGGAGCTGAGCGGCCCTGGCGTAACCCAAACTGGGCGTCAGTGAGCAGGTTATTGCTAAGCAGTGCCGCTTGATCGCACTGATGCAGAAGATGTGGACAGGGTTCTCAATGAGTACTTTGCCTCTGTCTTCACTTAAGTAGAGGAATGAAGCCAATATTCTATTAAAAGAGGAGTGTGAAATATTAAATACAATAAGCATAGTGAGAGAGGATGTACTTGAGGGATTGACATCCTTGAAGGTGGATAAGTCACCAGGGCTGGATGGATTGTATCCCAACCTGTAAAAGGAAGCCAGGGAGGAAATAGCAGATGCTCTGAGGATCATTTTCCAATCGTCACTAGATACAGGCGAGGTACCAGAGGATCGGAGGTCTGTGAATGCTGTACCATTATTTAAAAAGGGTGCGAGGGACAGACAAAATAATTTTAGGCCAGTCAGCCTGACTTGTGTGGTGGACGAATTATTAGAATCAATTCTGAGATGGGATAAACTGTCGTTTAGAAAGGAATGGATTAATCAGTGATAATCAGCATGGCTTTATTAGGGGAAGGTCGTATCTTACTAATTGAATCTAATTTTTTGGGGAAGTAACAAGAAGGATTGATGAGGGTAGTGCAGTGGATGTTGTCGACATGGATTTTAGTAAGGTATTTGACAAGATCCCAAATGGCAGACTGGTCAAAAAATATAAGATCCCATAGGATACAGGGAATGTGGATTCAAAATTGCCTCAGCGACAGGACACAAAGGGTAAAGGTCAATGGATGTTTTTGGGAATGGAAAATGGTTTCCAGCGGTGTTCCAAAGGGCTCAGTGTTGGGTCCCTTGGTGTTTGTTGTAAATATTAATGATTTGGACTTGAATGTGGGAGGCATGATTGGAAAATTTACAGATGACACAGAAATTGGCCAGATAGTTGATAGTGAAGAGGATAGCTATCGACTCCAGAATGATATCGATAGTTTGATTGAGTGGGTGGGAAAGTGGCAGATGGAAATCAATCCTGAGAAGTGTGAGGTAATGCATTTCGGGAGGGCAAACAAAGCAAGGGAATACTCAATAAATGGGAGGAAATTGTGAGGGGCTGAGGAAGTGAGAGACCTTGGTATGCATGTCCACAGGCCCTTGAGGGTGGCAGGACAGGGATAAGATGGTAAAGAAAGCTTATGGAATGCTTTCCTTTATTGGATGAGATATAGAATATAAAAGCAGGGATGTGGTGTTAGAACTGTACAAAATGCTGGTTAGGCCACAGCTGGAATTTTGTGTAAAGTTCTGGTGACCACATTACAGGAAGGACATAATTGCTCTGGAGAGAGGACAGGGGAGATTTACAAACTGTTGCCAGGGCTTGAAAATTGTAGCTATGAAGAAAGATTGGATAGACAAGGGTTGTTTTCCTTAGAGCAGGGGTAACCTAATTGAGGTGTACAAAATTGAGGGGCCTAGATAGGGTGGAAAGGAAAGACCTGTTTCCCCTAACTGAGGGGCAATTACAAGGGGGCATAGATTTAAGGTGATTGGTAGAAGGATTAGAGGGGACACGAGAAAAAACCTGTTCACCCAGAGGGTAGTAGGCATCTGGAATTCACTGCATAAATTAGTGGTTGAGGTTGAAACACTCAACTCATTTTTAAGATACCTGGATTTGCCCTGAAGTGCTGTAACATGCTAAGTGGGATTAAAAATGAGTGGCTAGCTTCTTTTTCATTTTTTATGACTGGTGCAGATATGATAGGCTGAATGGTGCTGTAACTTCTCTGTGGCCAGAATTTTTAGCTCGGTGGGTGGGAGTGTGCCCAACCCAACCGAGCTTGAAATGACGTGCGATGATATCGGCCAAGTGTGCCAATGTCAACATGCTTAGTTTGGTCGACGGGTGCGCCGGTAACTAAAAGGCCTATTAAGGCCATTAAGTTGTTAATCGAGTTTAATTTTTCACTGCCCATTCAGCCTAACGGTTGGCAGACAGGCAAAAAGGCCAAGTGGCCTTTGTGTTTTTTTTGGAAATCTCATCCATTGGTGGGGACGGGATGAGGTTTCTAAAAGTAAATACAAATAAAATAAAAACTTTATTTTTTAATTAAAAACATGTCCCCGCTCATGTGACAGAATCACACGAGCCGACATGTCTTGTTAAATTTTTCTGATGTTCAATAATTTGTTCAATATATTCATCATCTCCCTGAGGCAGCTCTGTGCCTTAGGGAGATTATTCTGCGCTGTCAGTGCGCATGCATGATGTTCGCGCTAGGCCTGCTCGGAATCTTCCTCCAGCAGCCCCCCCCCCAGCCCCCCAGCCCTGCCGCTCGTGCATCATGCTGGGTGGGCATTAATTGGCCTGCCAGTGTAAAATCGCTGAGCGCCTCCAATGGCAGGTGGCTTTCCGACCGCCCCTGCCCATCCCATATGTCAAGGGCAAAATTCTGTCCTATGGTTCCATGTAGACTGGAAAAATTAGATGGGCAAAGGTAGCCTAGTTGAGTTCATAGAATATTTTCAGGATAGTTTCTTAGA
The DNA here is from genome assembly GCF_017639515.1 of Carcharodon carcharias. Lineage (NCBI taxonomy): Eukaryota > Metazoa > Chordata > Chondrichthyes > Lamniformes > Lamnidae > Carcharodon > Carcharodon carcharias. The sequence goes on along the minus strand of NC_054480.1, from coordinate 4,372,139 downwards.
ACAGCACGTTCTGGGGCCAACAAGACAGCAGGCTATACTAGACCTAGGATTGTGTAACGAGAAAGGATTAATTATTGATCTCATAGTGAAGGCATCCCTAGGTAGTAGTGGTCATAATACAATTGAATTTTACATTTAGTTTGAGGGAGAAAAGAGTGGGTCCAAGACTCGTATTTTAAACGTAAATTGAGGCAATTATGAGGGCATGAAAGCAGAGCTAGCTGAAGTGACCCGGTAAATGAGGTTAAGAGATAGGTCAATAAGAGATGCAGGGCAGACATTTAAGGGAATATTTCAGAATACACAGAATAGAGGTTCCAACGAAAGAGAAAAATTCCAAGGGAGCATCCACCGTCCATGATTGACTAAAAATTTTAAAGACAGTTACAAGCTTAAAGAAAAAGCATATAATCGCGCAAAGATGGAAGGTAGTTTAGAGATTGGGCAGGATATAAACAACAGCAAAGAATCACAAAGATTAAGGAGGGAAAAGTAGAATATGAGAGAAAGCTAGCTAGAACTTGAAAGACAGACAATAAGAGTTTCTGTAGAGACTTAGTGAGTATGGTCCTATAGAAAGTGAGTCTTGGGTTTTAATAATGGAAAATAAGAGACGGCAGATCAATTGAACAGATATTTTGCATCAGTCTGCACTGTAGAGGATACAAGTAATCCCAGAAATAGCTCTAAATCAGGAATTGGAAGGGAGGGAAGAATGCCAGGGAAGTGGTACTGAGCAAATTGTTGGAGCTACGGGCTGACAAGTTCTTGGACCCTGGTGGACTTTATCTTAGGTTCTTAAAGTGGCTGGTGAGATAGTTGATGAGGTGGTTTTAATTTTCCAAAATTCCCTAGATTTGGAGAAGATTCCATAAGATTGGAAAATAGCAAATGTAACTCCTTTATTCCACAAGCGAGGGAGACAAAGCAGGAAACTATAGGCCAGCTAGCTTAACATCTGTCACAGAGAAAATGTTAGAAGTTATTATTAAAGATGTTATGGCAGGGCACTTCGGAAATTTCAAGGTAATCAGGCATAATCAGCATGGTTTTGTGAAAGGAAATCATATTTAGCCAACTTATTGGAGTCCTTTGAAGGTGTCACATATGCTATGGATAAAGGAGAACCACTGGATGTATTGATTATGTCATTTATCACATTGCTGTTTGTAGAAGTTTGAGCACAAATTGACTGGTGTGCTTTGCTGAAACAGAAACTGCACTTCAAAGATACATCATTGGCCATGAAATCCTTTGGGATGTCCAGCGAATGAAAAACATTATATAAGTGGAAGCTTCTTAATCAAATGTTGCTGTTTTTCCTGAGTTCATGTGTAGCTTGTGTTGCTCCATGCCGTAGAGCAGGTTTCACAGGACACTGCAGTTCCTTTGTGCCTGTAAGGATTGAGTTGTATAACAGCTGTAGAGGGAAGGCACTAGATCCAGCTTAGTGTCAAATCTTGTGTTTCAATTGAGCAAGGTTTATTGATAGTTAATCTTTAGTTTTGAGGTTGGTTTTGGTGTTTCAGAATTCTGATTGTGATATCGAAGCATTAAACATTGTTGCTGCTTCACTTTTCCTCTTCCACAATGTCACCTTCTTTGTAACTTTGTAACTGAAGTTGCATCACTTCCCTCCCCACTCCCACAGTCCAAGTTCAGTTAACTCGTTGCTCAAAAAGAGAGTCGTAAAAATGACCATTAAAGCTCTTTTCAGTTGTATAGCTGGGTATTTGCACAGATTCAAAGTATATGTATTTGGTCAGACTGTTTTTTTCACTCCTACCCTCCTTGTGTGACAGTGCCCTTCCTGTATCCACTGATAGCTCTTCTGTACCTTACCCAAATGTCTATTCTTGATGTGTGCTGATGGCTATATGACTGAAGGCGTGACAGCCAGGCCCCAATCCTACATTTATTACCTAGAAAATTCAAGGCAATCAGGCAGAGTTAACATGGTTTTGTGAAAGGGAAATCATGTTTAATCACTTCATTGGAGCCCTTTGAAAGTGCCAGAAGTGCTGTGGATGTACTGTACTTAGATTTCCAGAAGGCATTTGATAAGGTGCCTGTTCAAAGGTTATCGTGGAAAATAAAAGCTCATGGTGTAGGGGTAACATATTGGCATTGATAGAAGATTGGCTAACAGAAGACGGAATAGGGATAAATGGGTCTTTGGTTGGCAGGATGGCGTACCACAGGGATCAGTGCTGAGGCTTCAACTTTTTATAATTTATATAAACGACTTGAATAAAGAAACTGAAGGTAAGGTCGCTGAATTTGCTGATTGCACAAAGATAGGTAGGAAAGTAAGTTGTGAAGAGGACATAAAGCTACAAAGGAACACAGATTTAGTGAATGGGCAAAGATGTGGGAAAATGTGAAATTGCCCATTTTGGCAGAAAGAATAAAAAGGAAGCATATTGTCTAAATGGTGAGAGATTGCAGGGCTCTGAGATTCAGAGGGTCCTAGTGCATGAATCGCAAAAGGTTAGTATGCAGGTATAGCAAGTAATTAGGTAAGCTAGGTAAAATAGAATGTTAAAGTTTAATGTGGGGGTAATTGAATATAAAAGTAGGGAGGTTATGCTTCAGTTGTGAACAGGGCACTGGTGAAACCACATCTGGAGTACTCTGCACTGTTGCCCTCCTTATTTGAGGAAGGATGTAAATGCATTGGAAGCAGTTCAGAGAAAGGTTTACTAGACTAATACCAGGAATGGGCTGGTTGTCTTAAGAGAAAAGGATGGGTAAGCTAGGGTTGTATCCACTGGAGTTTAGAAGAGTAAGAGGCAACTTGATTGAAACAAAAATCCTGAAGGATCTCGACCGGGTGGATGTGGAGAGGATGTTTTCCTCTTGTGGGAGAATCTAGAACTAGGGATCACTGTTAAAAATAAGGGCTTGCCCATTTAAGATGGAGTTGAGGGGAATTTCTTTCGAGGGTAGTGAGTCTTTGGAACTCCCTTTCTTAAAAGCAGTGAAAGCAGAGTCCTTGGATATTTTTAAGGTAGAGGTAGATAGGTTCTTGATTTTAAAAAAAGGGGTGAAAGGTTATTGGGGGTAGACAGAGGTTACAGTCAGATCAGCAATGACCTTATTGAATGGTGGAGCAAGCTTGAGGGGCTGAATGGCCTACTCCTCATATGTTCCCCCATTCTTTCACTGGTACATTTCCAACGGGGTAAAAATGCACAGAACAAGATTTATACCACACAGGAAGCTGATTATTTTATTCTTATTATTTGTTGTATTCAAATTGTGCAAAAGAACACTGTCCTTTTGATGCTTCAGATCAAGCTCTGTAATAGTAGATCTTGCTAGCTTAGCTAGCAGGCAAAGTGCCAGAAGGCAAGAAGGACTACCTGACAATATGAGATGGGGATGGGAAAGTTCAGTGGAGTGCTGTGGAAACTTATGCCAGAGCCCCCTGATCTGCGCACGCGACTTAGACTGAGTTTTAGTACCCATTAACTAAGATTGAAGATGGGGGAGCAGAAGGAGTCAGAAGGCCTCAAAGCCTTAGACAGGCAACGAAACAGCATTTAGATCTGAAAGAATGATCTGCGCAATTTAATTTATATAGTGCCTTTAATATAATGAAACACTCCAAGGCATTTCACAGGAGCATTATAAAACAGAGCATGACACCTAACCATTTGAGGTAATAGATCAAACTACCAAAAGCTTGAAGAAAAAGGTATGTTTTAATGAAAATACAAAGGAAAGTGCAGTAGAGAAGTAGGGAGGGTATTCTAGGATGTGCCTTTGTCATTTCTGGTGCCTAGGTCAGTGCTGGATGATTTATCTGGTTTTATTCTTTGACTTTTGTGTCACAGTTTCGTACATCTGAGTGGCTTTCTAGACCATTTCAGAGGACAGTTAAGAGTCAACCACTTTGCTATGGGTCTGGAGCCATAAGGATCAGACTGAAGGACATAGTGAACCTGATGGATTTTTGTGCCATTGCAGTAGCACTTTATTCCAAATCTCAGTTGTGGTGGGGTTTGAATTCCAAGGGCAGAATTTAATATAAGTGACTGGGATCTCACCTGCTAGCTGGAGAGCTGGCAAGAGCCCTGTGTTATTTACTTGCAGGAAAGCCCACCAAATAAAGTTCCTCTCGTACACCTATCTGGGCAGTGGTGAGCCTTTCCCAGAATCAAGGACAACTGGAGTGGAAACCCTGCTCCTTCGCCAGCACACCCCTACCACCCCCCCCCCGCCCCCCCCCCCCCCCCCCCCCCCCCCCCCCCCCCCCCCCCGAGAGCTCCCAGCCAATCAGGTCAACAGCTGTGCATTCCTTCGCAGCGCCACTGGGCTTTTTGGCCTTCTCGCGTAATGAGTCCCCCCACCTGATGCTGGCTAAATACCAGCAGCAGCATTAATTGCCCAGGAGTCTTCCCAACCCAGACTTAGAATAGAGACAGGGAGGCAGCAGAGTCCACACCCACCACCCTCCTGCCTGATTAAGTGCCCTCTGCCACCAAAGCTGATTCAGGGGAGTGCATGTCTTTGGAGAATTAGTCCAGTAACATTACCAATATGCTCCTGTTTCCTACATCAAGCATGTTATCTTAATTGAATCTCCTTATCTCCTCCAAAAAAAACGCATCAAGTTAGTTAGACATAGCCTACCCTTATCAAATCATGTCTGGCAGCATTTGCGGAGAGGAACACAGTTAACGTTTCAAGTCCGTATGACTCTTCAACAGAACTAAGGAAAAATAGAAAAGAGGTGAAATATAAGCTGGTTTAAGGGGTTGGGTGGGGGGTGCGGGTGGTGGGACAAGTAGAATTGGATAGAGGGCCAGCGATAGGTGGAGATAACCAAAATATGTCACAGACAAAAGGACAAAGGTGTTGAAGGTGGTGATATTATCTAAGGAATGTGCTAATGGTGACATTAAGGGTAGAAAGCAGGACAAGCAAGGTACAGATAGCCCTAGTGGGGGTGTGGTGGGGGTAAGGGATCGAAATAGGCTAAAAGGTAGAGATAAAACAATGGTTGGAAATACATTTAAAAATAATGGAAATAGGTGGGAAAAGAAAAATCTATATAAATTATTGGAAAAAGGGGGGATCAGAAAGGGGGTGGGGATGGAGGAGAGAGTTCATGATCTAAAATTGTTGAACTTATTATTCAGTCCAGAAGGCTGTAAAGTGCCTAGTCAGAAGATGAGGTGCTGTTCGTCCAGTTTGCGTTGAGCTTCACTGGAACAATGCAGCAGGCCAAGGATGGACATGTGGGCATGAGAGCAGGGTGGAGTGTTGAAATGGCAAGCGACAGGGAGGTCTGGGTCATGCTTGCGGACAGAGCGAAGGTGATCCGCAAAGCGGTCACTCAGTCTGCATTTGGTCTCTGCAATGTAGAGGAAACCGCATTGGGAGCAGCGAATGCAGTAGACTAAATTGAGGGAAGTGCAAGTGAAATGTTGCTTCACTTGAAAGGAGTGTTTGGGCCCTTGGACGGTGAGGAGAGAGGATTTGAAGGTGCAGGAGTTGCATCTTTTGCGTGGGCATGGGGAGGTGCCATAGGTCGGGGTTGAGGAGTAGGGGGTGATGGAGGAGTGAACCAGGGTATCCTGGAGTTAACGATCCCTGCGGAATGCCACCGGGGGGTGGTGAAGGGAAGATGTGTTTGGTGGTGGCATCATGCTGGAGTTGGTGGAAATGGTGGAGGATGATCCTTTGAATGCGGAGGCTGGTGGGGTGATAAGTGAGGACAAGGGGGACCCTACCATGGTTCCAGGAGGGAGGAGAAGGCGTGAGGGCGGATGCATGGGAGATGGGCCGGACACGGTTGAGGGCCCTGTCAACCACCATGGGTGGTTAAGGAAGAAGGAGAACATGTCAGAGGAACTGTTTTTGAAAGTGGCATCATCAGAACAGGTGCGACAGAGGCGAAGGAACTGAAAGAATGGGATGGAGTCCTTACAGGAAGCGGGGGGTGAGGAGCTGTAGTCGAGGTTGCTGTGGGAGTCGGTAGGCTTGTAATGAATATTGGTGGACAGTCTATCACCAGAAATAGAGACAGAGAGGCCAAGGAAGGGAATGGAAGTGTCAGAGATGGACCATGTGAAAACGATGGAGGGGTGGAAATTGGAAGCAAAATTAATCTGGACCTGGAAATATTTATTAATTTTGCTAATAGGGCTATCTGTACCTTGCTCACCCTTGCTTTCTACCCTTAATGTCATCATTAGCACATTCCTTAGATAATATCACCACCTTCAACACCTCTTTGTCAATTTGTCTATGACATCTTTTGGTTATCTCCACCTATCACTGGACCTCTATCCAGCTCTACTTGTCCCACCCCCCTTAAACCAGCTTATATTTCACCTCTTTTCTATTTTTCCTTAGTTCTGTTGAAGAGTCATACTGACTCGAAACGTTAACTGTGTTCCTCTCCGCAGATGCTGTCAGACCTGCTGAGTTTTTCCAGGTATTTTTATTTTTGTTTTGGATTTCTAGCATCTGCAGTTTTTTGCTTTTACTTTATCAAATCATGTTGACTTCATATTTACCTTATTAAATCATGTTGACTTCTTGATTATTCCATGTCTTACTGTTAGGGGGAAATAAAGGGATACAGTAATTACTAGGGAGATTATAGGGGTACAGTAATAACTTATTGAAAGGGAATAAATTACTTAAAATCTCCAAGCACATTGGCAGTTAAAGGTTATCAGATGAACCTTGTACAGCCTTAGGGCCTGCAAACAACAGAAGGGCCTTGGAGCCGGACTGCAGTCAGAGCATTGGCATTAACAACTAAGATTAAGTGTGCTCTTCAACAGATAGGGGAAGTACAGATGGTCCCAGAGGGAAGGTGCCTGCTTGGGTGAAAAATAGGGACGATGCATGTACCTGTTACCAGAGATGTCTGTTTAATGTAAACCTATAAGTTGATGAGATCGGAATCTGGAAAGTGTTCTTGTACGTGACCAATAATGTATAAATATGTTGAACATTTGTAATTTAGCACAGTGCTGTCTCAAGCTGTATTGAGATGCTCTTCTCCTTGCAATTGCTTGAATAAACGATCGTAACCTGTACGAGTCTTCTGTGGTCCGTTCATCAAAGTCACCACATCAATTTGGCATTGCCGGCAGGATACTTGGATCGGATCCTCGGGACAGCTTTGCAAAGTGGGTGAGTACATTCATTTACCACCCGTAGTTAGTGCAGTAAGCCTACCCGAGAACGGTCCGGTCAAGTATCAAAGAATCAGGAGGAGGACTCAGGACAGGAGATAGGAGGCGCCGGGGTAAGAGGCGGAGCCATGCAGACGGGCTAGTGGGGACAAAGCCGTGCAGGGAGGGCCGGACCATTACCAGAGATCGGAGGCAGAGCCGGGCTGGTGGGTTACGGCTTGAAATATAACCTTAGCTGAAGCCGCACAGGGAAGCCAGAACCCAGTGAAACTGCACATACCTCAGATAATTAAGTTGTTAGGACCGTGCAAACATACCGCGCAGAGATAGAGGGAAAGTAGGGACAGGATGCCGTTAGGGAAACAGTATAGCGCTATGGAACTTGACTGAGGAACCATGGACTCCATTACAAGGTTCATAGCGGAATAGCAGTCAAAACTAATCACTAAAAATGCAGAAGGAGGGGTGGAACCCATAGGGAAAAGTAAAGTCATGAAAGGGAGAAAGGGGCTGAGGAATAGGGGGAGGATGAGGAGATTGAGAGGGTTATGGAAAGAGTTAAGCAGGTACCATTCAGCCCGGGGGAGAAGCAGGCTTTGCTCAAAGAGCTGCTGAGACTCAAAACTCAACATAACAACCCAGATGTTTGAACCAAGCAAATGCAAGATTTCTATGCAATGCACCCATATAGGTTTTTCCTATGTTCTCTAGAGGTTCCCTGTGGGTTCCACCCCTCCTCCTGCATCTTTGGTGATTAGTTTTAACTGATGTTCCGCTATAAGCCTCTCTGTGCGGCTTTGGCTAAGGTTATATTTCAAACCGGAACCTGCCAGCACGGCTCTGCCTCCGATCTCTGATAATAGTCCGGCCCTCCCTGTGCGGCTTCAGCTAAGGTTATATTTCAAACTGTAACCCACCAGCCCAGCTCTGCCTTCCTCTCTCTGGTCAAGGTCCAGCCCTCCCTGCACGGCTTTGTCCCCGCTAGCCCGTCTGCATGGCTCCACCTCTTACCCCTGGCGCCTCCTATCTCCTGTCCTGAGTCCTCCTCCTGATTCTTTGATACTTGACCGGACCGTTCTCGGGTAGGCTTACCGCACTAACTATGGGTGGTAAATGAATGTACTCACCCACTTTGCAAAGCTGTCCCGAGGATCCGATCCAAGTATCCTGCCGGCAATGCCAAATTGATGTGGCGACTTTGATGAACGGACCACAGGAGACTCAGGTACAGGTTACGATCGTTTATTCAAGCAATTGCAAGGAGAAGAGCATCTCAATACAGCTTGAGACAGCACTGTGCTAAATTACAAATGTTCAACATATTTATACATTATTGGTCACGTACAAGAACACTTTCCAGATTCCGATCTCATCAACATATAGGTTTACATTAAACAGACATCTCTGGTAACAGGTACATGCATTGTATGTCCCTATTTTTCACCCAAGCAGGCACCTTCCCTCTGGGACCATCTGTACTTCCCCTATCTGTTGAAGAGCACACTTAATCTTAGTTGTTATTGCCAATGCTCTGACTGCAGTCCGGCTCCAAGGCCTTTCTGTTGTTTGCAGGCCCTAAGGCTGTACAAGGTTCATCTGATAACCTTTAACTGCCAATGTGCTTGGAGATTTTAAGTAATTTATTCCCTTTCAATAAGTTATTACTGTACCCCTATATTCCCCCTAATAATTACTTTATCCCTTTATTTCCCCCTAACACTTACTAAATGATTGTACACACAATTCCTCTTTTTTTTACAATCTGCCCACCGCCAAGGTTAGGCTGACTGACCTGCAATTTCTCAGGTTATCCCTTTAACCCTTTTTAAACAACTGTACAATGTTAGCAATCCATCAGTCTTCTGCTTATAGCAAGAGAGGGTTAGAGAATGGTAGTCAGATCTTCTGCTATTTCCTCCCTTCTCTTATTAGCCTGCGATACATTTCATTTGGGCCTGGCGTTTTATCTACTTTCAAAGATTCTATGTTTTCCCCCTCACTGTTTAACCCATCCAGTGCTTCACACAAAAACAACTTGGGCTGAAGGCACTTCATAGAAACACCCTCCTCTTTAACCACAATGTGTACATCACCCCCTTTTGTGAAGACAAACAAACTATTCACAAGAGCCATGTTCAAGTGTTTTTACCTCCATACGCAATTTACGGTTTTGCACTGATAGGCACTGCCTTTTCCTTAGTTATCCTCTTGGTCTTTATGCATTTATAAAAACATCTTTTCATTTTCAGCATTTTTTTCATACCCTCTCTTTGCTTTCCTAATTTCATTTTTAGTTTCACCCTTGCGCTTTCTATACTCCTTTAAGCTTTCTACAGCATTGTACTCTTTCTACAGTACTTGTCAAATGCTTCCCTTTTTTGCCATATGCTACTTTGAGCGCTCTTTTGACATGCAAGGCAGTCTTTCTCTGTGAGTTTCGCCCTTTTTTGGGGAGCAAATTGTTCTAAACCCTCTTTATTTCTCCTTGAATACCTCCCACTGAATCTGATACTAGCTTACTTTCAAGTTACTGTTTGCAGTCACTTTTGCCAAACCACATTTAGCTTAATAAAATTGGCCTTTCTTCAGTTTAAAACTTTTACTCCTACCTTTTGTCCTTTTGCACAACTACATTGGGTCCAACTGAATTATGATCACTACCAAAATGCCCTCTCATTGATGCCCCTTCCACCTGCCCAGTTTCATTCCCTAAAAACAAGTCCAGAACCTTATTTTCTTAGGCTTGCTGAGCACTGGCTAAGAAAGTTCCCTGAATGCCCTTTAAGAATTCTGCTCCCTCTATACTTTCTTGCACTGATTTTATCCTAGTTCATATTAGGGCAAATCCCAACTATAACTGCCCTGGTTTTTTGCACTTTTTAGCAATTTGCCTACATCTTTGCCCGTCTGTCTCCCTCAGGCTGTTTGAGTCTGTAGTAAACCCCCTGAACTGTGATTCCCCCTTTTTTGTCCTTCATAGAACATTCTAACATATCAACCCTCCTCACAGCTGGAATTGCTTCTTAAACCGATATTGTGATGCCCTCCCCCTTTTCTACCCTGTTTGAAAAGTTGGATGGGAAATGAAAACTGTGCCTACCTTTCCCTGCAACATTGCTCACTTACAGAGTCAGATTATGCATATCAACTTTGATTCACAGACCATGACATCCAGATCCCTCAGTCTTCTGCAATCTTTCTCCATTTAAATAATATGATGCTTTTCTATTCTTCCTGCCAAAGTGGACAAGTTGACATTTTCCTCCATTACGCTCCAAATGCCAAATTTGTGCCAAATTTTGAAATATTAAAATGTTTTACACGTAAGCCACAGACCACGACTTTCCTCTTTGAACTGGATTTAAATCCAAGGAACAGAATGGTTTTCTCTTCTCCCCTTCTAACTCCCAACTAACTTAAACTATGGGCTTCAGCACTTAATTGAATAACAGTAATTGAGACTTGGGCTAGATCAGTAGTTGAGCTTTGCTAAATTAAAACCCTTGCGCTGTTTCTTTGCCTCATTGATTCCTGTGTACATTATCCAATTTTTTTTTAGGTTATGAGGTCACAACCATGGATGAGGCATGTAAAGAGGGAAATATCTTTGTGACAACAACTGGCTGCAAAGATATCATTGTGGGAAGGTAGGAATTGACGTGCTGAACTCCTGATTTTTGTCAGTCAGCCTACTTTCGCCTGAGTAACTCATTGGATCATAGGTAACAATTCAGCTTGTGTTAGCTCCAGGTCCGGTTTAGTCAAGTCCCTATCCAACTGCGATAAAAGCAAAATACTGTGGATGCTGGAAATCTGAAACAGAAACAAAAATAGCTGGAAAAACTCAGCAGGTCTAACAGCATCTGTGGAGAGGAAGACAGAGTTAAAGTTGGAGTCTGTATGACTCTTCATCAGAACTAAAGAGAAATAGAAATGAGGTGAAATATAAGCTGTTTGAGGGGGTGGGACAAGTGGAGCCTGATAGAGGGCCAGTGATAGGTGGAGGCAAAGGAGTGATTGCCAAAGATGTCATAAACAAAAGGACAAAGGGGTGTTGACGGTGGTGATAATAGCTAAAGGATGTGCTAATGGTGACATTAAGGGTAGAAAGGATGAGCAAGGCACAGATAGCCCTAGTGGGGCTGGGGTGGGGGGAAGGGATCGAAATGGGCTAAAAAGTGGAGATAAAACAATGGATGGAAATAAATTTTAAGATAATAATAGAAATAGGTGGGAAAAGAAAAATAACTTAAAAGAATATAATAAGTATTAGAAAAAAGGGGGATGAGAAAGGGGGTGGGGATGGAGGAGAGAGTTCATGATCTAAAATTGTTGAAATCAATATTCAGTCCGGAAGGCTGTAAAGTGTCTAGTCGGAAGATGAGTTGCTGTTCTTCCCGTTTGCGTTGAGCTTCACTGGAACATTGCAGCAGGCCAAGGACTCGAAACATTAACCCTGCCTTCTCCTCCACAGATGCTGTCAGACTTGCTGAGTTTTTCCAGCTATTTTTGTTTTTGTTCCCTATCCAACTGCCTTTGGAAAGTTCCAATGGAACCTGATTTTACCCTTTTCAGACAGTGTTCCAAATCATCATAACCCCCAGGAAAAGTTTCTCCTCACTTTCCCTCTAGGTTTTGCCAATTATTTTAAATCTATGATCTCCTCACTTCCCCTCTAGTTTTTGCCAGTTATTTTAAACCTATGATCCCTGTTTGTTTGCTTTTTCAAAATCCCTCATAATTTTAAGTACTTTTATTAGGTTGCCCTTTAACTTGCTCTGTTGTAAAGATAGCCTCAAGCTTCCCCAGCGTGTCAACATAACTACCCACATAACATCCCTGGTTAGCCACATCTGCACCCTCTCCGGGGTCTTGACATCCTTCCTAAAATGTTGCACCCAGAGTTGTCCACAATACTCCACCTGAGGCCTAATTAAGGATTTTTGGAAGTTTATCTTGACTTTCCTGTTTAAACCCATCTTTACAAAGCCAAACGTCCAATGCACTTTGTTAAACTTCATATCAGCTTTGTCACCTTGAAAGATTTGTGAATATGCAACCCTGGTTCCTTTTTCTCTTGCATCTCCATAGCATGGGGGTGGTGGTTGTTGAGGATCTCATACTGGAAGCAGTGTTGATGAGAGGGATGAAGGTAAGCATGGGAGCTGGGTGGGGATGATGAGGGTCCTTTTTAATGTGTGATCACAAAGGGAACTGTTAGTTCTTCAGCTTCACGTCATGTTATAACCTTTGGTTGCCACTGATTCCTGGACATGTTTCCCCAACTATTGGCCTGCACTAGGGCTGGCTGTAAAAGCAAACCACGGTTGTGCAAGATCCTCCAGACCCTTTGCAGATAAAGGAGTAAACAGTTGCTCAGGTAGAGGCAAAGGTCAACTCATTCTTGTCCTGAACCAATGTTGCAGGTGCACACTTCCTATCCGCTCATTTTGGGTCCTTGGGTGTCCACATATCAACTGAGAAACGTAAGATTATTGGCGAGTGAAACGTAAAGGCCAATAGCCTTAGCCTGAAGCATTCCGTTGCATTCCTGCGGTGCCTTTATATTGAACAGCCAGTGCATCTCAGCACAGATGCCCAGAGTAGAAAATAGAATAGCCAGAGATTGTGACTAAGGGGGCCCCTCTGTCACCGGAAAGGAGATGTCCAGCTGTCACATTGTCTAACTTTCTGGGATAAAAAGAGGTAATTGGTGTGGAACAGACAAAAAGTAGATTTTTGACCATCTGACAGATTTTGAGTATCCTCCTAATTCTTTATCAGGAGCACTTCTGTCTAATTGTTTAAATTGCCTTGGACTACAGCAGTTCAAGAAGGCAGCTCACCACCATCTTAAGGGCAATTAGTTGATGGACAATATATGCTGGTCTAGCCAGCGATGCCCACACATCCCATGAATGAATAAAAAAAATATCCTGATGAATGTTTTGTTTTTGTCTCCTCATCCCTTCTTTCCCTTTTTGTCTCTGCCCCATTCAGACACTTTCAGGAAATGAAAGATGATGCAATAGTTTGTAACATTGGCCATTTTGATATTGAGCTGGATGTAAAATGGCTGAATAAAAACGCAGCCAAGATGGTGAACATTAAACCCCAGGTAGGTGACAACTTTGGTTGATTTTACTCCAGAGCTTCAGCTGTGAAATGGATTAGTGCAGCTCTGATCCAGTTCCTATTGACTATTGGGCCCTCATCAGACACTGGCCCTACTTTGGTACCAAGATGGCTATCTTAACCTGGAGATCACAGAATAAGTGAGGGAGATAGCAGTGTCATGGTTGTCCACTAGATGGTGCCCATGTTCCTTTGAGGCTGAGACCAAAGCACATTGGAGAGTTAAGGGAGCAGCAGCTTGTAATGGCAGCTTCACAATGTTCAAAGCACTGATCTATATGAATTAATCTCACAGGCCAAAGTTAATTGGCATTTGCAAAAGTATGGGCTAGTATCTGAGAGCGAGGCAGGTATGGGACCAGCAATGGGGGAACCTCAGCCCCTGCAATTGTCCGACAGGTTCGAGGTACTTGCAGCAGGACAAGAGCAGCGACTGCAGGAAGATGAGCAAGCTGACCATAGCACCACGGTTAAGGACATCAGCCCCTGACTGGAGCAGAACTTGCTGTGGGAGGGGGAGGATCCAGTTGTCGTGGTCCATGTGGGTACCAATAACATTAATAGGACTAAGAAAGGGGGTCTGCTGAGGGAATAAGTGCAGCTTGGGTCCAAAATCAGAACCACAACAGTTGTAATCTCTGGGTTACTATCTGAGCCACAAACAAATTGCCTTGGGGTAAATAGGATCAGAGTTGGATGTGTGGTTGAAAGATTAGTGTGGGAGAAATGGGTTTCAATTCATGAGGCACAGGCACCAGTAGGGAGCCGTACCATTGGAATAGTCTTCAGCTGAACTGCGCTGGGACCCCTGTCCTGGCAAATAGTAATTCAAGAGCTGTAGAGAGGGGAGATTTGGAAAGTTAGAGAAAGGACAAGACCATGTTGCAGGATAAAGCGATACAGGTAATGGTAGCCAGAGTGTGACGGTGAGGGACAGAGGGTATCAACATAGACTGCACCAGCAAAAAAGGGCCGGGTAGGCATAAATATTGCTTTAAACTAAGAGGGGGAGGAAGGTTCAGACGAAGGGAGATTTAGAAATCCAAAGATAAAAGTTGAGGCAATAGAAAAATATTTTGATGTGGGTAAAGAGAAGGTGAGTGGGACAGGAAAGGTAATAAGGTTTAACGGTAATAGTGCATCAGAGGGTAAGGTCCATGTAGGTAATAATAATAATAAAGTGACTTCAATTTTATGTTTTTTTTTAATCTGAATTTGTGGATCATCTGCAATAAGATAGAAGAACTATTGGCACAAATAGAGATCTAACTACCATATGGTTGCAAGGTGACCAAGATTGGGAAATAAATATTCCGGAATACACATATCAAAAAGACAGTGGAAGAGAAGGAGGGGTAGCCCTAGAAATAAAGGATGACATAAGGACATGAGTGAGAAAGGTTCTTGGCTCAGAAAATAAGGAAACAGAATCTGTATGGCTGGAGATAAGGAACAAACAACAAAAATCAGAAGCACTGCTGGAAATAGACGATAGGCCCCCTAACAGTAGTTATACCATTGGACATTAACCAAGAAATTATTGAAGATTGTAACAAAGGCAATGTAATGGTTGTGTGGTGGGGCAGCTTTAATGTTCATATAGTCTAGACCTATCAATTTGGCAAAGGTGGTCTGGAAGGTGGGTTTGTATATTGCTTTTGTGACAGTTTCCTGGAGCAACATGTTCTGGAACCAGATATTTTTGATCCAGTATTGTGCAATGAGGCAGGATTAATTAGTGGTGTCATTGTAAAAGATCTACTGGGAAATAGTGATCATAATGCAACTGAATTCCACATTAAGTTTGAAAATAACAAATGCCAACCGCAAAGAAGAATCTCAAATTTAAACCCAGTCGATTACGTAGATATGAGGGGAGACCTGGCTGAGGATGATTGGGTAAATAGGCTAAAAGGTGCGGTGCTAAGACAATGGGAAACATTTAAAGTAACAATTCAAAATGTTCAGCATTAAGAAACAAAACCACAGCAAGAAAGATCTATCTGTGGCTAGCTAAATAGATTAGATTAAAATAAGAGGCTTATGTTGCAAAGAATAATAACAAGCCCCTTTATTTAAACTACCCCTGTTTTTCCTACCTACCAAAATGAATCACTTCACATTTCTCTGTGTTAGCTTTCATCAGCCACTTATCCACCCAGTCCAACAATCTGTCCTTTTGAAGTTTAACACTATCCTTCTCACAGTTCACAATACTTCCAAGTTTTGTTTAAAAGAACATAAGAAATATGAGCAGGAGTAGGTCATTCAGCCCCTCAAGCCTGCCCTGCCATTCAATAAGATCAAATTTTGAAATTGTGCCTTGTACACCATTGTCTAGGTCATTTATATATCAGGAAGAGCAAGGGTCCTAACACTGACCCCTGGGGAATATAAAAGGAAATCCCAAAGTATTCTATAAGTACATCAGTAGTAAAAGGGTGGTGAAAAGAGTAGGGCTGATTAGGGACGAAAATGGGGATTTAAACATAGAGGCAAGAGGCATGGCTGAGGTGTTAAATAAATACTTTGCATCTGTCTTTACCTACGAGGTAGATGCTGCCCACGCCATGGTGACAGAGGAGGAAACTCAGTCACTGGAGGAGATGTTTTTTCTTAATTCACGGGATGTGAGCTTCATTGGCTGGGCCAACATTTATTGCCCATCCCTAGTTCACAGAATCACAGAGTGCAGAAGAGGCCCTTCGGCCCATCGAGTCTGCACCGATATGTGAGAAATACCTGACACTAATCCCATTTACCAGCACTTGGCCCATAGCCTTGAATGTTATGATGTGCCAAGTGCTCATCCAGGTACTTTTTAAAGGATGTGAGGCAACCCGCCTCCACCACCCTCCCAGGCAGCACTTTCCAGACCGTCACCACCCTCTGGGTGAAAAGGTTTTTCCTCACATCCCCTCTAAACCTCCTGCCCCTCATCTTGAACTTATGTCCCCTTGTGAC
Organism: Carcharodon carcharias; assembly: GCF_017639515.1. Lineage (NCBI taxonomy): Eukaryota > Metazoa > Chordata > Chondrichthyes > Lamniformes > Lamnidae > Carcharodon > Carcharodon carcharias. Next base: position 4,355,880 of record NC_054480.1, on the reverse strand, counting down.
TGATCCTTCAACTAAGGGGAACAGCTGCTCCCTATCCACCCTACCCATGCCCCTCATAATCTTGTACACCCCGATCAGGTCGCCCCTCAGTCTTCTCTGCTCCAACAAAAACAACCCAAGTCTATCCAACCTCTCTTCATAACTTAAATGTTTCATCCGAGGCAACATCCTGGTGAATCTCCTCTGCACCCCCTCCAGTGCAATCACATCCTTCCTATAATGTGGTGACCAGAACTGCACACCGTACTCCAGCTGTGGCCTCACAAAGGTTCTATACTTCTATACAACTCCAACATGACCTCCCTACTTTTGTAATCTATGCTTCGATTGATAAAGGCAAGTGTCCCTTATGCCTTTTTCACCACACCATTAACATGCCCCTCCGCCTTCAGAGATCTATGGACACACACACCAAGGTCCCTTTGTTTCTCAGAACTTCCTAGTGTCATGCCGTTCATTGAATGCTTCCTTGTCAAATTAATTCTTCCAAAGTGTATCACCTCACACTTTTCAGGGTTAAATTCCATCTGCCACTTATCTGCCCATTTGACCATCCTGTTTATATCTTCTTGTAGCCCAAGACACTCAACCTCACTGTTAACCACCCGGTCAATCTTTGTGTCATCCTCAAACTTATTAATCCTACCCCCCACATAGTCATCTATGTCGTTTATATACACAACAAATAATAGGAGACCCAGCACAGATCCCTGTGGTACGCCACTGGACATTGGTTTCCAGTCACTAAAGCATCCTTCTGTCATCACCCTCTGTCTCCTACAACTAAGCCAATTTTGAATCCATCTTATCAAATTACCCTGTATCTCATGTGCAATTGCCTTCTTTATAAATCTCCCATGTGGGACCTTGTCAAAGGCTTTGCTGAAATCCATATAAACTACATCAACTACACTACCCTCATCTACACACCTGGTCACCTCCTCAAAAAATTCAATCAAATTTGTTAGGCATGACCTCCCTCTGATAAAGCCATGCAGACTATCCCTGCTCAAACCTTGCCTCTCCAAGTGGAAATAGATTCTTTCCTTCAGACTTTTCCCAATTGTTTCCCTATCACTGACGTGAGACTCACTGGCCTGTAGTTCCCTGGCTTATCTCTACAACCCTTCTTAAATAGCGGAACCACATTAGCTGTTCTCCAGTCCCCTGGCACCTCCCCCGTGGCCAGAGAGGAATTAAAAATTTGGGTCAGAGCCCCTGCGATCTGCTCCCTTGTCTCCCCCAGCAGTCTGGGACACACCATCTGTACCTGGAGATTTGTCCACTTTTAAGCCTGCCAACACCTCCAATACCTTGTCACTCCCCATATCAATTTGCTTAAGAACCTCGCAGTCTCTCTCCCCGAGTTTGATACCTTCATCCTCATTCTCTTGGGTGAAGACGGATGTGAAGTATTCATTCAACACTCTAGCGATGTCCTCTGGCTCCACCCATAGATTGCCCCCTTGGTCCCTTATGGGCCCTACTCTTTCCCTGGTTACCCTTTTCCCATTGATATACTTATAGAATATCTTGGGATTTTCCCTACTTTTACCAGCCAGAGCTTTCTCATATCCCCTCTTTGCTCTCCTAATTGCTTTCTTAAACTCCATCCTGCACTTTCTGTACTCCACTAACGCCTCTGCTGATTTGCTTCCCTTGTACCTTTTGCATTTTGGAAGGACAAACCAAGGTAGGACATACACAGTAATTGGAGGACACTGAGGAGTGCGGAGGAACAAAGGGATCTGGGAATTCAGATACATAATTCCCTGAAAGTGGTGTCACAGGTTGACAGGGTTGTAAAGAAAGCTTTTGGCAAAGTATTGAGTATAGGAGTTGGGATGTTATGGTGAGGTTGTATAATACATTGGTGAGGCCAACTTTGGAGTATTGTGTGCAGTTCTGGTCACCTAACTACAGGAAGGATATCAGTAAGATTGAGAGAGTGCAGAGAAGATTTCTTAGGATGTTGCCGGGTCTTAAGGAGTTGAGTTACAGGGAGAGATTAAACAGGTTAGGACTTTATTCCTTGGAGCGTAGAAGAATGAGAGGAGATTTGATATAATTTTGTAAACTTCTGAGGGGTATAGACAGAGTAAACATGAGTAGGCTCTTTCCACTTAGATTATGAGAGATAAACATGAGCGGACATGGCTTTAGGGTGAAAAGGGAAAGGTTTAGGGGGAACTTCTTCAGTCAGAGTGGTGAGAGTGTGGAACAAGCTACTATCTGACATGGTAAATGCGGGCTCACTCTTAATTTTTAAGAATAAATTGGATAGATACATGGATGGGAGAGGTCTGGAGGGTTATGGACTAGGTGCAGATCAATGGGACTAGCAGAATAATATTTTGGCACAGACTAGAAGGGCTGAATGGCCTGTTTTCTGTGCTGTAGTGTTCTATGGTTTTAAAAGCCTCTCTTTTCTTTCTCATCGTAACCTGAATATCTCTGGTCACCCATGGTTCTCTGGGCTTGTTACTCCTTCCTATCGCCCTAGAGGGAACATGTTGAACCTGTACCCTCCCCATTTCCTTTTTGAATGCCCCCCACTGCTCCTCTGTAGATTTCCCCACAAGTAGCTGTTCCCAGTCTACCTTGGCCAGGTCCTGCCTTATTTTACTAAAATCTGCTCTCCCCCAAACCAAAACACTTTTTTGCAACTTGTCTATTTCTTTGTCAATTTTGCAACTACGTTGTTTCTGTCCCTTTTATTCCATGACCTCTAACTTTCCTCAAGTCTGTTGTGTGGTGGTGGTGGTCCCATCTATCTGCTGCTCTTGTCCTTTTAGATGGTAGTGGTTGTGGTTTTGGAAGGTGCTGTTGAAAGGAGCCTTGGTGAATTCCTGCAGTGCAGACACAATGGGCTGAATGGCCTCCTCCTGCACCATAACAATCTGTAATGCTGTGAATCCACACAATAAACCTTTCTCCAGGCCAAGAAACAACTGTTCACCAATGCGGTTACCTGTCCCTCAGCCAATTTTTGTATCTGTGTTGCTAATGTCCCTTTTGTTCCATGGACTCCAATTCTGCTCATCTGTTATGCAGCATTTTATCAAATGCATATTGTAAGTCCATGTACCTCATCAACCCTTTGCTACCTTATCAAAAAAGTCAAGCAAGTTAATTAAACACTATTTACCTTTAATAAATCCAGGCTGGCTTTCCTTAATTAATCAACATTTGTCCAAATGTCTGTTAATTTTGCCCTGAATTATTATTTTTAAAAGCTTCCCCACCACTGAGAAACTGACTGGCCTGTAGTTGATGGATTTATCTTTAAACCCTTTTTTGAACAAGGGTGTAACATTTGCAATTTTCCCGTCCTCTGTTATCACCCCTTTATCTAAGGAGGTTTGGAAAATTATGGCTGATGCCTCTGTAATTTCCTCCTTAATTCCCTCAGTGTCCTTGGATGCCTCCTATCTGGTCCTAGTGACTCTAGAAACCAGAAAAGCTGGGGTTGGTCTCCTTAGAGCACAAAAAAAGTCAAGAAGAGATTTTAGAAAGATTTTGGCTTTCAAAAGAAAATTGGATTAAGACCTGAAAAATTTTGCAGGGCTGCAAGGAAAAGATGGGGGAATAGGACTAACTATGCTGCTCTTGCAGATATCCGGCACAGACACACAGGCTGAATAGCCACCCCCTGTGTTTCGATAAAGTAGTTAAAGAGAAACTGTTTCCAGTTGCAGAAGGGCCAGCAGTGACAGATTTAAGAGCCATACCGACTTGAAGCATTAACCCTGTTTCTCTTTCCACAGATGTTGCCAGACCCGCTGAGTTTTTCCAGCATTTTCTGTTTATTTTATGTCAGATTTAAGATGATCGGCAAAATAACCAGAGGGGAGTTGAGGATTTTTTTTTAACATAGCATTGTAGTCAAGGGATATGGGGACAGGGCAAGATGGGTTATTGAATGGTTGAGTAGGCTTGAGGGGTCATGTGACCTGCTCTTCTACCTATTTTTTAAGTTATGTCCTGATGTGATCTGCAGTGCACTACCTGAAAAGGTGCTAGAATCAGATTCAGAAGCAAATTATAAGAACTTAACAAATAGGAGCAAGAGCAGGTCTTAAGGCAGCTCAGGTCAGCAATTAAGATTGTGGCTGATCCTCAATCTCAGCTCCACATTCCCACCCCATCCCCATATCCTTTAATTCCCTTGGAGTCCAGAAGTCTATCTACCTGGGTCTAGAGTGTATTCAACAACTGAGCATATTCTATACCTCTATTTATTAACCCAAGTAACCAATATGCTTTTTAACCACTTTATCAACTTGTTTAAGATACCTTTAGATCGTAAAATTTATGGATGTGTCTCCACTATTTAAGAGAACTGAGGGGGAAACCCAGTTCGTCCGGCATCTGTTGGGGAAATTAATGTAATTAAGGATAGAGGGACTGGATCCTTGAAAGTTTTCAGCTGTTCAGGGAAAATCAGCATGGATTTGTAAAGGGTAGGTCATGCCTGACGAATCTGATTGAACTTTCTTTAGAGGTGACAGAATGTCAATGGATGTTATTTATATGGACTTCCAAACATTATTTGATAAATCCTTCAAGTCATTGTTAGCTAAAGTTGAAGCCCATGGAATTGAAAGCAGCTTCTTGACCTGGTTAGAAAAAAGGAGCCAGAGTTTTAAGGGCTGGAACTCTATAATTGGTAGGATGTGACTAGATCCTACTGGGATCTGTAAGGAACCTCAATTCATATTTATTAATGACTTAGAGAGCCAGATATCCAAGTTTACTGATGACCAACAAAATTTTTAAGTAGTGTCACTTGATACTTCTCTGCATTGAACTCCATCTGCCATTCTTTTGCCCATTATTAACATGCTGTCTGTTGTCCTTGAGTCTACAACTGTCCTCTTCATTATCAACTCTGCTGCCAAGTTTATGATCCTGCTCCCTAAGCCTGAAACTGGGCCATTTATAAAAATTGAAAAGCTGAAGAGCCAGAAAGAGAGCAGGGCATTGTATAAAACACTGGTGTGGTCACAACTGTGCAGTTTTACAAGAACATTGTGTGCAGTTCTGGTCACCACATTACAGGAAGTAGGTAATAGTTCTGGAGAGAGTGCAGAGGAGGTTTACAGGAATGTTGCCAGGGTTAGAAAAGAGTAGCTACGAGGAGAGATTGGATAGGTTGGGGTTATTTTCCTTAGAACAAAGAAGGCTGAGAGGTGACTTGATTGAGGTGTACAAAATTATGAGGGGAATAGATAGAGTGGACAGAATAAAATTGTTTCCCTTGGTGGAAAATTCTAGAACCAGGGGACATAGATTCAAGATAAGTGGCAGAAGGTGTCGGGGGGACATGAGGAAGAACTTTTTTTACACAGAGGGTAGTGGGTGTCTGGAATTCGCTGCCCAAGTTGGTGGTAGAGGCAGAAACTCTAAACTCTTTTAAAAAGTACCTGGATCTGCACCTTAAGTGTTGTAAGCTGCATGGCTATGGGCCGGGTGCAGGAAGTTGGGTTTAGAAAGGGCACCTGGGTGTCCTCGGGCTGGCATGGACAAGATGGGCCGAATGGCCTCCTTCTGTGCTGTAACTTTTCTATGGAAGGTGGCACGCAACTGTCTTGAAACTTGGCTGTAACTCCTGACCCATGTACATCACCTGATTTGTAGTCTGTGCCCCTGAGATGGAGCTGTTGCAGGAGGTAGTCCTGTGACATGCATAGAATGTGATGGGCTTGTTTTGTTTGCATAGCTTTGGGGGTAACCCTGTTATCCGCTAACCTTTCAGTTTGTTTCAAGCTCTGTGTTCTGGATAACAGGTGGATCGCTATCAGCTAAAGAATGGTCACCACATCATTGTTCTTGCTGAGGGTCGTTTGGTGAATCTTGGCTGTGCAATGGGCCATCCCAGCTTTGTAATGAGCAATTCTTTTACCAACCAAGTGCTGGCACAGATTGAGCTGTGGACCAATCCTGGCAAGTACGCAGTGGGTGTACACTTCTTGCCAAAGAAGGTGAGATCTGTCTTTTATCTGTAGCTGAACCTAGAGACAAATTTTATCTATAGAATCTAATATGTTAAATTTGCATTTATGAACTTTTCATCCTGCTCGTAGCTACTTTAGGTCTTGGAACATGGAAAAGACTTGAACCTGTGTGATATGTTTTCACGTTGCTCAGTTATCTCGAGCATTTCATGTAAAGTTAACATTTGAAGTGCGGTATCTGCTATTCTGTAGATAAATGGGGCAAGCATTGTGCACATAAACAGCAATGAAATGCTTGGCCAGCTAATCAGCTTGGATTGAAGGAGGTGGCTGGCCTGATTGAATAGTGCCATAGCATTCTCAGCACCTCGATCCACTGGAATGATATGGGTAGGGTTTCAGTGCAGTTTGGCCTATAAATCGGAAAATGCTTTCAAATCTCAAACTCATTTAAAACTCTTGCTTGTGTCCCACTTCACACCAAGTTTTTGGTGGAAGATTTCCATAGCCTTTGTGAGGAAATGTTTTCTACATCACTCCTGAATGGCCCAGCCCTAACTTTTAGGTTATGCCCCCTTATTCTGGACAGTTCCAGCAGAGAAAATAGCTTCTCTCTATATACTCTATCAGATCCTTTAATCTTTTATTCTTCTGTGGGATGAGTGTCGCTGGCTAGGCCAGCATTTATTGCCCATCCCTAGCTGCCCTTGAGAAGGTGGTGGTGAGCTGCCTTCTTGAACCGCTGCAGTCCATGTGGTGTAGGTACACCCACAGTGCTGTTAGGGAGGGAGTTCCGGGATTTTAACCCAGCAACAGTGAAGGAACAGCAATATATTTGCAAGTCAGGATGGTGTGTGGCTCAGAGGCGAATTTGCGGGTGGTGATATTTCCATGCGCCTGATGCCTTTGTCCTTCTAGGTAGTAGAGGAAAGTGCTGTTGAAAGAGGCATGGTGAATTGAACACCTCAATTAGATTAATCTTTAATCTTGTATAATCAAGGCAATACGAGCCTAGTCTTTGCTACCTGTTCTCACAATGTAGCCTTTTTAGCCCGGAATCATTCTAGTGAATCTGCACTGACTCCCTCCGAGGTTAAAATATCCTTTGAGGTGCGGAGCCCAGAACTGAACACAGTGATTCCAGATGGAGTCTAACCAGAACTTTGTACAGTGTAACATAATATCTATTCCTTTGTATTCCTGTTCTCTCTAGATAAAAGCTAACATTACACGTGCCTTTTTATTTTTTTCTCTATCTGTCCATTAGCTTTACGATTTCTGTACCTGGGCCCCTGAATCTTTCTGCGCATTTAATTCTTAGCTTCTCATCATTGGGAGAATATTCTGATCTATCTTAATGGGTCCAAGATGAATGAGCTCACACTTCCACACACTAAACTCCATCTCCCACAGTTTTTCCCATTTACTTAATCTACTAATGTCTCTTTTAAACTTCCTGCTCCCATCCCCATTTTTTTTATTGTACCACTTATCCTCATGTCATTAGCAAACTTGGATGAAGAAATAGCCCTATATCCAAGTCAATTATAAAATAGTGAAAAGCTTAGCCTCAATACAGATACAAAAGCAAAAATACCGTGGATGCTGGAAACCTGAAATACAAACAAAACGCTGGGAAAACTCAGCAGGTCTGTCAGCGTCTACGGAGAGAGAAACAGTTAATGTCTTGAGTCCGCATGCGACTCTTCAGAAGCAAAGGGAGACGGAGATGTGAATTTCATGCTGTTGAAAGGGTCGCGGGGGGGGACGGTCAGGTAGAACAAAGGAAATGTCTGGGATAGTTTAAATGGTGGGAGAGGTTAAATAACAAAGATGCCATGGAACAAAAGGCAAAGGGAGTGGGAATGATTGTCATAGTTATGCAGCACAGGAACAGGCCCTTCGGCCCATCGTGTCCATGCTGGCCATCAAGCACCTATCTATTTAATCCCATTTTCCAGCACTTGGCCCATGGCCCTGTATGCTATGGCATTTGAAGTGCTCATCTAAATATCTCAAATGTTGTGAGGGTTCCTGCCTCTACCATGTGTTCCAGATTCCAACCACCCACTGGGTGAAAAAAAAATTCCTCAAATCCCCTCTAAACCTCCTGTCCCTTACCTTAAATCTATGCCCTCTGATTATTGACACCTCCACTAAGGGGAAAAGTTTCTTCCTATCTATGCCCCTATCAGGTCCCCGCTCAGCCTTCTCTGCTGTAAGGAAAACAACCCTAGCCTATCCAGTCTCTCTTCATAGATGAAACGCTCCAGCCCAGGCAACATCCTGGTGAATCTCCTCTGCACCCTCTCCAGTGCAATCACCTCCTTCCTATAGTGTGGCAACCAGAACTGCACACAGTACTCCAGCTGTGGCCTAACTAGCATTTTATAAAACTCCAACATAACCTCTCTGCTCTTATATTCTATGCCTCGGCTATTAAAGGGAAGTATCCCATATGCCTTCTTAACCACCTTTACCTGTGCTGCTGCCTTCAGGAATCTATGGACATGTACACCAAAGTCCCTCTGATCCTCTGTACTTCCTAGAGTCCTACCATTCATTGTGTATTCCCTCGCTGTGTTAGTCCTTCCAAAATGCATAAGGATTAAAAGTCCATTTGCCACATCTTACCAGCCAATCTATATCATGCTGTAATCTAAGGCTTTACTCCACACTATTTACGACACCAACTTTTGCGTCATCTGTAAACTTACTGATCATACCTCCTATATTCATGTCTAAATCATTAATGTACACTACAAACAGCAAGGGTCCCAGCGCCGATCCCTGCGGTACACCACTCATCACAATTCCAATTGCAAAAAACAATCTTCGACCGTCACCCTCTGTCTCCTGCCACTAAGCCAGTTTTAGATCCGGTTTGCCAAATTGCCCTGGATCCCATGCGGGAGATGCCTTGTCAAAAGCCTTACTGAAGTCCATGTAGACTACATCAACTGCATTACCCTCATCGACACTAGTCACCTCCTCGAAAAATTCAGTCAAATTTGTTAGACATGATCTCCTCCTGACAAAGCCATGCTGACTATCCCTGATTAATCCCTGTCTCTCCAAGTGGAGATTAATCCTGTCCCTCAGAATTTTTTCCAATAATTTCCCTACCACTGATGTTAGACTGACTGGCCTTTAATTACCTGGTTTATCCCTGCTACCCTTCATGAATAATAGCACCTCTCCTGTGGCCAGAGAGGATTTGAAGTTGTCATAAAGAACCAAAGCATTGATCTAGAGTAAGTGTTAATAGCAGAATAATGGGCAGCTCTGAAAGCAAAAGCATGAAAATAAGATGCAAACTGGTTACTTGGCAAAAAAAAGTAAAATAGAGGACAGAGTTCATGGTCTGAAATTGTTGAACTCAATGTTGAGCCCAGAAGGCTGTAAAGTGCCTAATCGGAAGAAGAGGTGCTGTTTCCCCCAACGTGCGTTGGTCCTCACTGGAACATTGTAGCAGGCCGAGGACAGAAATGTGAGCGTAAGAGCAAGGTGGTGAATGAAAATGGCAAGCAACCAGAAGATTGGGGTCATGCTTGCAGACTGAACAGAGGTGCTCTGCAAAGTTCACTCATTTTGTGTTTCTGTCTCCCCAATGTAGAGGAGACTGCATTGTGAGCAGCGAATACAGTTTACTAGATTGAAAGAAGTACAAGTGAATCAGTTTCAGCTGGAAGAAATATTTGGGGCCTCGGACTGAGGAGACAGGGTGTAAAGGAGCAGCTCTTGCAGCTCCTACAAATGCATGGAAAAATGCTGTGGGAAGGGGATGAGGTGTTGGAGGTGATAGAGTCAACCAGGGTGTTGTGGAGGGAGGAGTCCCTTTGGTATGCTGGGAGGGGAGGGATAGATTAGTTTGGTTGTGGCATCACACTGGAGGTGGCAGAAATGGCAGAGGATGGTCCTTTCAGTTTGGAGGATGTTGGGGTAGAAAGTGAGACCAAGGGTTACCCTAGCACAGTTCTGGAAGCGAGGGGAAGGGCTGAAAGCAGAAGTGCGGGAAATGAATCCGACACTGTTTAGGGCCTTGTCAACCACAGTGGGGGATGGGGTGAGGGTGTGGGGGCAGTCCTCTGGTGGGGGGGAAAAGGAAGACAAGTCAGAAGTGCTGTTGTGGAGGTTAGCATCATCATAGATGTGACGGAGAAACTAGGAGAATGGAATGGAGTCTTTAGAGTGTGAGGAGATGTAGTTGAGGTGGCTGTGGGAGTCAGTGGGCTTGTAATGAATATTGGTAGACAGTCTATCACCAGAAGTGGAGAAAGGGAAGGGAAGTGTTGAAGATTAACCATGTGAAGTTGAGAGAGGGATAGAAATTGCAACTTAAATCAACTAATTTTTCCAGTTCTGGGTGAGAGTGGGAAACTGCACTGATGTTCCACATACCCCACAAAAAGACAGACATACCTAGGGCCCATGCACCACCACTTGGAAGTTCCCCTCCAAGTCACTCACCATCCTGACTTGGAAATATATCACCATTCCTTCACTGTCACTGGGTCAAAATCCTGGAACTCCCTTCCTAACAGCACTGTGGGTGTACCTACACCATATAGACTGCAGCGGTTCAAGAAGGCAACTCACCCCACTTTCTCAAGGGCAATTAAGGATGGGCAATAAATGCTGGCTCAGCCAGTGAAGCCCACATTCCATGAATGAATTAAAAAAAAATGCAAGTACCTTTTGCCACACCTTTTATTTGGAGGAAGTGAGACAAGTTAAAGGAGAAATTGTTCAATGAGAAAACGTTCAGCCAGGTGGAGGATGATGGTGGATGGGGACTGTTCCATCCTGCATTCAGGGAAGAAGCATATGAACATTCGAATTAGGAGTAAGGGTAGGCCATTCGGCCCCTCGAGCCTGCTCTGCCATTCAGTAAGATCACAGCTGACCTGATTGTAATCTCAACTCCACGTTCCCTCCTATCCCAATAACTTTTTACTTTTCCACCCCCCACCCCCCCCCCCCCCAATGTTTATCAAGAATCTATCTAGCTCTGCCTTAAAAAATATTCAAAGACTCTGCTTTCACCACCTTTTGGGGAAGAGAGTTCCAAAGACACGACCCTCAGAGAAAAAAATTCCCCTAAATGGACAACCACTTATTTTTAAACAGTGACCCCTGATTTTAGATTCTCCCACAAGAGGAAATATCTCTCCACATCCACTCTGACAGGACTCCTCAGGATCTTATAGGTTTAAATTAAGTCACCTCTTACTCTTCTAAATTCCAGTGGATAGGAGCCTAACCTGTCCAGCCTTTTTTCATAAGACAACCTGCCCATTCCTGGCATTAGTCTAGTAGACCATCCCTGAACTGCTAACACATTTACATCCTTCCTTAAATAAGGAGACCAATACTGTACAGATGTGGCCTCACCAATGCCTATGTAATTGAAGCATAACCTCCCTACTTTTATATTCAATCCTCCTTGCAATAAATGATAACATTCTGTTAGCTGTTCCATGATGTTTTGCAATTCATGCACTAGGACCCTAGATCCCCTCTGCATTTCAGGGCTCTGCAATCTCTCACCATTTAGATGATAAGGTTTTTTTCTGGTAGGGGTTAGAGGTGTGGAGGGATTGGATGTCCATAGTGAAGAGATGGTTAAGGCCAAGAAACGAAATTGTTGAAATGACGTAGAACGTCGGTAGAATCTCAAATGTAGGTGGGAAGGGACTTGACAAGGGGAGGAAAAATAGTCAAGATAGGAAGAAATGAGTTCAGTGGGGCAGGAACAGGCCGAAATGATGGGTCTACCAGGACAGTACTGTTTGTGGATTTTGGGAAGGAGCTAGAAGCGGACTTGAGGGACTATAAGGTTGGAGGCTTTGGAGAGAATATCTCCAAAGGCGATGAGGTCACTGATGTTCCTGGAAACGATGGCTTGATGTTCGGTGGTGGTGTCATGGTCCAGGGGAGGTAGGAAGAAGTGTCTGAATCCACGTTCAGCATCTGCAAGGTAGACGTCAGTTTACCAGACAACAACAGCACCATCCTTGTCAGCAATGTCGGGAATTCCCCACTACAGATTCCTGGGGAACATCACTCATCACGCTCTGCCAATTTGAATACATAACCATGACCCCTTACTGTTTTCTACCTTTCTAATCAATTCCCTATCCAAGCCCCCAATTTTAGCTGTCTCATTTTTGTTAACAGTCTCTTTATGTGCAGCCTCATTGAATACAAACATGAATTAGGAGCAGGAATAGGCCATTCAGCCCCTTTGACCCTGCTCTGCTATTTAAAAGATCATGGCTGATCCGATTGTGGCCTCAACTCCATATTCTGCCTACCCTTGATAACCTTTCACCCCTTCGCTAGTCAAGAATCTCATCTACCTCTGCCTTAAAAAAATATTCAATGACCTGCTTCCATTGCTCTTGACGGAAGAGAGTTCCAAAGATTCACAATCCTCAAGAGAAAAATATTCTCCTCATCTCCTTAAATGGGTGACCCCTTATTTTTAAACTGTCCCTTATTTCTAGTCTCAATGCTTTCCAAAAACTCATATAAATAGCATCTCATCTAGCAAGTTAATTATCTCCTCAAAAATTCAACAGATTCCTTAGAAACGTTACAAATCCATGCTGGGTTTCCCTAATCGGCTCATATTTTGTCCAAATGCCCAGTTACTTGGACCTTAATAAGATTCTAGTATCTTCCCCACAATTGACATTGGCCTAATAGGATTGGAATTTCCTGATTTGTCTCTCTTACCCTTCTTAAACATTGTTCCTTTTCCAATTAAGGGCACACTTTCTGAATTGGGTGTTTTGGCAGATAGTGACCAGGGTATCTAAAATTTCCTCACCCTCTACCTTGAATACTCTGGAGTGGAAGCCAGCTGGTCCTGGAGATTTGTCTCTTTAATCTCATGAGCTCCTCTGTCACCATGTTTTTCGACTTGTATTAAATCTAGTAAATTTCGCCACTTGGTTTATGTTTAATTTTTTTCATCTCTCATTTTATCACATCCTCCGCTGTGATTGATACAAAGTAGCTATTTTGTAACTCTGCCATTTCCTGATTTCCAATTGCAATATTCCCTGGGAGCCCACTTTAAAAACATTTTTTTCCTGTATTAAGTTGTGTCTCATAATCTCGCAAGGTTTTTCTTTTATTCCTTTCTTCGTAGCACTCTTTTCTTTGTATCTGTTCTTTCTCTTTCCCAGTCTGTAGGATCTCTATTGTTTTCTGCAACATTGTCACCTCTATCCCTCCTCCCTCATTGCACCTGACTTTTCTTTCAGCATGCTCTCACTTTAAATTATCCACAACTCTGCCATGTCCCAAAATAAGTCCTGTTTGGCCTTCACCCCAGGCCTCATTGGCCTTGGCTGCCAACTGACCAAACTTGAAATCCTCTACAAATCTCTACATGGTCTCTACATAGTGTACCTCAGCCCTATGTCTTCCTACAGCCTCCATTCCCTTTTCATGTGTATCCTGCCCTCCACTAATCCACCTTTGGCAGAGCTATCAGCTGCCTTGGTCCTACTACCCCTGTCTCACTTTAAAAAGCCGTATTAAATCAATCTCAAGTTAAACTTTTGATCATCTCTCCAGTTGCTGCCCACACTCCATTGTTTCCTGCTGAAAAACTGTACACCATTTTTCTACTCAGAATGTCTTTCTGAAGGATTGCTCCAGCAGTGTTGTCTTTAACATGCTACCTTTCTGCCTTTCTCAGCTCGACGAGGCAGTGGCTGCTGCTCACCTGGAGAAACTGGGAGTGAAATTAACCAAACTGACACCAGATCAAGCGTCTTACCTTGGGGTTCCTGAATGTGGGCCCTTTAAATCGGATCATTACAGATACTGAACACTTGCTTATTTCCATGAAAACCAAAGCGTAACAACATTCCTCAGAGGGGTTTAACTTGTTGGCATCTGTGATGGATCTTCATTGTGCATCAAATGGTTACAAAATCCCAGGAAAATTATTGCTCTGTTCTTAAGCAGTTGTGATCATTTAATCACCAAAGCTTCTTAATTTTGTACCTGCATTGATGTTGAAATAAAATCCTGCTGAAACATTCTTGTATTTGAGCTGTCCTGATTTTAAACTCAGGGTTTTTTTCCTGAAATAGCTGTGTGTAAATTAATTACCTAGTGTAGAGCTTCTGTGTTGTTCTGTGGATGTGGGTGATTCATCTATAGAAGCTTCTTATCAGTTGTAGCTCAAACCTGAGCTCAAAATCTACACTGACACCAGATTGCAGGAGAGGGAGCACACCATTGTCAGAGGGTCAGGGCTAAGGGACTGTGTTGTGGACCTAGATGGGGAATGTCTGGCTGCACCCATGCTGGAATGTCCCAGTTTGCACATATTGGGCAAGGCCAGAATCTGGTTCATCTGCAGTGTCCTCTGTTGCTAAGTAGCCTAGACTGAAAATTTTCATGCTAACACCAAGAATAAGTATTTGGGTGAATTATCAGAACATTAGTATCTTTTGGGAAGTTAAATTAACTTGTCAGGGGTGTGGGATCCAGGAAATAATCAGGAACACCAAGGTGCATAAAATATCGGGAGAGACAGATAGCACTAGAATATGGAATGATAAGTTAATAGGTGACGTAAGAGTAAGGGAGAAAGTAATAAAGTCTAAATCGGGGTTACTGTGAATGCATGGAGTGTGGTAAGTAAGATTGGTGATCTACAGGTGCAGATTGCCATGTGGAAAATGGAGTTATAACAGATCTGATTCAAAGAAGAGCGGGACTTGAAGGGAGGTCGTGTCTCATTAATTTGATCGAGTTTTTCGAGGAAGTGACAAAGATGATCGACGATGGAAGGGCAGTGGATGTTATCTACATGGATTTCAGTGAGGCCTTTGTGGTAGACTGGTACAGAAGGTAAAGTCGCACGGGATCAGAGGTGAGCTGGCAATATGGATACAGAATTGGCTTGGTCATAGAAGACAGAGGGTAGCAGTGGAAGGGTGCTTTTCTGAATGGAGAGCTGTGACTAGTGGAGTTCTGCAGGGATCAGTGCTGGGACCTTTGCTGTTTGTAGTATACATAAGTGATTTGCAGGAAAATGTAACTGGCCTAATTAGTAAGTTTGCAGATGACACTAAGGTAGGAGGTGTTGCAGATAGTGAAGAGGATTGTCAAAGGATACAATGGGATATAGATTGGTTGGAGACTTGGGTGGAGAAATGGCAGATGGAGTTTAATCTGGACAAATGCGAGGTAATGCATTTTGGAAGATCTAGTACAGGTAGGAATTATACAGTAAATGGCAGAGCCCTTAAGTGCATCGATGGGCAGAGGGATCTCGGTGTACAGATCCACAGGTCACTGAAAGTGGCAACGCAGGTGGATAAGGTAGTCAGGAAGGCATATGGCATGCTTGCCTTCATCGGCAGGGGTATTGAGTATAAAAGCTGGGAAGTTATGCGGCAGTTGTATAGAACCTTGGTTAGGCCACACTTGGAATATTGTGTGCAATTCTGGTCACCACATTATCAGAAGGATATGGAGGTGTTGGAGAGGGTGCAGAGGAGGTTTACCAGGATGCTGCCTGGTCTGGAGGTTATTAGCTATGAAGAGAGGTTGGAGAAACTTGGATTGTTCTCACTAGAGCGACGGAGATTGAGGGGTGACTTGATAGAAGTTTACAAAATTATGAGTGGCATGGACAGAGTAGATAATCAGAAGGTTTTTCCCAGGGTGGAAGAGTCAATTACTAGGGGACTTGGATTTAAGGTGAGAGGAGAAAACCATAGAGGAGATGTGCGGGGCAAGTTTTTTACGCAGAGGGTAGTGAGTGTCTGGAATTCGCTACCAGAGGAGGTGGTGGAAGCAGGTACGATAGTGGTGTTTAAAAGGCAGCTTGACAAATACATGAATAGGATGGGAATAGAGGGATACGGACCCCCGAAGTGCAAAATGTTTTAGTTGACGGGCAATATGATTGGCGCAGGCTTGGAGGGCCGAAGGGCCTGTTCCTGTGCTGTACTTTTCTTCGTTCTTCTAGGACCAGGTATTAAATATTCCTGGATACAAGGTGTTCAGGAAAGATAGAAAAGTATTGATTAAGGAGAGCATTGCAGTGTTGGAGGAAGAGAATGTTCTAGAGGGGGAAAAGACAATCTATTTGGATTGAGCTAAGGAACAAAAAAGGTGCAGTTGCATTGCTCGGTGTAGCCTATAAGGCACCAGCTTTGGGAAGCATAGAAGAACAAATTTGCAAGGAAGTTTAGAGGTGCAAACATTATATAGTTAAAATGGGGGATTCCATCCAAATATAAACTGGGATAGCGATAGTGTAAAGGGCAGAGAGGAGCAAGAGTTCCTATCACAAGTTCAGAAAAAAATTCTGCAGAGGCATGTGTCCAGTCTGATGAGAAAGAAGGCACTGTTAGTCCCGGTTCTTGGGAATGAGGTGGGCCAAGTGGATCAAATGTCAGTTGGAGAACATGTAGGGGACAGCGATCATAGTGAACCTAAATTTTATGATACAATGGGAAAGGACAAGGAACAATCCAGGGTAAGAATAATTAACTGGGGGAAAATCAATTACTTCAATGGGTAAGAATGAGTCTGGTAAGTATTGCTAAAAAAAGGTTGAGTGCAAGACAGAAAGCTTGGACATGTCTATTTCTTCAGTATTACTCAGGTTCTGTATGACCAAGTGACCATTACTGAAATAAAAGCAAAATACTGTAGATGCTGGAAATCTGAAACAAAAACAGGAAATGCTGGGAAAATGTTAACTGTCTTTCTGTAGATGCTGTCAGACCTGAGTTTTTCCATCATTGTCTGTTTTTATTTCAGACTATTACTGAATTTGGATCTAGTAAGAACAAATAAGTTAGTGTCAAAGATTGGCAGGAAAAATAGTAGCTAAACAATGTACTAGCTTCAAAGGTAAAAGTTGAGGCACAGTGAAGGTAAAATCCCTCAAAAGGGAAAGGTAGGATAAACAAATCCATGGCTCTCTGGATTACAAAAGAGAGAGAAATTAAGATAAAGAAAACGTGCGCTTATTGAGCAATTGAGAACCAGGCTGAATCTTTTTTATTTTTATGGGACATGGACTTCATTGGCTAGGCCAGCATTTATTACCCATCCCTAATTGCTCCTGAGAAGGTTCAGAGGAAGGTGAAAAGGCAAATAAGAAGCAAAGACACTATGAAAAGAGATTGGCAGCCAACATAAAGGGGAATCCCAAAGTCTTCTATAGGCATATAAATAGTAAAAGGAGGAGTAGAGCCAATTAGGGACCTAAAAGGGGATTTACACCTGGAGGCTGGGGAATTGACTAAGGTATTAAATGAATACTTGACATCTGTCCTTACCAAGGAAGAAGATACTACCTAGCCCATTGTGAAAGATGAGGGAATTCAGACACTGGAAGAGTGTACAATTGATAAGGAGGAAGTATTGGATAGGTTGCTTGTACTTGATAAGTCACAGGGAATAAATAATTACACCCAAGGATACTGAGGGAAATGAGAATGGAAATTACAAAGGCACTGGCCATAATTTAAATTGTCTTTGCGTTAGGGATTACTATCTGAATCATGGGCTAATTGGCATAGGGTAAATAAAGTTGAGTTAAATGCGCGGCTCAAAGATTGGTGTGGGAGGAATGGGTTCCAGATTCATGGGGCTCTGGCACCAGTACTGGGATAGAATGGAACTGTTCCGCTGGGACGGGCTTCACTTGAACCATGCTGTGACCATTGTCCTGGCGAATTGAATAACTAGGGCTGTAGAGAGGGCTTTAAATTAAATAGGATTCTGGAGAGGGGATAAGTAGGTTTACAAAGCAAAAGGATGTGGCATTATCGGGCAGCTACTTAGCTAATGATACCCAGAATGTGACAGGAAGGGACAGAATGTACAAATATTTAAAAAAAACAGCAGCAGGGTCAAAGACAGTGCGGGGGATGGGGGCGGGGGAATGGTAAAAAGGCAAAATTAATGCCGCTTTACTTAAATACACGTAGTATTCAGAACAAAATAAATGAATTAATGGCACAAATAGAGATTAATGAGTATAATCTTATAGCCATTATGGAGACATAGTTACAAGGAGATCAAAGCTGAAAACTAAATATTCAGGGTATATGATTTTTCAAAAGAACAGGCAGGAAGGAAAGGGTGGTGGGGTAACTTTGTTAGCACAAGATGGAATAAGTGTAATAGCCAGAAATGATCTTGGATCGGAAGATGTGGAATCCATTTGGGTGGAGGTAAGAAATAACAAAGGGAAGCAGACATTGGCGGGAGTAGTCTATAGGCCCCCGAACAGTAGCTATGTTGTAGGACAGAGAATAAATCAGGAGATAATGAGGGCATGTAAAAAAGAAGAGCAAGGCCAAAGTCAATATAGGCCCCTTAGAGAATGAGGCTGGGAAAATAATATTGGGGAACCAGGAAATGGCAGAGGAGTTGAATAAATACTTTGCATCAGTCTCCATGGTAGAAGATACTAGTAGCATTCCAAAAATATTAAATAATCATGGGGCAAATGGGAAGGGAGGAAATAAATGCAATATCACTAGAGAAAAAGTCCGAAGGAAACTAATGGGGCTAAAGGCTGAAAAGTCCCCTGGACCTGATGGGTTGCATCCTAGGATATTAAAGGAAGTAGCTACAGAGATAGTGGATGCACTGGTAGTAATCTTCCAAGAATCCTTAGATTCTGGAAAAGTCCCAGAGGATTGGAAAACTGCCAATGAAACACCCTTATTCAAAAAGGGAGGGAGATACAAAAAACAGGTAACTGTAAACCAGTTAGCTGAACATCTGTCATTGGAAAAATGTTGGTCTATTATAAAGGATGTAATAGCAGAGAATTTAGAAATGCATAATCTAATCAAGCAGAGTCAGCATGGCTTCATGAAGGGGAAATCATGCCTGACAAATTTATTAGAATTCTTTGAGGAGGTAACAAGCAGGATAGATAAATGGGAACCAGTAGATGCAATGTATTTGGATTTCCAAAAAGTGTTTGATCAGGTACCACACATAAGGCTACTTAATAAGGCAACAGTGTGCTTACACATGAACAGGAGAGAGAGCAGTTCCTGAGTGGGGCACACCCAGAGTGGGTATTGGCACTGTGTTGCAAAGTGGGAATTGAACTGCACAAGGGACGAGGTGCTCTTTGCATTTTCTCCTTGCTATCCAACTTCTTAAATCTTCAGAGCGTGGGTCTTGCCCTGCTACAGCAGTAGAGGCCTCAAGGTAAAGGAATCACTGGTAAGTAGTGGGTAAGATATTTATTAATTTAATCACTTACAGTTTAAGGTCTTTTTGTGGTTTACCGTTTGTATATTCTACAGTAACGCGGATCAGGAAAGAAGGGCCCTAGAGTAATTGATTTAAAAGGTTTAATTTAAAGGGATAAGTCATGGCAGGAGAGCTCAAAGCCGTGGTGTGCTCCTCGTGCTCCATGTGGGAAGCTGGGGACATTTCCAGTGCCCGGGACCAGCATGTGTGCAGGAAGTGTGTCCAGCTGCAGCTCCTGGAAGCTCGGGTTTCAGAGCTGGAATGGCAGCTGGGGACACTGTGGAGCATCCATGAGTCTGAGATCATCATGGATAGCACGTTTAGAGAGGTGGTCACACCAAAGATGAAGGGACTTGAGGAAAGAAGGGAATGGGTGACCACCAAGCGGTCCAAGAGAAGCAGGCAGGTAGTTCAGAAGTCCCCTGGGGTCCTGCTTGCAAATCAGTATTCCATTTTGGAGGCTGATGAGGGCGCTGGTTCCTCCAGGGAGTGCGGACAGAGCCAAGCTTCTGGCACCACAAGCAGCCTGTCTGTACAGGAGGGGAGGAAGGGAGGAAGAGCAATAGTATTAGGGGATTATATAGTCAGGGGAACAGATAGGCGCTATGTGACTCCAGGATGGTATGTTGCCCCCCTGGTGCCAGGGTCCGAGATGTCACTGAACAACTGCAGGGCATCCTGAATGAGGAGGGTGATAAGGCAGAGGTCATGGTGCATGTTGGTACCAATGACATAGGTAGAAAGATGGATGAATTCTCGCATCAAGAATTCAGGAAGCTAGGCAGTAGACTAAAAAGCAAGACCTCTCGGGTTGTAATCTCTGGATTACTCCCAAAGCCATGTGCTAGCGAGCTCAGAAATAGGAGAATAACGCGGATGAATACATGGCTTAAGAGTTGGTGCAGGAGGGAGGGCTTTAGATTCCTGGATCACTGGGACCATTTCTGGGGAAAGTGGGACCAAGACAAGCAGGACGGTCTACATCTGAAGCAGAGCAGGACTAACACCCTTGTGGGTGGGTTTGCTAGTGCTGTTGGGAGGAGTTTAAACTAATTCGGCAAGGGGAGGGGACTCAGAATGTTAGCAGAATAGGGGCACATCATAATACAGTAAAACAATCAAGTCAGAGGGAGTGCAGCTGCATTAAGTTTCAAGGGAGTAAGTCAAGGCTGGATGGCCTCTACCTTAATGCCAGGAGTATTACAGGTAAAACGGATAAATTAAGGGTCAGGATTGACATGTGGAATTGTGATATAGTAGCCATCACCGAGACGTGGTTGAGGGAAGGGCAGGATTGGCAGCTCAATGTCCTGGGATATAGAATCTTGAGGCGAGACAGGGGAGGGGGTGAAAAAGGAGGAGGCATTGCATTATTAGTTAAGGAGTCAGTTACTGCAGTGAGGAGAGATGATATCTTGGAGGAGGCATGGAATGAAGCTTTGTGGGTAGAGTTTAGGAATAAAAAAGGGGCAGCCACATTATTAGGTGTTTATTATAGACACCCAGATAGTCAGTGGGAAATTGAGGAGCAAATATGTGCACAATTTGCAGAGGTGTGCAAAAACAATAACAATAGGGTAATTATATTAGGTGATTTCAACTTTCCCAACCTTAATTAGGATAGACATAGCGGCTTGGACGGAGCGGATTTCTTGAAATGTGTACAGGAGAATTTGTTAGGTCAATATGTAGAGTGTCCAACAAGGGACGGTGCATTGCTGGACCTAATTCTGGGGAATGAAGCCTGACAGGTGGCTGAGGTGGTGGTGGGGGAGCATTTTAGTGATAGCAACCACAACATAGTACAGTTTAAGTTTGTTATGCACAAAGAAATAGACAAGTTGCAAAAAAATGTTTTGGATTGGGAGAGAGTGGATTTTAGTAAAATAAGACAGGATTTGGCCAAGGTAGACTGGGAACAGCTACTTGTGGGGAAATCTACAGAGGAACAGTGGGGGGTGTTCAAAAAGGAAATGGGGAGAGTACAGGCTCAACATGTTCCCTCTAGGGTGATAGGAAGGATTAAAAAGCCCAGACAACCATGGATGACTTTAGGTATTCAGGTTACGATGAGAAGGAAAAGAAAGGCTTTTAGCAGGTACAAGGGAAGCAAATCAGCAGGAGTACAGACAGTGCAGGGTGGAGCTTAAGAAAGCAGTTAGGAGAGCAAAGAGGGGATATGAGAAAGCTCTAGCTGGTAAAAGTAGGGAAAGTCCCAAAATATTCTATAAGCATATCAATGGGAAGAGGATAACCAGGGAAAGAGTAGGGCCAATAAGGGACCAAGAGGGCAATCTATAGGTGGAGCCAGATGACATCGCTAGAGTGCTGAATGAATATTTCACATCTGTCTTCACCCAAGAGAATGAGGATGAAGGTATCGAACTTGGGGAGAGAGACTGCGAGGTTCTTAAGCAAATTGATATAGCGAGTGACAAGGTATTGGAGGTGTTGGTAGGCTTAAAAGTGGACAAATCTCCAGGTCTGGATGATTTGTGTCCCAGACTGCTGAGGGAGGCAAGGAAGGAGATCGCAGGGGCTCTGACCCAAATTTTTAATTCCTCTTTGGCCACGGGGGAGGTGCCAAGGGATTGGAGAACAGCTAATGTGGTTCTGCTATTTAAGAAGGGTTGTAGAGATAAGCCAGGGAACAACAGGCCAGTGAGTCTTACATCAGCGGTAGGGAAACAATTGGAGAAAATTCTGAAGGAGAGAATCTATCTCCACTTGGAGAGGCAAGGTTTGATCAGGGATAGTCAGCATGGCTTTGTCAGAGGGAGGTCATGCCTAACAAATGTGATTGAATGTTTTGAGGAGGTGACCAGGTGTGTAGATGAGGGTAGTGCAGTTGATGTAGTTTATATGGATTTCAGCAAAGCCTTTGACAAGGTCCCACATGGGAGAGTTATAAAGAAGGCAAATGCACATGGGATACAGGGTAATTTGATAAGTTGGATTCAAAATTGGCTTAGTTGTAGGAGACAGAGGGTGATGACAGAAGGATGCTTTAGTGACTGGAAGCCAGTGTCCAGTGGCGTACCACAGGGATCTGTGCTGGGTCCCCTATTATTTGTCATTTATATAAACGACATAGATGACTATGTGTGGGGGGTAGGATTAGTAAGTTTGCGGATGACACAAAGATTGACCGGGTGGTTAACAGTGAGGTTGAGTGTCTTGGGCTACAGGAAGATATAGACAGGATGGTCAAATGGGCAGAAAAGTGGCAGATGGAATTTAACCCTGAAAAGTGTGAGGTGATACACTTTGGAAGGAGTAATTTGACCAGGAAGTATTCAATGAATGGCATGACACTAGGAAGTTCTGAGGAACAAAGGGACCTTGGTGTGTGTGTCCATAGATCCCTGAAGGCGGAGGGGCATGTTAGTGGGGTGGTGAAAAAGGCCTATGGGACATTGTCTTTATCAATCGAGGCATAGATTACAAAAGTAGGGAGGTCATGTTGGAGTTGTATAGAGCTTTGGTGAGGCCACAGCTGGAGTACTGTGTGCAGTTCTGGTCGCCACATTATAGGAAGGATGTGATTGCACTGGAGGGGATGCAGAGGAGATTCCCCAGGATGTTGCCTGGGATGAAACATTTAAGTTATGAAGAGAGGTTGGATAGACTTGGGTTGTTTTCATTGGGGCAGAGAAGACTGAGAGGCGACCTGATCGAGGTGTACAAGATTATGAGGGGCATGGATAGGGTGGATAGGGAGCAGCTGTTCCCCTTAGTTGAAGGGTCAGTCACAAGGGGGCATAAGTTCAAGATGAGGGGCAGGAGGTTTAGGGGGGATGTGAGGAAAAACTTTTTTTACCCAGAGGGTGGTGACGGTCTGGAATGCGCTGCCTGGGAGGGTGGTGGAGGCGGGTTGCCTCACATCCTTTAAAAAGTACCTGGATGAGCACTTGATACGTCATAACATTCAAGGTTATGGGCCAAGTGCTGATAAATGGGATTAGGTAGGTAGGTCAGGTGTTTCTCACATTTTGGTGCAGACTCGATGGGCCGAAGGGCCTCTTCTGCACTGTGATTCTGTGATAGTGATACTTGGAAGGACCACTTAAAACAATTAGAATCTCTGTTCAGAAAACTACAATCAGTTGATTTGGTAATAAGCCTTGCCAAAAGTGGGCATATTGTAGGGCAAGGACAAGTGCTGCCAAGAACAGTGAAGGTACAGGCATTGGCGGAGTTCCTTGCTCCTAATACTAAGCAAAAGATCATGAGTTTTTTTGGAAATGTGTGGGTTTTACCACAAATTTGTACAAAATTTCAGCACTACAGCTGCTCAACTGACGGACTTGCTACAAAAGAAATCTAAGGCGGTGTGATTGGAGAGAGCCAAGCAACTTTTGAAAGGCTGAAAACAATTTTGATCAATGAACCAATGTTGACTGCTCCAAATTACACTAAAACTCTTCAAAGTAGCAATTGATGCTAGTGACCTGGGGGTAGGTGCTGTCCTGTTACAAGAAGACAAATCGGGCATGGAAAGGCCGGTGGGATGCTTTTCCAAAAAACAAAACCAAAAATGATACTCTACAGTGGAGAAGGAAACCCTGGGCTTGCCATTGGCTCTTAAAACATTTTGACATGTATGTCTGCCATGCCTTCCACAGGGAGACACTGGTATATACTGATCACAGCCCACTAGCCTTTATGGAAAAATTTACAAACCTGATTGCCAGACTATTTCATTGGAGTGTATTACTAAAGATTGATTCCTGGGATGAGAGGGTTGTCCTCTGGTGAAAGGCTGAGTAAAAAAGGGCTATACTCTTGAGTTTAGAAGGACGAGAGGTGATCTCAATGAAACAGACAAGATTTTGTTTTTAATTTATTCTTTCGTGAGGTTTGGGCATCACCACCAAATCAGCTGGTGGCTTGAGTGGTTTGCTAGGCCATTTCAGAGGGCAGTTAAGAATCAACCACATTGCTATGGATCTGGAGTCACATGTAAGCCAGACCAGGTAAAAACAGCAGATTTCCTCCCCAAAAGGTCATTAGTACACCAGATGGGTCTTTACAACAATCAATGATAGTTTCATGGTCACCATTACTGAGACCAGCTGTTATGTTCTTGATTTTCCAGATAGGTTTCTCATTAGAGATATCAAACTTTAGTTACAGGTTGAAGCAGCAGTTACATGCTTCCATCAAACTCCATAACTAGAAGAACTCCCACTCTAAGGCTCCCTGTGGTTAGAGCTGATTCATTCACACTGTCACATGATACTATACAATAAAATAAGGCTTAAAGCTAGAGTCACTACATTCCTTAAAGCTATAATCACTACACTAGCTTTTTTTAATTCCAGATTTTTTATTAATTGAATTTGATTACAGCAGCTGTCATGGTGGGATTTGAACCTTTGCCTCTAGAGTATTAGCCTGAGCCTCTGGATTACTAACCCCGCAACATTACCATTATGCCATTGCCTGCCTCCTCATGCCCCTCCTATTCTGAAGGGGCTTGGCAGGGTAGGCCTGAGAGGTTTCATCCCCCAGCTGTGGCATCTAAAACATGGGGGCACAGTCTCAGTATCAGGGCCAATCATTTAAGACTGATATGAGGCAAAATTTCTTCGCTCAGAGTGAATCTTTGGAATTGCCAACCCAGAATGTTGTGGATGGTGCATCGTTAAGTATATTCAAGACTGAGAACGACAAATTTTTGATCTCTCAGGGAATCAAGCAAAATTGGGAGCAGGCAGGAAAGTGGGGCTGAGGTAGATCAGCCATGATCATATTGAACGGTGGAGCAGGCAGTTACTCCCATTCTTATGTTATGCAACTTGCGTGACAGTGTGTCGTTCGAATATTGTTTGAAAAGTGCAATTAGAATGCTGTTTGCTGCTGAGTCCGAATGATCAGAAATCACTTGCACCACTAACAGAACAGACTTACAACATTTCAACCTGGGTTTGGTTCAAATTCAGAGGTGAATAGCCACTAGACATTGCTTCTTGCTTTCAAACATTTGCATTACCAACCTTGCCCTTGTGAATTTAGAGAATCTACACATGTCTTATCTGTCTGAGAGTTTTATTGCATCATTTTGCAGATATTTGATATATATTTGACAGCAATGCAGCTTAGAAATATAAAATAAACCTTCAAAATCTTAATCCATCCAGCACAATATATGTATCTCATCAAATAACATTCAATCATGGTGCAAGAATTATAGATTACAATTGATAGGGATGAGACAAGATATTACAATTAGCAATCAAGATTGAGTATAACAAATACAGAATTACATAATTACATAAAATACATTGAAAAGTTTCTAATACAATGCAGATCAGAATTTACAAAATTCTATTGAAACAAAGAACTCCCATTAATCTGCTGTATTGGAAAGTGCGTAAATGATTCTTGAGTCAAGGAGTATTTTTAGTGCCTTGCACTAGTTTCTTTTTTCAGTTACTTGTCATTGTGTTGGATATTTTAAGGTCACAATTACATGTTGCTCCCTATCAGATCATTAGCTTCGGTCAGCAAGACTCGCTTTAACTTAGACGTTTGTGAAAACCAACTGCTGCTTACATCATACTGAGCTGCCTGCAGTTAATTATTTCAAGCGTACAAAGAAATCTCTAGTAACTTTATAGATTGCCTACAAATAAGTGAGCATTTTGCAAACTCAGTCTGATATCATTTTGCCGATGTGGGCTGAAAGGCAAATGTCTCAGAAACCTCAGTGAGGATGCAGTGATCTCCTTATTTCACATCCCCCTGATTGCCCATAGCTGAGTAACCCACACTTACCTTTAATTTTGTTCCATCCTTTACTCACAAAGACTTAACAGCAGAGATTTAACTGTATAAAGTGAGGCAGTACGAAAGTTAAACCCTAGGCTTGCTGTCCTTTCCTGCTTTGCTATCATTTTCTTCCCAGGCTATCAACTGTTGGATCCTCGGTCCAAGGAAGCTTTGCTCTTGACCAGACCTTGGCCCAGAAATGCTTGCTGTTGACACCTGATGACAAGGGGTCACTCTGCCGAGTTACACTCATTTCCCTAGTACAGCAAATATCAAAAACAGGTATGGATTTATGGCAGGTTTTGGTCTCACTGCATTTCTCCAGGACTTCCTGGATGGGTGGTACTCAAGTGCCTAGTGTAGACTGAAAGTAGATAGAGGATTCACCCGATCTGATAATATTCTTGGTCTACAAATTCACTTCTTGTTATTAAAAGATTTGGGAATTCTGGAAAGGGCATCAGATATAGGACAGCATTAGACCTTGTTCTGGGGCACATGGCCACCTGGATGATTGTTGAAAAGGTGCAAGGCTCCTCCTGCTCCAGGACAATGTTCAGTCTTTGGGCCTCTTGTAACGGCTGGAGTGGATGAAATACTTGTAGTGAGGAATAGGGCTCCGTGCCAACACTTCAGCTGGTAACAGCCAAGAATCACCCACTGGTGGGAACATTACCCTATCACATTAAATTAAACAGTTAGGGAAGACATTGGTAGTAATAGCTTGCCTCAACTTTCCTCACCCTATAGGCATCTGTTACCTCTGATATGATATTCATGAAAGATGTCCATATTTAATGTAGGCAGCTTTCCTGAAGCTGCTGTCCAGTATAAACAGTCCTGGAGACTTCACCTTGTTGGAGACGTCGGCGTGTCAGGGAGGTTGGGGAGGTCAGGGAGGTCGGGGAGGTCAGGGAGGTCGAGGTCGGGGAGATCGGGGAGGTCAGGGAGGTCGGGGAGGTCAGGGAGGTCGGGGAGGTCAGGGAGGTCGGGGAGATCAGGGAGGTCGAGGAGGTCGAGGAGGTCGGGGAGGTCAGGGAGGTCGGCATGTCGGGGAAGTTGGCGTGTCATGGACGTCAGGAAGGTCGGGAGGTCAGCGTGTCGGGGAGGTCAGGGTGTTGGAGATGTCGGGGTGTTGGAAATGTCATCCTGCTGGATTTATCACCGTGCTGCAGCTGTGAATCTGCTGGAGTTGTGTGGGAGTGAGGGGTCAGCCATTGATGATCTTCTCACTAATGAACTGCGGCATTGTGTAAAGGATCAGGAAGATAAAGAGAGCCAGGATGACTATGACCAGCAGGCCAATTATATACCACTTGTAGTTCTTCCAGATAAAGTAGACAAACGATTTCAAAGGGTTCGTGAACCAGTTGAAGGATGTGTTGGGTCGACTGGAGAATGATACAAAGACACAAATTAGTCAAATAGCAAATAGCTAGAACATTAAGAATATTAAGCAAGCAGCGATGCCATATTTGTTGTATTGAGGGTCTGATCTGTGAGAACTTTCAAAAAATGTGCAGGCTGATGTGTCTCTCAAGCTTTACTACACTTTCCCATTCACCCTTTCCACGTCAGTAACCCTGGTGACAATCAGGCTTTATCTGCCTCCAATGTTGCCCTTTCTCCACAGCCAAAGGTTCTTTTCTGTTGTGGTAAGAACCTGACCGAGAGCAACACACACCCTCACTTTCACCTCACCCATTCCCCTATGGCAGAAGAGGAGTAAAGACCCCACCGCCTACAATTCAATGAAGGGAAATGTGAGGTCAGCTACTTTGGCTTTGGGAAAATCCAGTCAGAATATTAGGTGGAATTGTGTGGAGGCGATGAGGGTCTCGGCTACTGGCCGGAGAGCTGGCGAGACCCCCCGCATTGTCTCTTTTCAGGAAGACCTGTTGCACCTGTGCCACTCAGGCACTTGACAGGCCAGCAATGGGCCCTCCTGCAGGGTAGAGAACCTAAGGTGTAGAAGTCCTGCCCATCGAAATGTGCCAGCCAATCGGAAGCATACAGCTCTTCTGTGTTCAGCAGCTGATTGAGAAGGTGCCTTGGCACAAGTGAGTGATGGCTGGAGGGGTATTGTAGGGTTGGGTTCACAAAGGAGGGGGCAGGTTGGATTGGCAGGGACACAGGGGTGGGTCTCATCATGGCGCCGTCCCCCCGCTGCTTTTGAACGAGAGACCCATTCAGGGACCCCGCAAACAAATACACCAGAGTTTGCCTATTGTGCTCCCTGCTGCTGGGGTAATGCCAACAGTGGCAGGAAGAAGCCTTTAAATGGGCATTAATTGCCCACTTAAGGGCTTGAACTGGCAGCAGGGTGGAAAGGCTCCTCATGGGCCTTTCCACCATGGACTTCATCAGAATGGAGGTGGGAAGGTGGCAGGGTACCCAGCTGCCATCCTACCATCCAATGAAATGCTCCCTGCTACCAATCTCACCATGCAGGAGGTCACAAGATTCTGCCCATTGATTTCATGGAGAGAGACTTGGAGTTGTGGATTTAGGGGTCCAAGGATACATCAGTAAAAGCTAGTGAACATGTACCACAAAGAAATGCTTTATATCTCAAAAATGCTGGAATACAAAGGGGAGGAGGTTATATTACTGTAGAGTTCAAGTTAGACCCCACCTGGAGTATCTACAGTCAATTCTGGCCACCAAACCTGAGGAAGGGGAGATTGGCCTTGGAGTGGGTGCAGTGCAGAGTCAGCAGAATGATAGCAGGGTTAAATAATAATATTCAACTTGTCTTTGTATTCTCTTCAGTATAGAAGATTGAAGATGATCTAATTAAGGTAATTAAAGTGATAATGGGAATCAACAGAGGCCAATGCCATAAGATTAGATCTATAGAAGGCCATATAGAAGGGAAATCACAAAGCATTTTTCACACAAAGGGGAGTGGAAATTTGGAACTCTCTACAAAAAACTGTAGATGCTGGGGCTCAATGGAAATATAAAAACTGGGATTGATCGATTCCAATTGGATAAGTGTGTCGAAGGCTATGGAGTAGAGGTGATCAATGGAGTTAAGGTATTAATCAGCCGCAATCCGACTGAATTGTGGAACAAGTTCAAAGGGCTGACTGTACCTCATCCTTGAGCCAATCACATGCTCATGATGTCTGATATTTCGATAATCTTTCCTATTGTCTAAGGATATGGTCACTTTTGACACTTAACCACATCCTTTTTTCCACTTAAGCCCTTTACATATCATTCTATCTTGTGTGCCTGTGTGTGTAAACATGTGTGTGTATATGTGCATGTATCGACTTATGTCTGTCCACATTTTATTATGCATGAGTGTCTGTCTGCATGTGTGTCAATGTATCTGTTTGCCTGTGTCTGTCTCTGTGTGTGTTACCCCCTCTCCTTCCCATCTCTTGCTTCCTCAATCCTACCTCCACTGAACTGCCAATCACACAACTTCCCCCCTTGATCCCACTGTTAGCTGGCATTGTTAACAGTTCTCTCTCCTCAGTACTCCTCCCCTACAAATCTGCCATCATCATCTACTCCTTGAAAAATAAACCCTTGACCCCACCATGCTTACCAACTGCTACCCAACCTTCAACCTCCCTTTTCTCTCAAAGTCCTTGAACCTGTTGTCACCTTCCAAATCTGTTCCCATCTTTCTCAGAACTCCATGTTTGAATCCCTCCAATCAAGTTTCTGAAATGGCCCTTATCAAAGTTACAAATGGCATCCTTTGTGACTGTGACAAAGGTAAACCTTCCCTCCTCACCTTTCTCAGCCTGTCTGCATCCTTTGACATAGTTGACCAGACCTGCTTCCGTTCTTATCTACCCAACCATTACTAGAGAATCACCTGCAATGGTTTCTCTCCCTGCCCCTGCATCATTACCTCTGCTATCCCCAAGGATCAATCCTTGGCCCCTCCTATTTCTTATCTACATGCTGCCCCTCGGTGACATCATCCAAAAGCACAGCATTAGTTTTCACGTGTACACTGACAACACCCAGCTCTACCTCACCACCACCTCTCTCAACTCCTCCACTGTCTCCAAATTATCAGACTGTTTATCTGATATCCACTTCTGAATGAGCAAAAATTCCAATTAAATGTTGGAAAGGTGAAGCTGCTGACTTCAGTTCCTGCACAAACGTCATTCCCTCGCTACTGCCTTCATTTCTCTCCCTGGCAACTGTCAGAGGCTGAACCATACCGTTTGTAACCTCAGTGTCATGTTTGACCCTGAGGTTCACTTCTGACCACATCCCACTACATGATCATCATTAACATCACCTATTTCTACCTCTGTAATATCTCCTGTCTGTACACCTACCTCAACTCATCAGCTGCTAAAACCCTCATCCATGTCTTTGTTACCTCGAGACTTAACTATTCCCACACTTCTAGCCAGGCTCCAATGTCCCACGCTCTGTAACTTTAGGTCACCCAAATCTCTGCTGCCCATGTCCCATTCCCCTATTGCCCATGTCCCATTCCCCTATCACCCCTGTACTTGCTGATCTACATTGGCTCCCAGTTAAGTAATGTCTTAATTTTAAAATTCTCACCCTTTTTTTCAAAGCTTTCCATGGCCTTACCCCTATCGCTGTAATCTCCTCTAGTCCAATAACTCTTTGAGATATCTGCATTCAACTAATTCTGACCTATTCAGCATCCCTGTTTTGCATCGACCCACAACTGGTGGCCGTGCCTTCAGCTGCCTGGGCCGTAAGTTCTTGAATTCCCTCCCTAAACCTCACCACCTCTGCCTCTCTTTCCTCTTTTAAGATGCTCCTCAAACCCTACCTCTTTGCTCAAGCTTTTAGGCATCTTCCCTAATATCGTCTTATGTGATTGAGTGTCAATTGTTTTTGATAATCGCTCCTGTGAACTACCTGAGCATGTTTTTACTACATTAAAGGCACTATACAAATGCAAGGTGTTATGCATCATATTCCAGTTCTCATAATGTTCACACCTGTAATGTTTATTTCCTAATGTCTCTACAAACACTGACAGGCCTATTGAGCATTTCCAGGATTCTTTTCAGATTTGCAGTATTTGTAGTTTTTATTCACTTACTTGGGCTTTTCCAGTGGTTCTGGTTCCTTGCGACCAAGGCCAACAGGACTTTTCTCTGCTTCCTCTGCAGTCAGCAAGTGCATCTCAGCTTCTACTTTACCCTGTCATAAACAAGAATAAATATTCGCAAAGCTCTTTATTTTGTCACTCAAAATTGCCTCGCCTCATCTCCCTCTCAATGTAGTCTCAGTTTAGCTGCAACTGTTTGAGGGATGAACATTAGCCAGGACACCAGCAAGATTCTGTGTTCTTCCCTGAATAGTGCCATGGCATCTGATACAGATGGTTAGGGCTCATGTTTAACATCTCCAAGAAAGCGGCTAACCTTCAGCCTTGCTCTAGAGCATCCGCCCAGACAGGAGTGGGGCTCGATCCCACAACTTTCTGACACAACCAAGAGGCTTCCCCACAGAGACAGAAAACTTGAAACAACAATAAAAACTTGGAGGATGAAAGTCTGTCCCTTAAAGAAATGACATATTTTCCCCAAAATCTTTTCTGTATTGATGAAGATATCACCATTACTGAAAAGAGATAGCACTGTGTAAAAAGAAAACACACTGAGTCCTGGGCCAGAGTTTTATGGGCCTCTGGGGGTGGGATGGTAGGTGGGGGTGCCATAAAACTGGGTGTTATGGCAGCGGCTCAGTGCTTGCTGCCTCATCCATCTGCCCCCGCTACAATTTCACCAGTGGCAGGTGAGATATTAGGCAGCTGGCTTGCCCATGGGCCAAATGAAGCCCTTCAGTGGTTAATTAATTGGGAGGCCCCCCTGCCACACTTCCATCTCTCTATGTGAAATCTGGGGCAGACCGGTCACCAAGCAAGAGAGGGTTTCTCCTTTTTGGGCTGCTTGTACCAATCAGAGGCCCCCTGAAGTTTTACCCACTACCTTTCTCCTCCGCACTGTCCTGTCCAGTCTGCACATTCCACTCCCTCACCGAGGCCTGCCAGTGTCACCCAGGCGAAATCCTAGACTTATCTTTGCCCTGGCTCCATTGTCACAGCTCACTTTCCTCTGGAACTTTCTGCAGTCCCAGTGATGGCCACTGTTCCCAGTAGCGCTGCTGGGATATGAGAGCTGGCAGCTATTTGATTGGTTGGCATCTCTCTGAGATGGGGAAGGAAGGTCCATCTCAAACCAATGAACTACCTGATGCACATTAAATGGCTGTGGGATGAGCTGGCCATATGGGAACTTTTACATTTGGGGGCACAGGAACCCCACTCCTAGCATAAAATTCAGCCCAGAGACCTTATGACACAGGAAGCTAATCATTTCAGAGCAATATTAGTAGAATGATCGCACAACGGGGGAACCCAGCAAGTGACAGATTGATAGACAGATCATACAATGGCTTTGCTTAGAACTTGGTTAGGGTGACATTACCCCCTGAACACTTCAATACAATGTCCAAATAAAAATTAAGGTTTACAATTTTCCTCCCCAATTCTCTTCTCTGCTGAAGGAATTGATCTAGACACAGGTACAATTCCCCAGGAACTGATTCACATTGGGATCCCTTTCTCCATGAACTGAATAATCTTGGGGCACTCTTTCTACTTTGGGCCCCAGCTGTAAAGGGGCAATCGACTAACTCCGGGTGCCCGCAGTCTGCAGCATTTATATCTCAGCTGAAGATGTCAGTAAGAGTCAATATCTCACCCTGAGTATGTAGGTATTGTTGGAGCTGTCAGTAAACTCAACATCCTCTATTTTTACTTTCTTCTTTTTCTTCTTTTTCTTCTTTTTCTTCTTTTCTTCTTCTGCTTCTTCCTCATCTTCTGAGTCTTTAACTTTGATCAATGGCCACCATCCTTTCATCCGTTTGCTTCTTATGATGGAGGTGCGTGGACCTGCCTTCTCTTTGGCCATCCTGATGGTACATTGCTCAGCAGTCTTTGCTCCTCGAATCATATCATAAAGCTTCAATTCAACAGAACCTATAGCAGCAAAAAGAAATCACTGGCATATTCTGCAATGATTCACTCGTGCAGCTGAGGAACAGAGAGTTTGGTGAGTGGGGGAGTTTAAAATGTTCTTGTAAATCTAGTCTAGTCTGTAATTAGCAGTAACTGGAAAGTACTATGTAAGTAGAGTCAGTTTCTTTCTTTCTTCCAGCCTTAGACAGGTAATGGCACTCTGCTGACTGAGCTGAGGAGGTAATTAGCTCACTGGTTGAATCTGGTTTCTCTAGCCCCAGTTCAGTTTTCTATAAATTCAAGGTTCCTTAGTGCAGCTGAGGAACGAGTACACGCCTGATAGTTTGGTGAGTGGGAGAAAGAAGTATTTGTTTCCTTTTGCTTTTTTTGTCCTGTAGGAGTTGGGTCTTTACTGCAGGGAAAGGAAAGAATCTGGGAAGTGGTTAATGTCTGTTCCAGCCCTAAGATTTAAGAGGAACTTCAGCTCAGGGCCATTGAGCTGCAGACTCTGTGACACATGAGGGAGGGGGAAAGTTACCTGGATGCTTTACACCAGGAGGCTGTCACACCACTTAGGATAGGAATAAAAACAGAAAATGTTGGAAAAACTCAGCAGCTTTGGCATCATCTGTGGACAGAGAAATGGAGTTAACGGTTCGAGTCTATATGACTCTCTTCAGAGCTCAGATTGTGACTGCAAGTGAGACAGGTTAGGGGACCCAGAGAGCAGGAGTGTGGGCCTCTGCAATTGTCCTTTCAGCTTGTTTGGGTGAGAGTGGGGGCTGTAGGCTGGATGAGCAAGCTGACCATGGCACTGTGGAACCATTCAAGTGGGGGGAGTAAAAAGGAATGTAGTGGTGGTAGGGGACAGCATAGTGAGGGGGATTGACATTGCTCTCTGCAGAAAAGAGTGAGAGTCCAGACAATTGTGTTGCCTGCCCAGTTCCAGGGTTTGGGACATTTGTTCAGGGCTGGAGAGGAACTTGCAGTGGGAAGGGGAGGATCCAGTTTTTTAAAAATTCATTCACAGGATGTGGACTTTGCTGGCTGGGCCAGCATTTATTGCCCATCCCTAGATGTCATAGCACTAGGAAAGAGGTTCTGCAGAGAGTATGAGGAGCTAGGCACTAAATTAAAAAGCACAACCCCAAAGGTTATAATTGCTGGATTATTACCTGAGCCACATGCAAATTGGCATAGAGGACATAAAATTAGAGGGATGAATACATGGCTGAAAGACTGGTGTGGGGGAAATGGGTTTGTGCGGCACTGACTCCAGTACTGGAGAAAGTGGGGGTTGTACCGTTGGGACAGTCTACACCTGAATCGTGCTGGGACCAGTGTTCATGTTAACTGCATAACAAGGGAAGTAGGGAAGTTTTAAACAAAATAGTGGGGACAAAGAGTCAAAAGTGGGCAAATGTGGTTTATCAAAGAGTAGAGACAAGGAAAGGGAGGAAGGCATTAATATGGGAAATGATAAACAGACCATGACAGGAAGGGACTGAGAGTACAAGTCTAAAAGTAAATCAACAGATAAGGCTAGAGGTTACAAGAATAATAAAAGGACAAAACTTAAGGTTCTGCATCTGATTGCACGTATTTGAAACAAAACAGATGAACGAATAGTGGAAATAGAGATTAGTAGATACGATCTGATAGCCATTTCAGAGACATTGCTGCAGGATGGCATAGATTGGAACCCGAATGTTGAAGGGTATGTGAAGTTTAGGAAGGATAGGAAGTTAGGAAAAGGTGGAGGGGTAGTTCTGTTAATTAAAGACAGCATTAGCACAATAGGGAAGGATGACCAAAATTCAGGAAACTATGATATGGAAGCAGTTTGGGTATACATGAGGAATGATAAAGGCATGAAATCACTTGAGAAAGTAGTGTACAGACCTCCTAACAGTGGTCCCATGGTCTCAAAGAAATGATGGGAGCTTGTCAAAAAGGTGTGGAGATTATCATAGGGGATTTCAATCTACATATAGACTGGGATAATCAGATGGGCAAAGGTTGCATAGATGACAAATTCATAGATTGTTTTGGGGATAATTTCTCAGATCAGCAAGTTCTGGAGCCAACCAGGGAGCAGGCTATACCAGACCTAGTATTGTGCAATGAGATAGGATTTTTTAATGACCTCATAGTGAAAGCACCCCTAGGTAGCAGTGATCATAATATGATTGAATTTTACATTCACCTTGAGGGAGAGAACAATAGTGCTGTGTTTGGCTGCAGTAGAGAGCTTCAGTTGGAGATTGGTGACTGATTGGTAATTAAGGGCTAAATTAAGAGTTAAATTCTATCTAAAGTTGTCTTTTTTTAATTTAACAATTAAATAAAAGTTGCTGTTAGGGTTGGAGGAGACTGGATAGGAGAGGCCAGCAAGAGAGGTATAAAAGGGCACGAAAAACAGAGGCCGAGAGCATAGAGGAGGGGTGCACCCTCAGGGCCTTCAGGTGGT
The DNA here is from genome assembly GCF_017639515.1 of Carcharodon carcharias. Lineage (NCBI taxonomy): Eukaryota > Metazoa > Chordata > Chondrichthyes > Lamniformes > Lamnidae > Carcharodon > Carcharodon carcharias. The sequence goes on along the minus strand of NC_054480.1, from coordinate 4,320,419 downwards.
GGTGTTTGAAGTGATGTTTTGATTCAATGCAGAGGAGGCAGCTGATTGGTAAGTAAGGTCAGGTGAGTACTTCTACTTTTATTTTTTCTACTAATTAAACTGCTGCAGCCCATTAGGTGAGGACTTTGGACTGTAGTAGGAGTGTTTGGAGTGGAATAAGGCCCCTACTGTAGTTAGTATTCTTTAAAGAGGGTAACTAATGAGCTTAATCTAAAGGGAAGTCATGGCAGCAGAGCTCGCACCCGTGATATGCTCCCCTTGTGCTATGTGGGAAGTCATAGACACTTCCAATGACCCTGGTAACTATCTGTGCAGGAAGTGTGTCCAACTGCAGCTACTGGCTAACTGCATTTCGGAGCTGGAGCTGTGAGTGGATTCACTGTGGAGCCTTCACGATGCTGAGATTGTTGTGGACAGCACATTCTGCGAGGTGGCTACACTGCAGGTAAAGACTGAACAGGCAGAAAGGGGATAGGTGGCCACCAGGCAGAGTAGAGGAAGGTAGATAGTGCAGGAGTCCCCTGAAGCCATCTCCCTCTCTAACAGATATACTATTTTGGATACTGTTGGGGGGAGATGACTTCTCAGGGGAAAGCAGCAGGAGCCGAGTCCATGGTACCACGGGTGGCTCTGCTGCACAAAAGGGGAGGAAGAAGAGAGGCAGGGCCATAGTGAAAGGGGATTCAATAGTAAGGGGAACAGGCAAGTGTTTCTGCAGCTGCAGAAGAGACTTCAGGATGGTATGTTGCCTCCCTGGTGCCAGGATCAAGGATGTCCCGGAGAGGCTGCAGGGCATTCTGAAGGGGGAGGGTGAAAATCCAGTGGTCATGGTACATATTGGTACCAATGATATAGTTTAAAAAAAGGATGAAGTCCTACAAGCTAAATATAGGGAGTTAGGATGTAAATTAAAAAGTAGGACCTCAAAGGTAGTAATCTCAGGATTACTACCAATGCCTCATGCTAGCAAGAGTAGATATACCAGGGTATATCGGATGAATATGTGGCTGAAGAAATGGTGTAGGGGGGGAGGAATTCAGATTCCTGGGACATTGGGACTGGTTCTGGGGAAGATGGGACCAGTACAAACTGGACGGGTTGTATCTGGGCAAGACTGGGACCAATGTCCTTGGCAGGGTGTTTGTTAGTGCTGTCAGGGAGGGTTTAAACTAGAATAGCAGTGGGATGGGAACCTGAACAGGGAGACAGAGGAGGGGGAAACAAGGATAGAAACAAAAGACAGAAATGTAAGAAGCAAAAGTGGAAGGCAGAAAAAACAAGGACGTAAAGCAAATGGGGTCAGAGTGCAACATAAAGCTAAGATGACTAACAAGGTTAAAAATAAAAGTCTAAAGGCATTGTATCTTAATGTGCGGAGCATTGGCATTAAGGTAGATGAATTAATAGCACAAATAGATATAAACGGTTTTGATATAGTTGCAATTACAGAGACATGGCTGCAGGGTGATCAAGAATGGGAACTGAACATCCAGGGGTTTCAATATTTAGGAAGGACAGACAAATAGGGTAAGGAGGTGGGGTAGCATTGTTAGTAAAGGAGGAAATCAATGCAATAGTGAGGAAGGATATTGGCTCAGAAAATCATGATGTGGAATCTGTTTGGGTGGAGATAAGAAACACCAAGGGGCAGAAAATGTTGGTGGGGGTTGTCTATAGGCCCCGAACAGTAACAGAAATGTAAGGGAAGGCATTAATCAGGAAATTAGTGACACATGCAATAAGGGTACAACTGTAATCATGGGTGACTTTAATCTACATATAGATTGGGCAAACCAAACTAGCAATAATACTGTAGAGGAGGATTTCCTGGAGTGTGAACATGATGGGTTTTTTTAGACCAATACATTGAGGAACCAACTAGAGAGCAGGCTATTCTAGACTGGGTATTGTGCAATGAGAAAGGATTAATTAACAATCCCCCTTGGGGAAGAGCAACCATAAAATGATAGAATTGTTGATTAAGATGGAGGGTGAAGATGTTGAATCTGAAACTAGGGTCCTGAATCTAAACAAAGGGAACTACGAGGGTATGAGGCACAGGTTGGCAATGCTGGATTGGGGAACCTTACCGAAAGGGTTGACGGTGGATAGGCAATGGCTAATATTTAAGGAATGTATGCATGAATTACAACAATTATTCATTCTTGCCTGGTGCAAAAATAAAACAGGAAAGGTGGCTCATCCATGGATTACAAAATAAATTAGGGATAGTATTAGATCCAAAGAGGAGACATATAAAATTGCCAGAAAAAGCATGAGGATTGGGAGCAGTTTAAAATTCAGCCAAAGTGGACAAAAAGATTGATCAAGAAAGGGAAAATGGAGTATGAGAGTAAACTTGCTGTAAAATCTCTATAAATAGGTGAAGAGGAAATGATTAGCGAAGATAAACGGAGGTGCCTTATAGTCAGAAATGGGGAAAATCATAATGGGGAACAAAGAAATGGCAGAAAAATTGAACATATTTTGGTTCTGTCTTCACAAAAGAGGACATAAATAATTCCCCAGAAATGTTAGGGAACCAGGGATCTAGTGAGTGGGAGAAATTGAAGAAAATCAGTATTAGTAAAAAAAATGGTGCTAGAGAAATTAACGGGGTTAAAGGCTGAAAAATCCCCAGGGCCTGATAATCTACATCCCAGAATACTAAAGGAAGTGGCCCTGGAAATATTAGATGCATTGGTGGTCATCTTCCAAAATTCTATAGACTCTGGAGCAGTTCCTACAGATTGGAGAGGGGCAAATGTAACCCCACTATTTAAAAAAGGAGGGAGAGAAAAAACCGAGAATTACAGACCAGTTAGCCTAACATTAGTAGTGGGGAAAGTGCTAGAGTCTATTATAAAAGACGTGGTAACAAAGCACATAGAAAGCATTAACGAGATTAGGCAAAGTCAACATGGGTTTATGAAAGGGAAATCATGTTTAACTAATCTACTGAGGTATTTTTTGAGGATTTAACTAGTAGAATAGATAAAGGAGAACCAGTGGATGTGGTGTATTTGGATTTCAAGAAGGCTTTTGATAAGGTCCCACATAAGAGGCTAGTGAGCAAAATTAAAGCACATGGGATAGGGGGTAATATACTGGCCTGGATTGAGAATTGGTTGACAGACCAGAAACAGAGATTGGGAATAAATGGGTCTTTTTCCAGATGGCAGGTGGTGACTAGTGGTGTACAGCAGGGATCAGTGCTTATATATAAATGACTTGGATGAGGGAACCAAATGTAATATTTCAAAATTTGCTGATGACACAAAACTGGGTGGGGCTGTGAGTTGTGAGGAGGATGCAAGGAGGCTTCAGGGTGATTTAGACAAGTTGTGTGTGTGGGCAAACGCATGGCAGATGCAGTATAACGTGGATAAATATGAAGTTATACGCTTCAGTGTGAAAAACAGAAAGGCAGAGTATTATTTAGATGGTGATATATTGGGAAATGTGGGTGTACAAAGGGATCTGGGTGTCCTTGTTCACCAGTCACTGAAAGTAAACAGGCAGGTGCAGCCAGCAATTAGGAAGGTAAATGGTATGTTGGCCTTCATTGTGAGAGGATTTGAGTTCAGAAGGAGGATGTCTTACTGCAGCTGTACAGGGCCTTGGTGAGACCACACCTGGAGTATCGTGTGCAGTTTGGTCTCCCTACCTAAGAAAGGATATACTTGCCATAGAGGGAGGGCAGCAAAGGTTCACTAGGCTGATACCGGGGGTGGCAGGATTGTTGTATGAGGAGAGATTGGTTCGACTGGGCCTGTATTCACTAGAGTTTAGAAGAATGAGATGGGATCTGATTGAAACTTATAAAATTCTAACAGGGCCAGACAGACTGGATGCAGGGAGGATGTTTCCCCTGGTTGGGGAGTCTAGAACCAGGGGCCACAGTCTCAGGATACGGGGTGGGCCATTTAGGACAGAGATGAGGAAACATTTCTTCACTCAGAGGGTGGTCAACCTGTGGAATTCTCTACTACAGAGGCCGAGGAGGCCGGCTCACTGCGTATATTCAAGAAAGAAATTGATAAATGTTTGCATATTAAGGGCATCAGGGGATAAGGAGAGAAAGCAGGAATATGGAGTTGAGATAGAGGATCAGCCATGATCATATTGAATGGCGGAGCAGGCTCAAAGGGCTGAATGGCTTCCTCCTGCTCCTAGTTTCTATGGGCAGAATTTTCTCCCCGTCGTGCGGGCTGGTCGGGAGCAGGTGCGGAGCTGATTGCTGCCCTTGATCGGCTGTGCACCACCATTGTACTTGGGCGGGGCCAATTAAGGCTTGTCCAGAGTGGCGTGCACCCGGAACCGCTCAGCGCTACCTGTGCAGGTGGGAGGAAGAGGGAGAGTCAGGGCCAGTGCATTTTTGTGAATGAGTGCGAAAGAGCGCAGAAATCTCCCTGAGGCACGGAGCTGCTTCAGGGAGATTAATTTCATCATGAAAAATGGAATAAAAGAATTTTAAAAATTATTCAGACATGTCCCCTCTTGTGACAGTGTCACATGAGCTGGGACATGTTTATGAATTTCAATAAAAATTTTTATGTAATTTATAAACCCCGTGGATGAGGCTCCATGAAAAATGAGAAGGCCGCCTGGGCTCTTCGCCTGCTGCCATCCTTCAGATTGGACGGGCAGCCCTGACAACCAGTTTAATTCGATTATTAACAGCTTTAACAGGCCTTTTACCGATTCCGGTGGCTCCTGTCGAACAGAAGATCAGAATGACGAGCAGTGATATCGGGACGCACGCCCAACACCACCGTGCGTCATTTAACACGTCAGTGTGCGGGGCCTGCCCCTGCTCATCGAGCTGAAGATTCTAGCCTATGTTTCTGTGAGAAGAGTGAGTCTGCGCTTAGTATTTTAAACTTAAATAAGGGCAATTATGAGGGCATGAAAGTGAGCTGGCAATTCAGGTTAAGGGATAGGGTCAATATCGATGCAACAACAGACATTTAAAGGGATATTTCAGAATACACAGAATAGATACATTCCAAAGAGAAAGAAACATTCTAAGGGGGGACCCATAATCTGTGGTTAACTAAAGAAATTAAAGACAATATCAAACATAAAGAAAAAGCATATAATTATGCAAAGATGGGCGGCAAGTCAGAAAATTGGACAGAATATAAAAACAACAAAGAATCACTAAGAGATTATTAAGGAGGAAAAGGTTAGAGTGCAAGAGAAAGCTAGCTAGATATACAATGATAGTAAGAGTTTCTACAGATATTTAAAGAAGAAAAGTTAACAATATGAGCGTCGGTCCTATAGAAAGTGAGCCTGGGGAATTGATCATGGAAAGTAAGGAGATGGCAGATGAATTGAACAGATATTTTGCATTGGTCTTCCCTATTGAGGACGTAAGTAACATCCCAGAAATAGTTGTAAATCAGAAAATGGAAGGGAGGGAGAAACTCAGGAAAATTATAAGCATCAAGGAAGTGGTACTGAGCAAATTGTTGGAGCTGTGGGCTGACAAATCCCTGGGTCCTGATGGATTTCATACCAGGGTTTTAAAAGAAGTGGCTAGTGAGATAGTTAATAAGTTAGTTTTAATTTTCCAAAATATACTAGATTCGGGGAAGGTTCTATTAGATTGGAGGTTAAGGTGATGATGTAATGGTATTGTTGCTGCACTAGTAATCCAGAGACCCAGGGTAATGCTCTGGGGACCCAGGATTCGAATCCCACCGTGGCAGATGGTGGAATGTGAATTCAATAAAAATCTGGAATTAAAAGTCTAATGATGACCATGAAACCAATGTTGATTGTTGTAAAAACCCATCTGGTTCACTAATGTCCTTTAGGGAAGGAAATCTGCTGTCCTTACCTGGTCTGGCCTACATGCGACTCCAGACCCACAGCAATGTGGTTGACTCTCAGATGCCCTCTGAAATGGCCTAGCAAGTAGGGCTTTTGTATTAAACTGCTACAAAGTCTCAAAATGACAGACCACCCGGAAGTTCCACTCCAAGTCACTCACCATCCAGACTTGGAAATTTATAGCCATTTCTTCACTGTCACTGGATCAAAATCCTGGAACTCCCTTCCTAACAGCACTGTGGATTCAAGAAGGCAGCTCACCACCACCTTCTCAAGGGCAACTAGGGATGGGCAATAAATGCTGGCCCAGCCATCAAAGCCTACAGCCCATGAATGAATTAAAAAAAATGTTACTTCTTTATTTAAAAAAGGAGGCAGACAGAAGAAAAGAGGAAACAATAGGACAGTTAGCTTAACATCTAACAGAGGGAAAATATCAAAAGCTATCATTAAAGATGTTGTAATAGGGGGTTTAAATAAATTCAAGGTAATAAGGCAGAGCCAACATAATTTTGTGAAAGGGAAATCATGTTTAACCAATTTATTGGAGTTCTTTGCTGTGGATAAAGGGGAACCAGTAGATGTACTGTACTTAGATTCCAAGAAGGCATTTGATAAGGTATCTCATCAAAGGTTATTGCGGAAAATAAAAGCTCATGGTGTAGGGAGTAACATTTTGGCATGGGTAGAAGATTGGCTGGCTAACAGGAAACAGAAAGTAGGGAGGTCATGTTGGAGTTGTACAGAACCTTAGTGAGGCCACAGCTGGAGTAATGTGTGCAGTTCTGGTCGCCACATTATAGGAAGGATGTGATTACACTGGAGATTCACCAGGATGTTGCCTGGGATGAAACATTTAAGTTATGAAGAGAGGTTGGATAGACTTGGGTTGTTTTTGTTGGAACAGAGAAGACTGAGGGGTGACCTGATCGAGGTGTACAAGATTATGAGGGCATGGACAGAGTGGATAGGGAGCAGCTGTTCCCCTTAGTTGAAGGGTCAGTCACAAGGGGGCATAAGTTCAAGGTGAGGGGCAGGAGGTTTAGGGGGGATGCAAGGAAAAACTTTTTTACCCAGAGGGTGGTGACGGTCTGGAATGCACTGCCTGGGAGGGTGGTGGAGGCGGGTTGCCTCACATCCTTTAAAAAGTACCTGGATGAGCACTTGGCACGTCATAACATTCAAGGCTATGGGCCAAGTGCTGGTAAATAGGATTAGGTAGGTAGGTCAGGTGTTTCTCCTGTGTTGGTGCAGACTCGATGGGCCGAAGGGCCTTTTTTGTACTGTGTGATTCTGTGATTCTGAGAGTAGGCATAAATGGGTCATTTTCTGGTTGGTAGGATGTGATGAGTGTTGTGTTACAGGGATCAGTGTTGGGGCCTCAACTCTTTTTAATTTATATAAATGATTTGGATGAAGGGACCGAATGTATGGTTGCTAAATTTGCTGAAGGTAGATAGGAAAGTAAGTTGTGAAGAGACATAAGGAGGCTACAAAAGCATATAGAAAGGTTAGGTGAGTGGGAAAACATCTGGCAAATGGAGTATAATATGGGAAAGTGTGAGGTTGTCTATTTTGGCAGGACGAATAAAAATGAATCATATTATCTAAATGGTGAGAGATGCAGAGCTCTAAGATGCAGATGGATCTGTGTGTTATCACATGAATCACAAAAGGTTAATATGCAGATGCAGCAACTAATAGAATGTTGTAATTTTATTGTGGGGGAATTGAATACAAAAGTAGGGAGGTTATGCTTCAGTTGTACACGGCATTGGCGAGACCACATCTGGAGTATTATGTACAGTACTGGTCTCCTTACTTAAGGAAAGATGTAAGTTAATTGGAAGTAGTTCAGAGAAAGTTTACTGGACTAATACCTGGAATGGGTGGGTTGTTTTATGAGGAAAGGTTGGACAGGTTAGGCTTGTATCCACTGGAGTTTAGAAGACTAAGAGGTGGCTTGATTGAAACATATAAGATCCTGAGGGGTCTTGACAGGGTGAAGGTGGGGAGGATGTTTCCACTTGTGGAAGAATCTAGAACTAGGGGCCACAGTTTAAAAATAAGGGGTCACTCATTTAAGACAGATGAGGAAAAATCTTTTCTCTCTGGGATTGTGAGTCTTTGGAATGTTCTTCCTCAAAAGGTGGTGGAAGAAGAGTCTTTGAATATTTTTAAAGCAGAGCTGGATAGTTTCTTGGTTAACAAAGGAGTGATAGGCTATCAGGGTAGGCAGGAATGTGAAGTTCAGGTTAAAATCAGATCAACCACAATCTTATTGAATGTCGGAGCAGGCTCGAAGGGCCGAGTGGCCTACTCCTGCTCCCAATTCGTATGTTTGTACATTCATGTTACATGAATGATTATTGATCCTGCCGCATTTTCACCCAGTTGCTTAACGTTAGCGAAGCCATGAGACCACGACACTGGTTTCACCTATAGATTTGTGCATTCATTAGGATTTTCAAAAATTATTAAACTTTGGAAAGGTAATATTTTCTGCATGAATTGAATTCTGGTGGTTGCTGTTGCAGCGTCATTCCCAGAAATCATTTCAGGCAGGTTTTCAGGGTCAGAGGAAATTCACAGATATTAGGGCTGTAAATTGGATTGATGTCAAATTTTGAAACTACAAAGATAATCCACTATGATCGTACAAAATAGGAACAGGAGTAGGCCATTTGGCCCCTTGAGCCTGCTCTGCCATTCAATAAGATCATAGCTGATCTGTTTGTAATCTCAACTCCACATACCCAGCTACCCCCAATAACCTTTGTCTCCCTTGTTGGTCAAGAATCTATCTGCCTCAGCCTTAAAAATATTCAAAGAGCCTGCTTCCATCACTCTCTGAGGAAGAGGGTTCCAAAGATTCAGAAGCCTCTGAGAGAAAAAAATTCTTCAATCTCCATCTTAAATGGGAGACCCCTTATTTTCAAACTGTGTTCTAACACCTTTCGAGGAAAGTCAACTAACTTTCTACATTTTCCATGTTCATACATTTAGATTGTTTGTGCTTGGGCTTCTATTTCTAATTATGTTTGGCTTTGCACTGTTTTAGTTTTTGTTTGCACTGTTTTAGTTTTTGTTTGCACTGTTTTAGTTTTTGTTTGCACTGTTTTAGTTTTTGTTTGCACTGTTTTAGTTTTTGTTTGCACTATTTTAGTTTTTGTTTGCACTGTTTTAGTTTTTGTTTGCACTGTTTTAGTTTCTGTTTGCACTGATTTTGTTTCTATTTGCACTGTTTGTGATTCTGTTTCTGTTTGCACTGTTTGTATTTCAGTTTGCACCAGTTTATGTTCACATTGTTTGTACAGAAGGCAAACTGTAGTGCCAGTGGGACATTCCCTGGCTGCTTGGCTCCTTTGAATTCCCATCACCCCTGACCACCCTGATGCGGTAGAACGTCTAAGGGTCAGGCCTACATCCATACCTTTTTAAAAAGCTCTTCCATGGAATGTGGACGTCGCTGGCTATGCCAGCATTTATTGCCCATCCCTAATTACCCTTGAGAAGGTGGTGGTGAGCTGCCTTCTTAAGCCGCTGCAATCCATGTGGTGTAGATACACCCACAGTGCTGTTAGGGAGGGAGTTCCAGGATTTTGACCCAGTGACAGTGAAGGAACGGCGATATATTTCCAAGTCAGGATGGTGAGTGGCTCGGAGGGGAACTTCCAGGTGGTGGTGTTCCCATGTGTCTGCTGCTCTTGTCCTTCTAGATGGTAGTGGTCGTGGGTTTGGAAGGTGCTGTCTAAGGAGCCTTGGTGAATTCCTGCAGTGCATCTTGTAGATGGTACACACTGCTGCCACTGTGCGTCGGTGTCGGAGGGAGTGAATGTTTGTGGATGTGGTGCCAATCAAGTGGGGTTGCTTTGTCCTGGATGGTGTCAACTTTCTTGAGTGTTGTGGGAGCTGCACTCATCCAGACAAGTGGGGAGTATTCCATCACACTCCTGACTTGTGCCTTGTAGATGGTGGACAGGCTTTGGGTAGTCAGGAGATGAGTTACTCATCGCAGGATTCCTAGCCTCTGACCTGCTCTTGTAGCCACAGTATTTATATGTCTAGTCCAGTTCAGTTTCTGGTCAATGGTAACCCCCAGGATGTTGATAGTGGGGGATTCAGTGCCATTGAATGTGAAGAAGCAATGGTTAGATTCTCTCTTGTCATAGATGGTCATTGCTTGGCACTTGTGTGGCATAAATGTAACTTGTCACTTGTCAGCCCAAGCCTGGATATTGTCCAGGTCTTGCTGCATTTGGACATGGACTGCTTCAGTATCTGAGGAGTCGTGAATGGTGCTGAACATTGTACAATCATCAGCGAACATCCCCACTTCTGACCTTATGATGGAGGGAAGGTCATTGATGAAGCAGCTGAAGTTGGTTGGGCCCAGGACACTACCCTGAGGAACTCCTGCAGTGATGTCCTGGGACTTTGATGATTGACCTCCAACAACTAGTTCCAGGGAGCAGAGTCGGAGGGAGGAGTTCCAGAGAGGTGAGTATAAAAACCTTACCTCAGGGATTCATGGACCTTGGGTCTTAAAAAAAAATTAAAAGTGGCATCATGGTAAATCTGTGACCTGATTGGCTGGTAGGGAATCTACACTGAATTTGAAACTAAAACATTGTTAAACTAGTTAAACCAAATAAATTAATCAATTAATTAATAAGTAGAGGGTATCTAGACCAAACCAGGGGATTACTGTTCTTAGAATTTAGCATTTATAGTAGAAATCTAGCCCTAGGGAACGTATAGTTAACAAGGAGTCAATAAGCAGTTATTAGATTTGAATTAATTTATTAAATAGTTCTAGAAATGGCAGTTGCTGGGTGAAGTGCTTCACCTGTGGGATGTGGGAAATCTGTGACGCTTCAAGTGTCCCAGACAACTACATCTGCAGGAAGTGTACCCAATTGCAGCTCCTCACAGACCCGCATGGATCGGTTGGAGCAGCTGTTGGATGCACTTAGGAGCATTCAGTTGGCGGAAAGCGTCATTGACAGGAGTTTTGCAGATGTGGTCACACCCAAGGTACAGACAGATAGATGGGTGACCGCTAGAAAGGGCAGGCAGTCAGTGCAGAAATCCCCTGTGGTTGTCCCCCTCTCTAACAGGTATACCGTTTTGGATACTGTTGGGGGGGTGGCCTATCAGGGGAAATCAACAGCAGTAGCCAGAGCAGTGGCACCACGGCTGTCTCTGTTGTTTAGCAGGGGGGTCAAAGCACAGAAGAGCAATTGTCATAGGGGACTCTATAGTCAGGGGCTCAGATAGGCGCTTCTGTGGTCGTGAAAGAGACACCAGGATGGTATGTTGCCTCCCTGGTGCCAGGGTCCAGGATGTCTCTGATTGGGTACAGGACATTCTGAAAGGGGAGGAAGAACAGCCAGAGGTCGTGGTAAACATTGGTACTAACGACATAGGCAGGAAGAGTGACGAGGTCCTGCAGCGGGAGTTCAGGGAGTTAGGCAGAAAGTTAAAAAACAGGACCTCTAGGGTTGTAATCTCAGGATTACTCCGCGTGCCATGTGCCAGTGAGGTTAGAAATAGGAAGATAGTGCAGCTGAACACGTGGCTGAACAGATGGTGTAGGAGGGAGGGTTTCCGATATCTGGATCATTGGGATCTCTTCCGGGGCAGGTGAGACCTGTACAAGAAGGACGGGTTGCATCTAAACTGGAGGGGAACCAATATCCTGGCTACAAGGTTTGCTGGTATCACTCGAGAGGGTTTAAACCAGTATGGCAGGGTGGTGGGAACCAGAGCAATAGGTCAGCAGGGGAAATAAAGGACTGGGAACCAGTGAATATGGCCAGTAGGACTAAGAGGAAGGGCAGGCAGGGAGAAATTACTGGACACTGTGGGACTGGGGGTCTGAAATGCATTTGTTTCAATGCGAGAAGTATAACAGGCAAGGCAGATGAGTTTAGAGCTTGGATTAGTTCTTGTGACTATGATGTTATTGCTATTGAAGGATGGACAGGATTGGCAGATAAACATTCTAGGATTTAGATGTTTCAGGCAGGATAGAGAGGGATGTAGAAGAGGTGGGGGAGTTGAGCTGCTGGTTAAGGGGAATATCACAGCTGTACGATAGGAGGACATCTCAGTGGGCTCATGCAGTGAGGCAATATGGGTAGAGCTCCGGAATAGGAAGGGTGCAGGTCACAATGTTGGGGGTTTACTATAGGCCTCCTAATTGCCAGCAGGAGATTGAGGAACAGTTATGTAGGCAGATTTTGGAAAGATGTAAAAGCAATAGGGTTGTTGTGGTGGGTGATTTTAACTTTCCCTATATTGACTGGGAATCACTTAGCGCTAGGGGTTTGGATGGTGCAGAATTTGTAAGGTGCATCCAGGAGGGCTTCCTGAGACAATATGTAGATAGTCCAACTAGGGAAGGGGCAATACTGGACCTGGTATTAGGGAATGAACCCGGCCAGGTGCTCGATGTTTCAGTAGGGGAGCATTTTGGGAAAAGTGACCATAATTCAGTAAGTTTCAAGGTACTGGTGGATAAGGATAACAGGAGTCCTTGGGTTAAGGTGCTTAATTGGGGGAAGGCTAATTATAACAATATTAGGCAGGAACTGAGGAATCTAGATTGGAGGCGGATGTTTGAGGGCAAATCAACAACTGACATGTAGGGGGCTTTCACACGTCAGCTGATAAGAATTCAGGACAGGCATGTTCCTGCTAGGATGAAGGATAAGCATGGCAAGTTTCAGGAACCTTGGATAATGAAGGATATTGTGAGATTAGCCAAAAAGAAAAGGGAAGCATTCGTAAGGGCTAGAAGTCTGGGAACAGATGAAGCCCATGGAGAATATAAAGAAAGTAGGAAGAAACTTAAGCAAGGAGTCAGGAGGGCTAAAAGGGGTCATGAAAAGTCACTGGCAACCAGGATTAAGGAAAATCCTAAGGCCTTTTATACATATGTAAAAAGCAAGAGGGTAGCCAGGGAAAGGGTGAGCCCACTCAGGAGACAGAGGTGGGAATCTGTGTGTGGAGCCAGAAGAAATGGGAGAGATACTAAATGAATACTTCTCATCAGTATTCACCAAAGAGAAGGACTCAGCAGTTGATTTGTCTAGGGAAGAGTGTGTAGATAGCCTGGATCATGTTGAGATCAAAAAAGAGGAGGTGTTAGACGTCTTGAAGAATATTAAGATGGATAAGTCCTCAGGGCCAGATGGGATCTGTTCCAGATCACTGAGGAAGGCAAGGGAGGAGATTGCTGGGGCCTTGACAGAAATCTTTGTATCCTCACTGGCTACAGGTGAGGTCCCAGAGGACTGGAGAATGGCCAATAATGTTCTATTGTTTAAGAAGGGTAGCAGGGATAATCCAGGAAATTACAGGCTGGCGAGCCTTATGTCAGTGGTAGGGAAATTATTGGAGAAGATTCTTCATGACAGGATTTACTACCATTTGGAAGCAGATGGGCGTATTAGTGAGAGGCAGCATGGTTTTGTGAAGGGGAGGTCATGTCTCCCTAACTTGATCGAGTTTTTCGAGGAAGTGACAAAGATGATCGACGATGGAAGGGTAGTGGATATTATCTACATGGATTTCAGTAAGGCCTTTGACAAGGTCCTTCATGGCAGACTGGTACAGAAGGTAAAGTCGCATGGGATCAGAGGTGAGCTGGCAATATGGATACAGAATTGGCTTGGTCATAGAAGACAGAAGGTAGCAGTGGAAGGGTGCTTTTCTGAATGGAGAGCTGTGACTAGTGGAGTTCTGCAGGGATCAGTGCTGGGACCTTTGCTGTTTGTAGTATAAGTAAAAGATTTGCAGGAAAATGTAACTGGGCTAATTAGTAAGTTTGCAGATGACACTAAGGTAGGAGGAGTTGCAGATAGCGAAGAGGATTGTCAAAGGATACAATGGGGTATAGATCGGTTCTCTTGGGCAGAGAAATGGCAGATAGAGTTTAATCCGGACAAATGCGAGGTAATGCATTTTGGAAGGTTTAATACAGGTAGGAATTATACAGTAACTGGCAGAACCCTTAAGTGCATCGACGGGCAGAGGGATCTGGGTGTACAGGTCCACAGGTCACTGAAAGTGGCAACGCAGGTGGATAAGGTAGTCAGGAAGGCATATGGCATGCTTGCCTTCATCGGCAGGGGTATTGAGTATAAAATTTGGGAAGTCATGTTGCAGTGGTATAGAACCTTGGTTAGGCCACACTTGGAATATTGTGTGCAATTCTGGTCACCACATTACCAGAAGGATATGGAGGTGTTGGAGAGGGTGCAGAGAAGGTTTACCAGGATGCTGCCTGGTCTGGAGGTTATTAGCTATGAGGAGAGGTTGGAGAAACTCGGATTGTTCTCACTAGATCGACGGAGATTGAGGGGTGACTTGATAGAAGTTTACAAAATTACGAGTGGCATGGACAGAGTAGATAGTCAGAAGCTTTTTCCCAGGGTGGAAGAGTCAATTACTAGGGGACATAGATTTAAGGTGAGAGGAGAAAATTATAGAGGAGATATGCGGGGTAAGTTTTTTACGCAGAGGGTAGTGAGTGTCTGGAATTTGCTGCCAGAGGAGGTGGTGAAAGCAGGTACGATATTGGTGTTTAAGAGGCAGCTTGAGAAATACATGAATAGGATGGGAATAGAGGGATACGGACCCCAGAAGTGCAAAATGTTTTACTTGACGGGCGCAGGCTTGGAGGGCTGAAGGGCCTGTTCCTGTGTTGTACTGTTCTTTGTTCTAACCACACCATCTTCCCTTGTGCTAGGTATGATCCAACCAGCAGAGAGTTTCTCACTGACTCCAGTTTTACTATGGCTCCTTGATGTCAAAGGCAATCACCCTCCTCTCAGCTCTTGAGTTTAGCTCTTTCATCCATGTTTCACTGTAATAAGTTTAGGAAGCTGAGTGGCCCTGGTGGAACCCAAACTGAACATTAGTGGGTAGGTTATTTCTGTGTAAGTGCTGTTTGATAACAATGTCAACAACCCCTTCCATCACTTTGCTGATGACTGAGAGTAGACAGGTGGGGTGATAATTGGCCAGGTTGGATTTTCCTGCTTTTTGTGGACAGGACACACCTGGACAATTTTACATATTACTGGTTGGATGCCAGTGGTGTAGCTTTACTAGATCTTGGCTACAGGTGTGTCTGGAGCACAAGTCATCAGTATTCAGTGAACTGAATTAACTGAACTTAAATTCCACCAGCTGGTGGGGTTTGAACCTGTGTCCCCAGAGCATTTGCCTGGGTCTCTGGATTACTAGTCCGGTGACAATACCGCTGTGCCACCATTTCCCCTAACTTGGGAACTGCACTGATTGTGGAAGACCTGTCCTACAGTTGCAATCAACTGCATTTTAAGGCTAAACCTCTAATTTCCAAATTCTCTCCATAGCTGTGCTGAAAGTTGGGCAGTTATCAGGCATCACTGAAACCCAATATTGCTAAGGGCCATTGTGCCTCTAAATAAGATTTCCATTTTGTTAAGTTTCCATGTCCTTTTCTATATACGTTTAAATTTATCTTCTCCAGACACTACCAACTTCTCTTTTTAAAGTAGCTACAGATTCTGTCATTCCCATTTTCAAAACTCTTGGAGTGAAATGTAACCCCACTTTTGAAGATCCTAAGCCTGTCACCTCAGATATCATCTTATCTCTTTTGCCCTTGCTCTGTTGCTTTGATATCTTTTAGAGGAGAGAGAAAAGGAGAAAACATTTCTGGAGCCAAGTAGATTTAAAATGCTTACCAAGATAGTCATTTGCAGAAATCAAATCATAATCCCAGAGTTGGAGCATGAGAACAGCAGGCTGTCGAAACTCAGACTCCTCCAAGGAGAAAATCGACTCTTTCTTCTTATAAACAATCTCCTTCTCCGTTGGCAAGTAGTCAAAACGGAAAACAAACCGCCAGTTGAAATTCCCCTCTCCAGTCAGAGAGTTAAAGTGGACATCAGTCTCTTGCTTGTCATTTTCTAAACCCTTTAGCCAACTATGAAATTAAGTAGAAACAGTTAACATGCTGAGAGTCCTATGTTTGGAAAATTCAACCTTTCTGTTTGTATTGTACTCTGTATAGGATTGGGATCAGGTATCCTAGAGAGGAGGGCGAGGGGTTGGGCGTGGGCTTTGGAGACCAGGCAGGGAGGCACAAAGTGGGGGTAAAATCTTGAGGAGGTGCCCCCAATGCACACAGCACACCCCCTGAATGATGTGTTGCCCCCCCTTCCTTTCAGTCTTTACAAAAAAGGTTGCTTAAAGAAAAAGGCTTTCCCACTCTCACCAGCTTGCAGTTCCCAATGTATTATGGCAGCGGAGGCAGATTGAGGGCTTTAAATGGGCAGTAATTGGCCACTTAAGGTCCTCAAAAGACCTAAAGGCAGGAAGACTAGTGGATGCCTTACCCACCGCCTGTATTATGGGGCAGGGTCAGGAGTGAGCAGGAAGCGATGGGCTAGCCACCCACCGTGTTTTATGTGAGCCCTCCAACAAACACAGGCCTGGTTGGTGGGGGAGGGGAGTGGAGCAGCCATAATTCCACTATTAAAGCAAGGACGGAGAGAGAAAATGGGGAGTGGGAGAGAGGAGGACCCAGAGGCAGTTAGCTGCACCTAAAAGAGCTGTCCACTCCAGTCCACTCCAGTCCAGTCCGTGTCTCCAGAGCGGGCCGACTGCATTCTGAGAAAAATATGTGACATCGCAGGAAAACAGATAGTTGATTGGTTGGTGAGTATTTTTCTAATTTATCTTTAAAAACTCTGGTAACTTTAGTAATTGTAAGGTTTATTAGTAGTCCGGTTTATTAAGAGTAGTAAAGCTAATTAGATTGGTGAGTATTTCCTATTTATCGTAGCTACTGCATTTTAATTGGGGTAAGTAGAACATCTATTGAAATCATAAGAATATAAGCACAGGCGGGGCTGGAGACATTAATTAAAAATTAATTAGTGAAATAGCTAATTAATTAAATGCTATGAAGATGGCAGGAGAGGTGATATGTGGTGACAGCAGAATGTGGGAGCTTCTGGACACCTCTGTGATTCAAGGCAAGTGCATCTGCAGTAAGTGTTTGCATCTCAGAGCTTCGGCTCAGAGTCACTGAGCTGGAGGCCAAACTGCAGACACTGCGATACCTCAGGGCGAGGGCAGTTATCTGGACATTTTGTTCCAGGAGGCAGTCACACCCCTTAGGATAGGGTCTTCTGATTTGTTCCATAGTCAGGGACACAAGAGTGTGACTGTAAGTGAGGCAGAAATGGGGATCGGGAAGTTAGAAGTGGAGGAGCCTCAGCCTTTGCACTTGTGCAACAGATTGGTGGTTCTTGCAGCCTGTATGGATGAAAGTGGGGTCTACAGGGTGGATAAGCGAATTGACCATGGCACCATGGTATAGAAAGCTATTCAAGCAGGGGGATTTAATAGGAATGTAATGTAGAAGGGGACAGTTTAGTCAGGGGGATAGACACTATTCTCTGCAGTCAAAGACAAGGGTCCAGAAGACAGTGTTGCCTACCTGGTACCAGGGTTCAGGGCATCTGTTCTGGGCTAGAGAGGAACTTGCAGTGAGGGGAAAGGATCCAGTCATTGTGGCCTATGTAGGTATCAACGACGTAGGTAGGACTAGGGAAGAGGTTCTGCTGAGAGAGTATGAGCAGCTATGGGCTAAATTAAAAAGCAGAACTTCGAAGGTAATAATCTCTGGATCATCTCCGTTGGAATGGTCTTTATCTAAACCGTGCTGGGAGCAGTGTTCTGGCAAGTCATATAACTAGGGTGGTAGAGAGGGCTTTAAAATAAATCATGGGGCAAGGGATCAAGTGAGGGAAGATGTGATTCATTAAAGAGAGAGGGGAAGGCAAGACAGCAAGGTGGCAACATGGGAAATGATAATCAGGGTGTGGTAGGAAGGGACAAGAGCATATAAATTTAACAGTACACCAGCAGGTAAGGCTGGAGTTTGCGAAAATAATAAAAATACATAATTAAAGGCAATCTATCTCAGTGCACATAGCAGTTACAATATGGTAGATGAATTAACAGCACAAATAGAAGTAAATGGCTATGATCTAATTGCCATTACGGAAGTGTGGCTGCAGGGTGACCAAAGCTGGAAACTGAACATTCAAGGGTATTTGACATTTAGGAAGGATAGTAAAGAAGGAAAAGGAGATGGGGTAGCACTGTTAATAAAGGATGAGATCAGTACATTAGTGAGGGAGGAGCTTAGATCAGAAGATCAAGATGTGGAATCAGTTTGGTTGGAGCTAAGAAATAGCAATGGGCAGCAAACATTGGTAGGAATTGTTTATAGGGCACCAAACAGTAGTGGTAATGTAGGGCATGGTATAAGTCAGGAAATTAGAGGTGCAGGTAACAAGGGTAAAACAGGAATCATGAGGGACTTCAATCTACATATAGACTGAATGAACCTAATTAGCACTGATACCATGGAGGACGAATTCCTGGAAGGTATACATGATGGTTTTTTAGAATAGTATGCTGAGGAACCAACTAGAGAATGGACTATTTTGGATTTAGTATTGCGTAACAAAAGAGCTAATTAATAATCTCATTGTAAAGGAACCTTTAGGGAAGAGTGACCATAAAATGAAGGAATTTTACATTAAGTTTCAAAGTGATGTAGTTCAATCCAAAACTATGGGCTTGAATCTAAACAAAGGAAACTACAAAGGATTGAGGGGCAAATTGGCCATGGTAGATTGGGAAACTACATTAAGCGATATGATGGAAGACAGGCAATGGCTAGCATTTAAAGGATACCTGGTTTACAACAAATTTACATTCCATTGAGGCTCAAAAACCCAGCAGGAAAGAGGAAAGTCAAAAAAGTAGTACAGGAGTACTAATGGAACGAAAGTTGATAAATCCCTGAGACATGATGATCTACATCCTAGAGCATTGATGCTCATCTTCCAAGAATGTTCAGTTGTGACATGGATGCAAAGAAGCTTCAAGGGGATTTAGACAGGTTTAGTGATTGGGTAAGAACATGACAGATGGAATATAATGTGGAAAAAAGTGAAGGAAAAACAGAAATGCAGAGTATTTCTTAAATGGTCAGAGATTGGGGGATGTTGATGTCGAAAGGGACCTGGGGTTTCTTGCTCATCAGAAAGTTAACATGCAGGTGCAGCAAGCAATTAGGAAGGCAAAAGCAATGTTAGCCTTTATTATAAGAGGATTTCAGTCCATGAGTAAAGAAGTCTTGCTATAATCGTATAGAGCCTTGGTACGATTGCACCTGGTGCCTTGTGTACAGTTATAGTCTCCTTATCTAAGGAAGGACATACTAACCCCAGAGGGGACGCAACAAAAGCTCACTAGACTGATTCTTGTGGTGAAAGGTTATCCTGTAAAGAGTAATTGTGTAGACTAAGCCTATTACCTGGAGTTTAGAAGAATGAACAGGAGTCTCATTAAAATGTAAAAAAAATTCTTGTGGACCAGCATTTAATGCATATCCCAAATCGCCCTCCAGGAGGTGATGCTGAGCTGCCTTCTTGAACCGCAGCAGTCCATGTGGTGTAGGTACACCCACAGTGCTATTAGGGAGGGAGTTCCAGGATTTTGACCTTGTGACAGTGAAGGAACGGTGATATATTTCCAAGTCAGATTGGTGAGTGACTTGGAGGGGAACTTCCAGGTAGTGGTGTTCCCATGCATCTGTTGCCTTTGTCCTTCTAGATGGTAGTGGTCGTGGGTTCGAAAGGTGCTGTCAAAGGAGCCTTGGTGAATTCCTGCAGTGCCTCTTGTAGATGGTACACACTGCTGCTACTGTGCGTCGGTGGTGGAGGGAGTGAATGTTTGTGGATGTGATGTCAATCAAGTGGCTGCTTTGTCCTGGATGGTGTCAAGCTTCTTGAGTGTTGTTGGAGCTGCACTCATCCAGGCAAGTGGGAGAGTATTCCATCATACTCCTGACTTCTGCCTTGTAGATGGTGGACAGGCTTTGGGGAGTCAGGAGGTGAGTTACTCATCACAGGATTCCCAGCCTCTGACCTGCTCTTGTAGCCACAGCATTTATATGGCTAGTTCAGTTCAGTTTCTGGTCAATGGTAACCCCCAGGATGTTGACAGTGGGGATTTCTGCGATGGTAATGTCATTGAATGTCCAGGGGTGATGGTTAGATTCTCTCTTGTTGGAGATGGTCATTGCCTGGCACTTGTGTGGTGTGAATGTTACTTGCCACTTGTCAACCCAAGCCTGGATATTATCCAGGTCTTGCTGCATTTGGACATGGACTGCTTCAGTATCTGAGGAGTCGCAGATGGTGCTGAACATTGTGCAATCATCAGCGAACATCCCCAGTTCTGACTTTATGATGGAAGGAAGGTCATTGATGAAGCAGCTGAAGATGGTTGGGCTGAGGACACTACCCTGAGGGACTCCTGCAGTGATGTCCTGGAGCTGAGACAATTAGACCATAAGACCATAAGACATAGAAATTAGGCCATTCAGTCCATCGAGTCTGCTCCGCCATTCAATCATGGCTGATATGTTTCTCAACCCCATTCTCGCGCCTTCTCCCCGTAACCTTTGATCCCCTTACCAATCAAGAACCTATCTATCCCGGTCTTAAATACACTCAATGACCTGGCCTCCACAGCCTTCGGTGGCAATGAATTCCATAGATTCACCACTCTCTGGCTAAAGATGTTTCTCCTCATCTCTGTTCTAAAAGGTTTTCCCTTTACTCTGAGGCTGTGCCCTCAGGTCCTAGTCTCTCCTACTAATGGAAACATCTTCCCCACGTCTACTCTATCTAGGCCTTTCAGTATTCTGTAAGTTTCAATCAGATCCCCCCTCATCCTTCTAAACTCCATTGAGTATAGACCCAGAGCCCTCAAACGTTCCTCATATGTTAAGCCTTTCATTCCTGGGATCGTTCTCATGAACCTCCTCTGGACCCTCTCCAGGGCCAGCACATCCTTCCTGAGATACTGGGCTTAAAATTGCTCACAATATTCTAAATATGGTCTGACCAGAGCCTTATAAAGCCTCAGCAGCACATCCCTGCTTTTATATTCTAGTCCTCTCGAAATAAATGCCAACATTGCATTTGCCTTCCTAACTACTGACTCAACTTGCAAGTTAACCTTAAGAGAATCCTGGACTAGGACTCTCAAGTCCCTTTGCACTCCAGACCTCTGAATTCTCTCTCCATTTAGAAAATAGTCTATGCCTCTATTCTTCCTGCCAAAGTGCATGACCTCACACTTCCCCACATTGTATTCCATCTGCCACTTCTTTGCCCATTCTCTTAACCTGTCCAAATCCTTCTGCAGCCTCCCTGCCTACTCAATACTACCTGTCCCTGCACCTATCTTTGTATCATCTCCAAACTTAGCCAGGATGCCCTCAGTTCCTTCAGCTAGATCATTAGTGTATAACGTGAAAAGTTGTGGTCCCAACACTGATCCCTGCTGAACTCCACTAGTCACCGGCCGCCATCCTGAGAAGGACCCCCTTATCATCACTCTCTGCCTCCTGCCAGACAGCCAATCTTCTATCCATGCTAGTACCTTGCCTCTAACACCATGGGCTCTTATCTAACTGAGCAGCCTCCTGTGCGGCACCTTGTCAAAGGCCTTCTGGATAACATCCATTGGCTCTTCTTTGTCTAACCTACTCGTTACCTCCTCAAAGAATCCTAACAGATTTGTCAGGCATGACCTCCCCTTGATGAAACCATGCTGACTTTACCTTATTTTACCATGCACTTCCAAGTATTCTGAAATCTCATCCTTAATAATAGACTCTAAAATCTTTCCAACGACTGAGGTCAGACTAATTGGCCTGTAATTTCCCGTCTTTTGCCTCACTCCCTTCTTAAACAGGGGGGTTACATTAGCGATTTTCCAGTCCTCTGGGACCCTCCCTGACTCCAGTGATTCCTGAAAGATCACCACTAACGTCTCCACTATCTCTTTAGCTATCTCCTTCAGAACTCTGGGGTGTAATCCATCTGGTCCAGGTGATTTATCCACCTTCAGACCTTTCAGTTTTCTAGCACCTTCTCTTTGGTAATGGCCACCATACTCACCTCTGCCCCCGACTCTCTTGAACTTTGGGGATGTTACTCGTGTCTTCCACCATGAAGACTGGCGCAAAGTATCTATTCAGTTCCTCCGCCATTTCTTTGTTCCCCACTACTATTCTCCAGCGTCATTTTCCAGCAGCCCAATGTCCACTTTTGCCTCTCTCTTATCGTTTATATATCTAAAAATCTCTTGCAATCTTCTTTTACATTACTGGTTAGTTTACCCTCATACTTAATCTTCTCCCTCCTTATTTCTTTTTTAGTTGTCCTCTGTTGGTCTTTGTAGGCTTCCCAATCCCCTGGTTTCCCACCGCTCTTCGCCGCATTGTATGCTTTCTCTTTAGCTTTTATGCTGTCCCTGACTTCCCTTGTCAGCCATGGTTACCTCGTCCTCCCTTTAGTATGCTTCTCCTTCCTAGGGATGAATTTTTGCTGTGTCTCCCAAATTACTCCCAGAAACTCCTGCCATTGCTGTTCCACTGTCTTTCCTGCTAGGTTCATCTCCCAGTCAATTCTGGCCAGCTCCTCCCTCATGCCTCTGTAGTTGCCTTTATTCAACTGTAATACTGTTACATCTGATTCCAGCTGTTTCCTCTCAAATTGCAGGGTAAATTCTATCATATTATGGTCACTTCCTCCTAAGGGTTCCTTCACCTTCAGCTCCCTTATCAAATCTGCCTCATTATACATCACTAAATCTAGAATTGCCTGTTCCCTAGTGGCTCCACCACAAGCTGCTCCAAAAGGCCATCTCGTAGACATTCCACAAATTCCTTTTCTTGGGATCCATTATCAACCTGATTTTCCCAGTCTACCTGCAAATTGATATCCCCCATGATCACTGTAACCCTTGCCTTTCTTACACGCCTTTTCTATCTCCTGGTGCATCTTGTGCCCCACATCCTGCCTCTTGTTTGGAGGCCTGTACATAACTCCCATTATGGTTTTTTTACCTTTGCGGTTCCTCAACTCTACTCACACAGATTCTACATCATCTGACCCTACGTCATTTCTTGCTATCAATTTAATTTCATTTGTTACTAACAAAGCAACCCCACCCCCTCTGCCAACCTGCCTATCTTTTCGATAGGATGTATATCCTTGGATATTTAGCTCCCAGTCCTGATTCCCTTGCAGCCATGTCTCTGTGATGCCCACCACATCATACCTGCCGATTTCAATCAGCGCCACAAGCTCATTTACCTTATTACATATACTGATCCCGGATCGGTTCAGGTAGAGATCATCCCAACGGTACAGATCCCTCCTGTTCCAATACTGATGCCAGTGCCCCACGAAATGGAACCCTTCTTTCCCGCACCACTCCTTTAGATTGACCTCCAACAGCCACAACCATCTTCCTTTGTGCTAGGTATGACTCCAACCAATGGAGAATTTTTGCCCTGATTCCCATTGATTCCAGTTTTGCTAGGGCTCCTTGGTGCCACATTCAGTCAAATGTTGCCTTGATGTCGAAGGCAGTCCCTCTCACCTTATCTCTGGAGTTCAGCTCTTCTGTCCATGTTTGAGCCAAGGCTGTAATGAGGTCAGGAGCTGAGTGGCCCTGGCGGAACCCAAACTGGGCGTCAGTAGCAGATTATTGCTGAGTCAGTGCCGCTTTATAGGACTGTGGTGTCACTTTCCATCACTTTGCTGATGATGGAGAGTAGACTGATTACAATAGTAATTGGCCAGGTTGGATTTTTCCTGCTTTTTTGTGTACAGGACATACCTGGACAATTTTCCACATAGCTGGGTAGATGCCAGTGTTGTAGCTATACTGGACCAGCTTGGCTAGGGGCACGGCAAGTTCTGGGGCACAAGTTTTCAGTGCTATTGCCTGAATGTTGTCAGTGCTCATAGTCTTTGCAGTATCCACTGCCTTCAACTGTTTCTTGCTATTGTGAAGTGGGTTTATGGGGGTAAGTATAGTTGGGTCTGTCTGTGTATGATTTAATTACATTTGGAGTCAATTAGACTGCAAGTTTAAATCATCAAAAGAAGCGAGGTGTTTGACATGCTAATGAGTAAGCATAGACACTGGCTTAGCATGTAAGGCGTGAAGGGATATTTGGATTTCAAATGGATCCCAGTCTGTTTACAACTAGCCAGATAAGCAAGGCTAAGGCATGTGTTTATTTTCCCCAAAGGTTACTGGCAATATTGGCACCATGGAAGTTTTTGTATTGTGAGGTAGACACAGTTTGAAAGACATATGAAACAATAGAATTTACGTATTAAAAAGAGAGAAACTTATATAAAGGAAAATGAAAGGTTATCTGTCAGAAGACCATGTAAATTCTAACAGGAATGTGTGAAATAGCCTCAATGAAGCCTCCAGCATTTGTACATAATTCTACTGTCTTACAAAGCTGAAGCTGGGGAAAAGCCATTTGGAATGCCACCATCCAGGGTATTGTGTTAACTTGCTGGATCTGCTTAAAATCTAAAATCTATTTTTGGACTATTGCCTTAAAGGGAGTGTAACTGGTGGTCAGGTTAATTAGGAATTTTAGTAGTTATTGTAATAATTAATTTGTAGTCTTATGTATGTGCTTGAAATCTTTTATTTTGTTAATAAATATTTTAATTTCATTTTTTTTAAATCTCAAGCCTTAGTGGACTTATTACTTCTGAATTTAGTGCACGTATCGTGCAATAACTACAAATTGCAAAACCGTTGTGATGGCACAACCAGGTTTCCCTTGTGGATTTGGTCCACCTGGCACACATCACCTGTCAGGTCATAACAGTGGATGGAATCGAATTGGCAGAAGACTGGCCTCTGATGTTGGGGACCTCTGGAGCAGGCCGAGATGGATCATCCACTTGGCACTTCTGGCTGAAGATTGTTGCAAATGCTTCAGCCTTATCTTTTGCACTGATGTGCTGGGCTCCTCCATCATTGAGGATGGGGATATTTGTGGAGCCTCCTCCTCCAGTGAGTTGTTTAATTGTCCACCACCATTTATGACTGGATGTGGCAGGACTGCAGAGCTTAGATCTGATCTGTTGGTTGTGGGATCGCTTAGCTCTGTCTATCGCTTGCTGCTACCACTGTTTGGCACGCAAGTAGTCCCTGTGTTGCAGCTTCACCAGGTTAGCACCTCATTTTTAGGTACGCCCTCCTGCACTGTTCTTTGAACCAGGGTTGATCCCCTGGCCTGATGGTACTGGTAGAGTGGGGGATATGCCGGGCCATGAGGTTACAGATTGTGTTCGAGTACAATTCTGCTGCTGCTGATGGCCCACAGCACCTCATGGATGCCCAGTTTTGAATTGCTGGACCTGTTTAAAATCTATCTTAGTTAACACAGTGGAGGTGTCACACAACACATGGAGGAATCCTCAGTGTAAAGACAGGACTTGATCTCCACAAGGACTGCACGGTGGTCACTCCTCCCGATACTGTCATGGACAGATGCATCTGCAGCAGGCAGGTTGGTGAGGATAAGGTCAAGTATGTTTTTCCCTCTTGTCAGTTCCCTCACCACCTGCCGCAGACCCAGTCTAGCAGCTATGTCATTTAGGACTCAGCCAGCTCAGTCAGTAGTGGTGCTACCGAGACACTCTTGGTGATGGACATTGATGTCCTCCACCCAGAGTACATTCTGTGCCCTTGCCACCCTCATTGCTTCCTCCAAGTGGTGTTCAACATGGAGGAGCACTGATTCATCAGCTGAGGGAGGGTGGTACATGGTAATCAGCAGGAGGCTTCCTTGCCCATGTTTGACCTGATGCCATGAGACTTCATGGGGTCCAGAGTCAATGTTGAGGATTCCAAAGGCAACTCCTTTCCGACTGTATACCACTGTGCCAGCACCTCTGGTGGATCTGTCGCTAGGACTCCTGCAGCCAGGAGAGTAACTCCTGTCTCCTCAAAGTCTGTCCAGCATCTACAAGGCAGGAGTGTGATGGAATACTCCCCACTTGCCTGGATGAGTGCAGCACCCACATCACTCAAGAAGCTTGACATCAACCAGGACAAAGCAGCCTGCCTGAATGGCACCCCTTCCACAAACATTCACTCCCTCCATCACTTGACACACAATGGCAGCAGCATGTACCGTCTACAAGATGCACTGCAGCAAATTACCACGGCTCCTCAGGCAGTACCTTCCAAACCCAAGACTACTACCATCTAGAAGGACAATGGGCCAGCATTTATCTCCCTTCCCTAATCACCCTTGAGAGCTGAGTGGCTTACTAGTCCATTTAAGAGTCAACCACACTGCTGTGGGTCTGGAGCCACATGTAGGCCAGATCAGGTAAGGACAGCAGATTTCCTTCCCTAAATGACATTAGTGAACCAGCTGGGTTTTTCTGACAATCGACAATGGTTTCATGGTCATCATTAGACTTTTAATTTTTTTATTGGTTTCAAATTTCACCATCTGCCAGGGTGGAATTTGAACCCAGGACCCCATGGCCCTGGAACTCTGGATTACCAGTCCCACAACTATCCCACTGCACCACCACCTTCCCATACAAGGGAACCCACCACCTGGAAGCTCCCCTCCAAGCCACTCACCATCCTGACTTGGAAATATATCGCCATTCCTTGAGAAGGAAAGATGCTGAGAGGATGCTTCCCTTGGCTGGAGTATCTAGAATTGGGGTCTCCTAGTCTCAGAATAAGAGTTTGGCTATTTAGGACAAACAGGAAGAAATTTCCTCACTCAAAAGGTTGTGAATGTTTGAAATTCTCTACCCCAAAAAGCTGTTGTTCAGTCACTGAGTATATTCAAGATAACAGCTGATAGATTTTTGGGTACTAAAGGAATTGATAGATAAGTGCAGGAAGGTATAGCTAAACTGGGATATCAGCCATGATCTTGTTGAATAATGAAGCGGGCTTGATGGGCCTAATGGCCCACTCCAGCACTTTCTTATGTAATAACTTGGCCAAATGCCAATTTTTCATGTGTGAAACTAGACAGTGTCTAGGGGCAGCAATCTAGTCCTGGGGCCAGTTGTCTGGTCAGTAATTCTACCCTGAAAATTCAGCTTCTGACTGCTAATTAAAATGATATAATTTTAGTGAATACCCTTTGATGTAGATGTCACTGGATCGGTCTCCTGTCAGCGGATTCACATCATCTAGTGCCACATCATCTGTGTTCCAAATAATGACTCTTAGTTCATAACTAAAAGGTATAAGGATAAATATTGTCAGTAAGTAATAATAAAACAGTGCTGTAATTTATCAAAATTTGACATCAGTTGAATAATACTCCTCATTTCTAAAGCTGGATTAAAATATATTCAGAATTCCAATGCATGCATTTCACCTGGTTCCAATGCAAACTGGTGTATATGGGGCCAGGGAATGATAGTTCGCCCTAAGCAAAGACGATACAACAGAAGAGGCAGCTTAGCTAATGAAAGATCATCTGATTGCTTCATTGGAGCGCATTCAAACTTCCCTATTCACGTTGAATGGGTCACTGCACAGCAAACATGATGCTGAATATCCAGCTACAGTTAATACATGTGAGGTAGAAGAGGTCACTTTAAAATTGTATCTGACTTTTGTGGGATCCAGGGGTATAATTCCACTGGAGTGCAGCAGAGCAGCTCAACATTCCTGGCTATAGGGTATTCAGACAAGATAGAGAGGGGGAAACAAGAGGAGGGAAGATCGCAATATTGATCAAGGAATCAACTATAGCAGTGAGCAGGGATGATATCTTGGAAGGATCATCAAATAAGACCATTTGGGTAGAAGTAAAAAACACAAAAGGGGCAAACACGCTGTTGGGTGTGTACAATAGGCCCCCAAACAGTCAGGGAGAGATAGAGGATCAAATATGTAATCAAATTTCAGAGAAGTGTAAGAATAATGAAACAGTAATAGTCGGGGATTTTAACTACCCAAATATTAACTGGGATAGTTTGTGTGCAAGGTAGGGGAGGGAGCAAAATTCTTAACTTGCCTCCAGGAGAACTTTTTTAGCCAGAACGTAGAAAGCCCAACAAGGGAGGGGGCAGTTCTGAGCCTAAATTTCGGAAATGAGCCCAGGCAGGTGGAAGGCGTATCAGTACGGGAGCATTTTGGAGATAGTGACCATAACTCAGTTAGATTTAGGACAGTTATGGAAAAGGATAAGATTGGGCCGGGAATAAAAGTTCTAAACTGGGGAAAGGCTAATTTTACTAAGATGGGATACGATTTGGCCCAAGTGGACTGGGAGCAGCTACTTGCAGATAAAACTGTGTCAGAGCAGTGGGAGGCATTCAAGGAGGAAATAGCGAGAGTACAGGGCAAATATGTTCCCGTAAAGACAAAGCAGGGGAACCAAGTCCAGAAAACCCTGGATGTCAAGGGACATAAAAGTTAGGATTAAGAAAAAAAGAGAAACTTATGGCAGATACCGAGGGCTCAATACAGCAGAGTCCCTAGAGGAGTATAAAAAGTGCAGAGGTGATCTTAAAAAGGGAATTAGGAAAGCTAAGAGAGTATATGAGAAAGCACTGGTGGGTAGAATAAAGGAAAACCTAAAGGTTTTTTTTAACTATATAAAGAACAAGAGGATATCTAGGGAAAGATTGGGGCCAATTAGGGACCATAGAGGTAATGTGTGTGTGGACCCGGAAGATGTGGGTACAGTCCTCAATGAATACTTTGCGTCGATCTTCACCATGGAAAAGGACGACGCAGGTATAGACATCAGGATGGAGGGCTGTGAAATATCAGAGGAAATTAACAGAGAGAGAGGAGGTACGAGGAGGTTTAGCACTTAAAAGTGGATAAATCCACAGGCCCGGATGAGATGTATCCCAGGCTGTTGAGTGGGGCAAGGGAAGAGATATCAGGGGCCCTGGCAGTAATTTTCAAATCCTCTCTGACCACAGGTGAGGTGCCAGAGGACTGGAGGACTGCTAACATTGTCCCATTATTAAAAAAAGGGAGGAAGGGATAGACCAGGTAATTACAGACCAGTCAGTCTAACCTCGGTGGTGGGAAAGTTACCAGAAAGACTTCTGAGGGACAGAATATATCTGCGCTTGGAGAGACATGGATTAATCAGGGATAGTCAGCATGGATTTTTTAAGGGAAGATCGTGTTTGACAAATTGGATCAAATTTTTTGAGGAGGTAACCAGGAGTGTTGATGAGGGTAATGCATTTGATGTGGTCTACATGGACTTTAGCAAGGCTTTTGATAAGGTCCTTCATGGCAGACTGGTCAAGAAAGTAAGAGCCCATGGGATTCAAGGCAAAGTGGAATGTTGGATCCAAAATTGGCTGAGAGGCAGGAAGCATAGGGTGATGGTAGAGGGATGTTTCTGTGACTGGAAGTCTGTTTCAGTGAGGTTCCACTGGGCTCGGTGCTGGGGCCTTTGCTGTTTGTGGTGAACATAAATGATTTGGACTTAAATGCAGCGGGGGGTATTCGCAGATGACATGAAAATTGGTCGGGTGGTAAATAGTGAGGCGGAGAGCCGTAAACTACAGGAGGATATCAATGGACTGGTCAGGTGGCCAGAGCAGTGGCAAATGGAATTCAACCCGGAAAAGTGTGAGATAATGCACTTGGGGAGGGCTAACAAGGCAACGGATTACACTGTGAATGATAGGACCCTGGAAAGTACTGAAGATCAGAGGGACCTTGGTGTGCATATCCACAGGTCCCTGAAGGTAGCAGGGCAGGTAGAGGAGGTGGTTAAGAAGGGAAATGGGATACTTGCCTTTATTAGCTGAGGTATGGAATACAAGAGCAGGGAGGCAATGCTGGAACTGTATAAAACGCTGGTTAGGCCACAACTGGAGTACTGTGTGCAGTTTTGATCACCACATTATAGGAAGGATGTGATTGCACTAGAGAGGGTGCAGAGGAGATTTACCAGGATGCTGCCTGGGCTGGAGGGTCTGAGCTATGAGGATAGATTGGATAGGCTGGGGTTGTTTTCCTTGGAGCAGCGAAGGTTGAGAGGGGACCTGATAGAGGTGGATAAGATTATGAGGGACATAGAAAGGGTGGATAGGAAGGTACTTTTTCCATTAATAGAGGGGTCAATATCCAGGGGGCATAGAGGTTGAAGGCTAAGATGGGAGTTGAGGAGAAATGTTTTCACCCAGAGGGTGGTGGGAGTCTGGAACTCACTGCCTGAAAGGGTGGTTGATTCAGAAATTCTCGTCACATTTAAGAAGTATTTAGATATTCACTTGAATTGCCATAGTCTCCAGTGCTATGGGCCAAATGCTGGAAAATAGGATTAGTGAAGGCAGATCTTTGTTGACACGATGGGCCAAATGGCCTCCTTCTGTGCTGTAAATGTCTGAGTCTATGGGCACTGCTCTAGCACCTCCTGTTCTGATGACTGCCCCGAACTCTGAGCCCAAGGAACTTATCAGCATTACTAGAAGTCAGGAACTACATTTTCTGGCTGTTCTTGGGACTTTCATACGCCGACAGGTTGCTGGCCTTACATGTGCAGTTTGTGTTTTATCATTCCTCAGGCCAGGAAATGGCTGTATGTGCCTTCACCGGAGAAAAGGGACTAAAGAACTGAAACAGCGTGAAACTACAGATCAGGTGACCTGAACAGACATGCCATTATAGGCATGTCCCACAAAGCAGCACACAGCAAGGGGAACAGGGAAGGCCCCAGAAATAAAGTCCCAGTTAAGCGACAAAGATAGGGATCAAACATAGATCCCATTGAGTCAAGATAAATGACAGGAGCAGAGAAAAAGGATCCAAGTTAAAGGAAGAAATGTTGGGAGCAGATTTGAAGCAAAGTGGGCTTGAAAGAAGTTACGAGGATCTAAGGAGGCAGCCGAAGGTTGATGACTCCTTACAGTGGGTCTTTGGGGCCCTTGAATTCCAATGGATGCATTTCACCAGGTCCCAATGCAAACTCTCATATAGGAGGCTAGAGAATGATAATTTGCCTCAAGCAGAGGGAAGCAGTGGCGTAGCTGTAATGTCATTGGCCTGGTAATACAGAGGCCCGGGGTTCAAATCTCACCACAGCAACTGATAGAACTTAAATTACATTCATAAATCTGTAACTAAAAGCTAGTCTAATTGTTGTAAAAACCCAACTGATTTCCTTCCCTGAAGAACATATCAGCCATCCACGGGAGTTCCGCTTGATACGGCCAAAGATCTGACAGTGTGTTTAGAAGGTGAAGTTTGAGTGTATATGAAGACCCAGAGGAATTGCAGAAGGTGAAATTGTTCACCTCCAGGGTTTCAATGCTTTCTGTTTCCGGTACTGCCACATTGTGTGCCAG
The DNA here is from genome assembly GCF_017639515.1 of Carcharodon carcharias. Taxonomy (NCBI): domain Eukaryota; kingdom Metazoa; phylum Chordata; class Chondrichthyes; order Lamniformes; family Lamnidae; genus Carcharodon; species Carcharodon carcharias. The sequence goes on along the minus strand of NC_054480.1, from coordinate 4,289,280 downwards.
TTGTCAGCTGGTTAGTATCTACATATAGATACATTGAGAGCCCTCAAAGTGGCAGGTTAACAGCTAATGAAATAAAACAGCTTAAAATCCACTGGCCTACTCGGTACTCACTGCCAGCCTGAAGGGAGGAGAAAGGCCTCGGTCAGCATTGCTAACAGCTGCCCACAGGAAACCGGACAATTTCTAAAATCTCCAAACCCAAGAACTTGTTGAACATGTCATGGGAAAAAAAAAATAAACCTTCAGAACCGCCTAATAGCAGCACAATGACTGCAAAACAAAAAAGTATAACCTCCCTTTGTACAGAAAGTAAAGAATACTCAAGTCCTGTCACACTGAGTGACGATGGAGGGAGAGGGAGAGCTCCAGTGCCCTCACACTGAGTGACGATGGAGGGAGAGGGAGAGCTCCAGTGCCCTCACACTGAGTGACGATGGAGGGAGAGGGAGAGCTCCAGTGCCCTCACACTGAGTGACGATGGAGGGAGAGGGAGAGCTCCAGTGCCCTCACACTGAGTGACATTGGCGGGAGAGGGAGAGCTCCAGTGCCCTCCCACTGAGTAACGATGGAGGGAGAGGGAGAGCTCCAGTGCCCTCACACTGAGAGATGATGGAGGGAGAGGGAGAGCTCCAGTGCCCTCACACTGAGTGATGATGGACAGTCTCAGTAGCTTTTCACTTTTGTCACATCCAGGTGATTGAGAGTTTAGAATGAATGGTGTTTGTACCAAGCGACAGGCAAAAGATCCAGTGGAGTACACGTTTAAAATCTCTCAAAAACAATTGTGGAACACAACGTGTTGAAAGCTCACATCACTGTGTAACATGCCTCTGAAAAAGCAGAAGACACTCTTGGAAAAATTTGTGACGACCTGAATGCATCTTATCTAAAGGTGACTTGCACAGCTCTCCGCTCTGCACACTACCCAGGTCAAAACAACAGACCTTACTCTGATGAAGGGTCATATGGACTTGAAACGTTAACTGTGTTCCTCTCTGCAGACGCTGTCAGACCTACTGAGTTTTTCCAGGTATTTTTGTTTTTGTTCTCGGTTTCCAGCATCCACAGTATTTTGCTTTTACACCTAAGTCTCACCACTTCAGCTTGCTGCAGCTTCCCTGTGTGGATGGTGTTGACATAGGAATCGGGTTACATTACCGCTACAGTGCTGCAGAAATTACATAGCTACCCAGATGAGGAAGAAAACTTTCCAGCTATCAAAGTAATCAAGGGTAAAATGTCGATTCTTGTTTTTATTTATTTTTTATTCATTCAGGGGATGTGGCCTTCGCTGGCTGGGCCAGCATTTATTGCCCATTCCGAGTTTCCCTTGATGAATCTACAAGCCTAAGAAGCAAAACTGCTCTAGTCATCTACCTGACATGTGAAAGGGATAAGATGGATGATTCACTTTGTGTTTTTAGTTCTGATTGAATTTCCAGATCATAAAGCTGGCACAATAGTTAAATATCTTTTTGAATATCTTGTGAAACATGGTTTTGATGACTCTGACCTGAAGCAGCATCTTGTCATGTTTGCTGGTGACAGAGCGAGTGTCAGTGCTGGGCATCAAGCCAGGTGGAGCTCAGACCCATGGAGCAATACCCAGATATTATTATTTGGCATTTTCTGAACCATATATTAGAACTTGCAGTGGGTGACTCAGTGACAGGAGTTAGTGGAGTGAGCCATTTCCATTCCTTTATGGACAAATTATACTGTCTATAATAGATCACCTCTCAATCAGAGGTAACTGGTAGAATGCGTTGCTGAACTAGAACAACACATTCCAAAATCGGCTGCATTTTAAGCACCAGATGCGTTGCAAGTTCATTTCAAACAGTGTCAGCTATGTGCTGCAACAATGAAGCATTAGGTGCTCATTTTGAACTGGAATTGAAAATGAAACAAGGTGCGTGTTTGACAGGAAAACCTGTGTGACTCTGTTAAAGAGAATTTCCTTGAAACAATTTCTCTTAGACTTAGCTCTGATGTATGACACATTACATGAATTTGGCTGCTCTCTAGAGTGTTTGCAGAAATGAACTACAATGATCGTGTACCCAGACAAACTGATCCTTCACAACAAGTGCTTTTTTTGTGGACTGAGTGACGACATAAACTCTTGAGGCCAAAGCTGCAGTCACACAGGGAAAGTTTGGAACAGCCTCGTTAGGGAGCAACCAGTAAGATTATCAGCATTAATTACCAGCATTAATTACCAGCATTAGTTTTCAGTGGTTTCTTACCAGTCTTGTTAATAAGTTAGAAAATCAAATGTTTACAATCATGTCATTGAAAGACTCTTGTTCAGCCTCTGCAGCCCAGTCCAGTTATGCGTCTCTGATCAACCAGTTGCGCATTCTTGACAAAGACCACTGGTCAGCTGAAATGTCACCAGGTTATGGAGAATCAGCAATAGCTTCTCCCTGCATTTGGTTTAAGTAGTCATCTACTTCTGTAATTGATTGATGCATTCACAGATTATGCGGAGGAAGCTAGACAATTCCCTAGGATTTATGATCACTACTAAACTGTGCAATAGTAATTCCCAGCAGCACTCCCCAATGTAAACATGGATTCAATCAAATGAACTTAATTATAACACTAACTTGCTCCAGAATTCTCATAAGCCGAGAATCAGCACTTCCATTTGTCACAGGACATGATCCTCTCTGACGTATTGGGATCTAACAGCAAACATCACAACTTGCTGCAGCGATTGGCAGAGGACTCAAGGGCAAGACCAGCCTCTCCCTCTAACACATGGGTGGAACCTGACCCAGTGTGGAAATTATTGTGAAGAGTTGGCTGCAGAAATTCAAGAAGTGTCATAGTATGAAGTTTTTGAAAGTTTGTGGTGATAAAACCTCTGCAGACCATGACACCACTGGAAATTTATTGCTGAATTTGCTATGCTAATTTCAGACCTAAACCATTCGCCTGAACAAATTAACCATGCTGACAAAACAAGTGTGTAGGGGCAGGATGGCCCTAGGACAATGCTAGCAATGCTGAGGAGAGGGCACCAATGGGTGTTAAGGATGTTAAGGGTAGATTGACTGTCCTTGTTTGTGCCAATGCAGCTGGCACACACAGATGGAAATTGGCTGTAATCAGGAAGAGCAAAGGTTCCAGCAGTTTCAAGGGTACTTGGACATCATCTTTTCACTGCTATGCCAATAAGAGAGCCTGGGTAACCAGGGACATGTTTTCTGATAGAAGCAAAATAGTGCAGATGCTGGAAATCTGAAATAAAAACAAACAAAAACCAGAAACAGAAGAGTCATACAGACTCGAAACGTTAACTCTGTTTCTCTCTCCACAGATGCTATCAGACCTGCTGAGTTCTTCCAGTGTTTTTCTGTTTTTATTACATGTTTTCTGATTGTTTTCACAACTGCTTTTTATCAGAGGCATGAGCACATGTCGGCTAGCTAGACTTGAAGAAAACTGTAAAATCATGTTGCTCCTGGATAATTTTAAGCACATTCCCCTGCTGAACTGTTGGTGAAGAACAAAGTTTTCGCTGTTAACTTCACCCCAACGTAACGTCATTAATTCAGCCAATGGATCAAGGCAATTTTTGGTTCGTGAAATGTAAATATAAAAACTCCAACTTGAATAGAATGTTTGGTGCTGCAAACAGAGGCTTGAGGGCAGAAAACTTCCAAAAGGAGTTTACAGTTAAAGATGCCATCCACGCATCTGCTAATGTCCTGGTGCTTTGTTGGCCAATGGCTGACACAAACTTTGGTCCCACTGTAATGCTCACTGAAGACAATAATATTGATGAAGACTTTGAAGGTTTTCGTGTGAACAAGGGGAAAAAAAATCTGGTAGACCAGCTCCTTGAGCATGCAAAATGGATATGAATGGAATGTGTGAATATGCTGGAGGCTGAAGATATCGAGGAAGTGTTTAACATTGATAACAACACTCCCATCCAGCATTCTTTGACTGATGGGGACATTGCAGAAATGATGTTAACTTGATAGAAACAGTGATGACGAAGATGACATAGTGAATCTGATAGAGAAAGTGCCCTTTGACAATATTATCAAGATGTGTGACAGGTTGATAGATGCACTTAAGCAACACGAGTATATAAGTGAGCAAGAAATAATGTCAGTATATAAAATAAAAGACAAACTTTTATGAAACAAAAAACAATGTTAATAAGGCAGATGAAGCTGGAAGAAATATTCGAGAATGCCTCCCAGCAGAGTACATCGACACTCTGGACCGCCTCCTACAAGCAGAACTGACGATGGTGCCACAGGTGGGAACTTATTACAGGAACCCCGCATTTATTATTCAGTGATACATTTTACTTTTCTAACCATTTTATTCACTTTAGACTATAGCTAGTCTTGGCTTAGGCTATTGTAATGTAAGTAGGCCAAATCCTATATTGGTAGCCAAAACCTAAATTATCTGAAATTTAATAGGCCCTGAGGATTTTGAATACTCAACCTGTAAAATGTTGCATAATGAAACTCTAGCTACACTAAAGACTAATGATTCAAAATACCATACGGCTCACAATAAAATACCTACCGCTTACTGGCCCTAATAATTTTCACTTTAAAGAGCATAGTTCTACTGATTTTTGGGGACTCAAATGATTATTACATAGGAAAACAATGTAATAGTGGATTTAGAAATGATATGGTCAACACATTTTCATTGAGGTCAGACGCCTCAAAATTTGGCATTACACACCTGGTCACAATTTGGAAAACTGCATGATCTCACTATTTTGGAAAATATATTCCATAGTAAAAGGGATAAAGAGAAGGGTACACAGTTATTATGGAAGGTGCAGAGAAGGATATTCAGTTATTGGGGTACAGCGAAGGGCCTCACAATTGACTCCAAAAGTCAAGCGAATGGCTTTATTGGAGAGTCCGGCTGGCCTAGGGCAGAATTTTATATTCCCCCACTGGGTGGGTTTGCAGCTTGTGGGGGGAACCCATAAAATTCCTCGGATGACTTTCCCACTGGCATCCCACCCACAGCGACCTCTCCGCAATTTTACAGTGGAACAGGTCAGCCCTCCTAGGCTAGCCCTCCTGCCGTTGACCCAGTTGAGGCCTTAAGTGGAAATTAATGATGACTTAAGGGAAATTTCCCACCCAGCCTCCATTTTCAGGCTGGCAGGACAAGTTCAGCAGCAGGGGGAATTCCGGAAAGTGACCCTGCCCTGGCCTTGGGTAGGAAGTAGGGAGGGTGCCTCCATCTACAACCTCCTTTCGATATCTGGTGTCCTGCCCACAAGGTCTGGCCCCTGCAGGTGCTCTTTTCTCCCGGCCTCTCCACAAACACCCCCACCCCCTCATCAATCCAACCGCCATGCTTCACTACCTGCTCTGAGACCCCCACATTTACCTGGTCCTGGACTCCTGGCACTTAGACTGTGGGGACTGCTTGCAATCCCAGTCCTGTCCACTGCAGCTTCGGGAGCTGCAGAGACTCAACAGCCGCCGGCGAATCAAATTGGCTGGCAGATCTCTGAGGTAGAACTCTTTCCTGAGGGAGAGGTGGAAGTCCCATCTCCAGACGATTACCACTCGGAGCATTAAATGACTGGGGGGCAGCCAGTATCGGGGCAATGCATTCTCCACTGACTCTTCAGGCAGCAGGCCAGCAAACACCACCATCCTGCAAATCCTAGCTTAGATATTTACTCTCTTGAAAATAGTAGACAGTTAGGCGATACGATAGAAGTGTTTAAAATTAAGAAAGGTTTGAATAAATTGGATCCCAGTCACACTTTTTTTCCTTAAGTACAAAGATGGATATTTAAAATTCATGAATATAACTAAGTAGGAAATGCAGGAAAATTTGTTAAAATTGTGGTGAGCACATGGAACAGATTGTCATTACAGAATGGTCAGGATGGGGTGATAGTGGCAGTGGGCATGGAACAAGAAACATTAATGGATTTGGAGAAGGAACTGAGGTCTTCCTTACAAATTGTTTTCAGAAATACATTACAGAAGCAGTAGATTAGCAACAATGCAACATGCCGTGGATTTGTAAGACATAAATCTCTACCCAGGATGAAATGTGGAATCCAGTTGGCAGTGCTGTCATGCAGGGAGCGACATCAATGGACAGAGATTGAGGAGGGTCAACCACTTGCTCAGTACATAAATGTATTTGACAAGGGTACAAACCAAAGTAAAAATAGCAGAACATGGAACTTAGAGCAGAGAGAGAGAGTGCATTCATGGGTACAATATAAAGTTATCTCTGAAATAATTAATCTTAGTTCTGTTTACCATTTTAGTAATTTCTTACCTGATTGGCTGACGGGGTTTAATATTGACTGGTGGAGGTGCGGGTAAGTCAACAGGGAACATGTCGACCCACATGTGAACTTGGCCCTTGGGAAATAAAGATAGTGAGAATTGTTAGTCTGGGTGTGCCCCTTTGAAACTGCTTTGTTTGTTCCTCCTAAACTCAAATATTCCACCAATATATTTCTCCCTGCACCTCCACTCTTCACAGCAGACCTAGAGAGTCATTTTTCAGGTCCATGATACTCCTTATATCTTTCAGTCTTTCCTTCTGCTGACAACTGGCAGCTTTTTTAAAACCAAGTTTGGTATTACATAAAACAAACTCTTGATTTCCTTTCTGTTTCCTGTTGTCACTTAGCGGGTTGTTGTGATCTGGAAGGCGCTGCCTGAAAGGGTGGTGGAAGCAGATTCAATAGTAACTTTAAACCAGAACTGGATAAATACTTGAAAAGGAGAAATTGTCAGGGTTAAGGGGGTGGAGGATGGTGGGGGGGGGGGAGTGGGGCTAATTAGACAGTTCTTCCAAAGAGCCAGCACAGGCATAATTGGCCAAAATAGCTCCTTTGATGTTGTACCATTCTATGAAGAACATTCTATGAAGAAACAATTGAACCATTTGCAATCTTTAGGAACGGTGTCAGGGTCTGTTTAACAGAGACTGCTGGCAACTGGGCATTCCAGGAACTTCCAAATGTTTATTAACTATTTACAAGTATGTACAGGGGCAGATAAGCACGAGGATCCTTCCAGGACACTCTGGGTTTCAGTGACATATGATATGACATCACTGATTATGTATATTAGCTATTAGCATAATAGCTATTAACCCTTGATACTATTTCTCTCCCCCCTACCAACTCTTGCATTCTACTCATTAAACTACTCATTAACTATTTACACATCCTACTCCCAGCACCCCCATACCCACTCCCCACCCCCGCCAACCCCCCCAACTGCCCAGTCACTGTCACCATCCCTGACTCATTGAGAAAGGCACCTGCAATTTGACTAATCTGCAGGATGGTGTTCTTGTTAGTTAGGAGCACAATGTTCTTGTGGAGGGGCCTGGGAATTATCCAGTAAGTTGTCTGGGTTGCCCCCTTGGTCATCTGGACAGTCAATCCAATCCTGTAGAGGCTGTCCACTGCTGGACACCAGCACGGGTCTTATCCACTGGAGGACACCATGGTCAGGAGTGTGGATGAATGGATGACTCAAAACCTGGCTGGGCTGCTTTTGGTCTCAAACCCAGACAGACTGTGCTGGTGCAAGTGCTGGTAAATCCTATGCTTTGTACGTTGTACATCAGGGCCTGGTGTGCCCAGTAGTGGTCCTTTTTTTCTCACATCTTTTCAATTTCTGTCGCCTTGAGCCATTGTTGAAGGATATGTGGGAGACTGGGAAGCTGTGTGTATAATCTGCCAGCCATTAAGAGTTCTGATGGAGCCAGACTGTTCTGCAATGATATAGATCGGTAACTCAGTAAGGCCAGGTTGACATTGATATTTTTCTTCAACAAGGATTTGACAGTATTCACCATTTACCTGGGGCCACCTGGGTGAGCTGCTGATGTAGACAAAGTCATACACATCCGTGAAGTGCTAGATGCAGTCATTGGTGAAGTGCAGACCATCATCAGAGACAACCAGGCCCAGGATGCCATGTGTGGCAAAAGTTGCTTTGAGCATGGTAATAACCGCACCGAGGTGGGCCCGTGCCGCTGTGTAGTTCTTGACCCACTGAGAGTAATAATACACGCTGATGAGAAAGGATCTATCCTCAAAAACAAAGAGCTCCATCCCGAGGCACCCACATGGTCAGAATGGGAAGGAGAACATCATCAGCTTCTTGGGGTCTTGTCTATGGATGGCACAAATAGTACAATTGGAAATCATGTCTTCAATAGCTTTGGAGATGCCCAGCCACCAGACTGAATTGCGGGCACGAGGCTTGCACTTAGTTGTCCCTGGTGCAACTGTTGGAGAATGTCTAGCCTAAGGCCTCTGAGAATGACAATTCAGTTATTATCGAATAACAAGTCATCTATGAGACTGAGGTGAGGGTGCTGTTTGAAGCAAGGGTTCATAATACAATTGCTAGGAATATACACAGGCCATTTAGAAGTACAGTTACTCCTGTATCTGTGCAAACTCTGCACCAGCTTTCTGGGCTGCTCAAATTGTTTCTAGTTTCTGGCTGGATGCCAGAAGACAAGGAGACATTCAGCTGCACCTCCCCAGCAAAAGTGTATATCATTGTGAAACAAAAACAAAAATTGCTGGAAAAACTCAGCAGGTCTGACAGCATCTGTGGAGAGGAGCACAGAGTTAACGTTTCAAGTCTGTATGACTCTTCTTCAGAACTGAAGAAAAATAGAAATGTGGTGAAATAAATACTGTTTAAGGGGGGTGGGACAGGTGGAGCTGGATAGAGGGCCAGTGATAGGTGGAAGCAAAGGAGAGATTGCGAAAAATATCATAGATAAAAGGACAACGAGGTGTTGACGGTGGTGATATTAGCTTAAGGAGGTGCTAATGGTGACATTAAGGGTAGAAAGCAGGATGAGCAAGGTACAGATAGCCCTAGTGGGGGGAGGGGATCGAAATAGGCTAAAAGGTGGAGATAAAACAATGGATGGAAATAAGTTTTAAAAAATAACAATAATAAAAATAGGCGGGAAGAAAAAATATATATAAAAAGCTATAAAAATAGATATTTGAAAAAAGGGGATCAAAAAGGGGTTGGGGATGGAGGAGAGAGTTCATGATCTAAAATTGTTGAATTCAATATTCAGTCCGGAAGGCTGTAAAGTGCCTAGTCGGAAGATGAGGTGCTGTTCTTCCAGTTTGCGTGGAGCTTCACTGGAACATTGCAGCAGGCCAAGGACGGACATGTGGGCATGAGAGCAGGGTGGAGTGTTGAAATGGCAAGTGACAGGGAGGTCTGGGTCATGCTTACGGACAGACTGAAGGTGTTCCACAAAGCGGTCATCCAGTCTGCATTTGGTCTCTCCAATGTAGAGGAAACCGCATTGGGAGCAGTGAATGCAGTAGACTAAATTGAGGAAAGTGCAAGTGAAATGCTGCTTCACTTGAAAGGAGTGTTTGGGCCCTTGGATGGTGAGGAAAGGGGAAGTAAAGGGGCAGGTGTTGCACCTTCTGCAATTGCATGGGAATGTGCCATGGGATGGGGATGAGGTGTAGAGGGTGATGGAGGAGTGGACCAAGGTGTCCCAGAGGGAACGATCCCTGCGGAATACCGATGGGGGGCTGAAGGGGAGATGTGTTTGGTGGTGGCATCGTGCTGGAGTTGGTGGAAATGGTGGAGGATGATCCTTTGAATGCGGAGACTGGTGGGGTAATAAGTGAGGACAAGGGGGACCCTATCGTGGTTCTGGGAGGGAGAGGAAGGTGTGAGGGCGGATGCGCGGGAGATGGGCCGGACACGGTTGAGGGCCCTGTCAATGACTGTGGGTGGAAAACCCTGGTGAAGGAAGACATGTCAGAGGAACTGTTTTTGAAAGTGGCATCATCAGAACAGAAGGAACTGAGAGAATGGGATGGAGTCCTTACAGGAAGCGGGGTGTGAGGAGCTGTAGTCGAGGTAGCTGTGGGAGTCGGTAGGCTTGTAATGAATATTGGTGGACAGTCTATCACCAGAAATTGCGACAGAGAGGTCAAGGAAGGGAAGTGTCAGAGATGGACCATGTGAAATGATGGAGGGGTGGGTATTGGAAGCAAAATTAATAAATTCTTCCAGGTCCAGACGAGAGCATGAAGCAGCACCGAAACAGTCTTTGATGTACCGGAGAAAGAGTTGTGGAAGGGGGCTGGAGTAGGACCGGAACAAGGAATGTTCCACATACCCCATAAAGAGACAGGCATAACTGGGGCCCATGCGGGTACCCAAAGCCACACCTTTTATTTGGAGGAAGTGAGACAAGTTTAAGGAGAAATTGTTCAATGAGAGAAAGTCAGCCAGACGGAGGAGAGTAGTGGTGGATGGGGATTGTTCGGGCCTCTGTTCGAGGAAGAAGCAGAGAGCCCTCAGACCATCCTGGTGGGGGATGGAGGTGTAGAGGGATTGGACGTCCATGGTGAAGAGGAGGCGGTTAGGGCCAGGGAACTGGAAATTGTTGATATGATGTAGGGCATCAGGGGAATCACGGATGTAGGTGGGAAGGGACTGGACAAGGGGAGAGAGAATGGAGTCAAGATAGCAAGAAATGAGGAACAGGCTGACACGATGGGTCTACCGGGACAGTCCTGTTTGTGGCTTTTGGGGGGGAGGTAGAAGAGGGCCATCTGAGGTTGGGAGACAATGAGGTTGAAAGCTGTGGAGGGAAGATCTTGTATATCATTGTGTGCTGGTTTCTTCACGGGCCTACAGGACAATGCATCAGCTGTGGTCTGCTAGTTATCCTGGATGTAATTCTGTTTTGGCATCAGATCTCTTGAGATGTAATCAAAAGCTTTGAATGCAGGATATCATCTTCATCAATTCTTTGGTGTTAAGCAGGGTGACTAAAGGCTTTTGATCAGCCTGAGTAGTAAATTTAAGTCCCAGGACATAATCCAAAAACTTTTCACAAGCCCATGTAGCGTCAGGGCCTCTTTTTCCAATGACCGCATACCACTGCTCTGTTTCTGTCAGTGCCTTGGAAGCATAATATACCGATCTGTGAGAGCCATCTCGCTGAAATTTGAACAATCCAGCCAATGGGCAATGTGTCATCCGCAACTATGGTGGATAGGTCTGGCTTGCAATGGGCAAGTATTTCCCAAGACATGAATATGTCCTTGATCGTGTCAAACGCCTTCTGCTGTTGTTTGTCCCAGTACCAGGCTTGGCCCTGTTTCAGGAGTTGTAGTAATGGTTCACTGATGTGTGCAAGGTTGGGCAGGAACTTACCCAGCCGCTTAACCATACCTGTTAAACATTGAGGCTCTGTAATGTTAAGGGCTGGTGGGAAATTCTTGATGGCTACGGTTTTCTGAGGATCTGCTTGGATGCCAGATGTGTGAACAATATGGCCTAAGAAGTTGATGTTGGGTTTACAGAACTCGCATTTATGATTAAGTGTAAGGTCCGCAGCTTGTCAACATTGTAACACTGTTCGCACTCAAAGTGATGGATCCACGAAATAGAATATCGTCCATATGGCAGATAACTCCATCCAGCCTTTCCAAAATGCCAGTCATGGTATGTTGAAAGGTCTCGGGTACTGAGGCAATTCCGAATGGTAGATGGTTAACGCAATGTAGGCCAAAAGGCAAGATAAATACAGTTAACAATTTTGACTCCTTAACTTACAAATGCTGCCAGAAGCTGCTATTGGTATCTAGTTTAGTGAAAATGGAGCAACTTGCGAGCTGTGCCACACTTTTATTGACAAATGCCATGGGGTAGACCTCTCTCTCCATGGCCTTGCTCAAATGCATGAGGTCCACACAAATACAGAGTGAGCCACTAGATTTGGGTGCAAGGACCATCCCAGAGTACCAAGTGGCTTGTGTTACCAATGATATCATTCCCTGGTGTAACATGAAGTCAATCGCTTGCCTCACCTTTTTCAAGAGAGGATGGTGGATGTTTTGTGTGGTAAATAATCACACGGGCTTGGCATCTGGCTTTAAAGTGATGTGAATAGCCATATGGACTTTCCCAGACCCGTAAGTAGTTTCAGAAACTCCCCCTGGAATTTATCCACTTTGTCCTGCTTCTTCAGCTCTTCTACCTTGTCAAGAGTAGGCTCTCTGGCTCGGTAATGAGCACTTCTGATTTGGGATAACAGAGAATTTCTGTATATAGTGAAGTGTGGCAGTCACCTGTCCCTGCACTTTGAGTGCCTCAAGATCATGTAGTCGAGTCGTAGATGGTTGGAGAAATTCATGCTTCAGCCACTGTACCTGCATCAGATAGAATGGACACTCCTGCACCTGTGTCCAACTTTAAAATTGGTTTTGTGGCCAACGACTATGATCTCCACACTCCAAAAGGTCTCCTTGGATTTTGCAACTTCATCCAAGAAAGGCACTTTGCGTTTCTCTGTATCTTCTATTTCCTGCATCTTCTACTTCCTGGATACTGCTTGTTCTGATCAGTCTGCCTTTAAATTTTATAGTAGGAAGCTTTCTGTTACAGCATACTGCTTTAAAATGGCCCTGTCTCCTGCATGTAGGCAGGGTCATTCTTCACAACTATGGGGTTTTTTGATGCCACAACAGGAGCACCAGATAATGGCATCGGCCACCCTCTCCTCATTCTGGGTCTGCTTTTCAGTGGGTGCACTGGTACCTCTATTGCTCACAAATTGGACTGAGTCAGAAGTCTGACTCTCCACCACCCCAGCTTAATACTCCGTTCTGTCCCTGCACCACATTTCGCTAATTAAAATGCCTTGGACAGAATCATAGAAAGTTTAAGCCACAGAAAGAGGCCACTTGGCCCATCGTGTCTGCACCGGCCAAACAATGAGCCTAATACAACTGCAGGTTATGGCACTCGTGGTGCATACACAGACACCTCTTAAATTAGTTGGGGGTTTCTGTCTCTAATGCCCTTTTCAGGCACTGAGTTCCAGACCCCCACAACCCTCTGGGTAAAACATTTTTCCTCATCTTCCCTCTAATCTTTCTACCAATCACTTTAAATCTATGCCCCCCAGTCACTGACCTCTCTGCTAAAGTAAATAAGCCCTTCCCATGCACTCTATCCACGTCCCTCACAATTTTGTACATCTCAATCTCCCCTCAGCCTCCTCCATTCCAAGGAGAACAACCCCAGCCTATCCAACTTTTCCTCATAGCTGCAATTTTCAAGTCCTGGGTGGCAACATCCTTGTAAATCTCCTCTGTCCCTTCTCTAATGCAATTACATCATTTATGTAATGAGGTGACCAGAACTGCACACAATACTCAAGTTGTGGTTTAACTAATGTTTTATATAGTTCCAGCATAACCCCCCTGCTCTTATATTCTGTACCATGGATAATAAATGAAAGGATTCCATATGCCTTCTTAACCACCTTATCACCCTGCCCTGCTGCCTTCAAGGGTCTGTGGACATTTACTTCCTCTACACCTCTCAGTATCCTCCCATTTATTGTGTAACCTTTGCCTTGTTTGACCTCCCCAAATGCATCACCTCATACTTCTCTGGGTTGAATTCCATTTGCCACTTTTCTGTCCACCTGACCAATCCATTGATATCTTCCTGCAGTCTACAGCAATCCTCCTCACTGTCAGCTACACAGCTAATTTTTGTGTCGTCTACAAACTTCTTGATCATTCCCCCTACATTTATGTCCAAATCATTAATATATACCACAAAGAGCAGGGGACCTAGTACTGAGCCCTGTGGAACACCACAGAAAACAGCCTTCCAGTCACAAAAACACCCATCAAAATTACCCTTTGTTTCCTGCCACTGAGCCAATTTTGTATCCAGTTTGTTACATTCCCCTGGATCCCATGGGCTTTTATTTTTTTAACCAGTCTGCTGTATTGGACCTTGTCGAAAGCCTTGCTAAAATCCATGTAGACCACATCAACTGCAGTACCCTTATCAATCCTCCTTGTTACATCCTCAAAAAATTTAATCTAATTAGTCAGCACGACCTTCCCTTAACAAATCCATGCTGACTGTCCTTGATTAATCCATACCTTTCCAAGTGGCAGTTTATCCTGTCCCTCAGAATTGATTCCAATACTTTGCCCACTACTGAGGTCAGACTTGTTCCATCTCTTGCTCCCCTTTAAACAAAGCTACAACATTAGTAGATCTCCAATCCTCTGGCACCTCACCTGTATCCAGTGAGGATTGGAAAATGATGGTCACACCCTCTGCAATTTCCTCCCTGGCTTCTTTTAACAGCCTGGAGTACATTTCATCTGGTCTAGTGATTTATTCACTTTCGAGGAGGCTAATCCCCTTAATACTTCCTCTCTCCCTCTGTTTATCATATCCAATATTTCACACTCCTCCTCCTTAACTACAATGTCTGCATTATCCCCCTTCTTTGTGAAGACAGACACAAAGTATTCATTAAGAACCATACCCATATCCTCCACCTCCACACATAGGTTACCTTCTGGTCTTTTCTGGGCCCTACTCTTTCCTTAGTTATCCTCTTACTCTTAATATATTGATAAAACATCTTTGTGTTCACCTTGATTTTGCTTTCCAATATTCTTTCATGTCCTCTCTTTGATTTCATCCCTCCACTTTTGAAACTCCTCTCAGCTTTCTGTAGTATTGAGTTCTCGGTGTCTGACATAAACTTTCCTTTTCTGCCTTATCTCACCCTGTAAGCTCCTTGACATCCAGATTTGGCCATCCCACCCTTTTTCCTTTGTGGGAACATGTTTACTCTGAAGCCTTTGAATTTCCCCTTTCAATGCCTCCCACTGCTCTGACACCGATTTACCTTCAAGTAGCTGTTTCCAGTCCACTTTTGCTAAATCACTCTTCAGCTTAGTAAAATTGCCTTTCCCTCAATTTAGAACTTTAACTCCCGTTTTATCTTTATCCTTTTCCATAATTATATTAAAACTAACTGAATTATGATCACTAATACCAAAATGCTCTCCCACCTTCTACCTGCCCAGCTTCATTTCCTAAAACTAAGTCCAGAACTGCACCCTTTCTTGTTGGACTTGCTACATACTAGCTGAAAAAGTTCCCCTGAATGCAGATTAAGGATTCTGTTCCCTCCATTCCTTTCACACTAAAACTATCACAGTTAATACTGGGGTAGTTAAAATCCCCTATGATTCTCAGAGTTTTGTGCCCTCAGCTCATCTGCTTTATTTACCACACTTCTTGCATTGAACTATATATCCTTTAGCACTGCCAAACTCTTATTTTATTTTCTATCTTACGTTTCCTCTGCCTTTCAGATTTTTTGACTCACTGATTTTCTGCCGTCCACTACCATTTCTGATTTTTCCCTATCTGAGTCTACCCTCAGGTTCCCATCCCCCTGCCAAATTAGTTTATACCCTCCCCAACAGCCCTAGCAAACCTCCCAGCAAGGATATTAGTCCCGATCCCACTGAGGTGCAAACTGTCCAGCTTGTACAGATCCCACCTCCCCCAGAGCTGGTCCCTATATCCCAGGAATCTGAATCCCTCCCTCCTACACCATCTCTCCAGTCACACATTCGTCAGCTCTAACCTCCTATTTCCATGCTCACTAGCAAGTGGCACTGGTAGTAATCCGGAGATTACCACCACTGAGGTCCTGCTTTTTAGTGTCCTACCAAGCTCCCTAAAGTCTAATTTCAGGACCTTTTCCCTCTTTCTACCTATGTCGTCGGAATCAATGTGGACCATGACCTCTGGTTGTTCACCCTCCCCCTTAAGAATGTCTTGTAGCTGCTCTGTGATTTCCTTGACCCTGGCACCAGAGGCAATATACCATCCTGGAGTCTATGGTCACAGAAACACCTGTCTCTTCCCCTAGCTATTGAATCCACTACCATTATTCCTCTTCCACTCTTCTTCCTTTCCACCCCTGCAGCTGAGCCACCTATGGTGCCTCAAACTTGGCTCTTGCCGAACTCCCCTGAGGAACCATCACCCTCACCCATGTCCGAAATGAAAACCGGTTCATGAGAGAGAGAGATTCAGAGCACTCCTGTGCTACCAGCCTGGTCATCCTAGATTTTCTGGTGGTCACCCGTTCCCTCTTTGCCTGCATGCTCCAAACCTGCGGTGTGACCACCTCTAGAAACATAGTCCTTAGTGTTGCGGATGTGCCAGTGACTCCAGTCATCACTCGAGTTCCGAAACCTGGAGCTCAAATTTCTGCATCTGGTGACACTTTCCGCACATGTGCTTGCCTAGGCCATGTGAAGTGTTTGTGACTCCCCACATGCCACAGGATGGGCATTCTTCGTGGCTGAGCTCCCTGCCACACCTTAAGCTTACTTATTGGGGATCAGAAAGTAAAAAAGATTTACTCACCAATCAGCTCCTTCTCTTGTTCCAACTACTGGAGACTGATTAAAAAAAGCATCAGATGGGATACGTCTTTTTCCCTCTGCACCAAATTCCCACATGAACCAAATTCCCAGATCCACGCTCTATCTACGTTTTACTGAGGTGTAGTCTCCTGTATCCTTGAGCACCCCTTATTGTAATGTTAGCTTTTCTCTGGACTACAGAAAGTCAGACAAGCCTTCATCAAGGACATACACCGCAATATGGTTTCGGATGAGATCCTCCTTTAGAATCCCATACCCGTAACTATCAGCTAAACGATACAGCACATTAATGCAAAAAAATCAATACTTTCTGCGGATTCCTGAAAGCATCTATTAAACCTTGCCTGGTATACAGTAATGCTCCTCTGAAGACTTAAATATGAATTGAAGGCCTTAATAACCTCTTCATAGGTTGCTGTATCCTCATTAACATCCTGTCTTACTAAAATGTCATCTGCACTGCTACCAATAGAATAGAGGAGTCTGCTAACCTGATCTTTAACAGGCTTCTGAGCTAACCCTGAAGTAGTCCTCTATCTGCTGAATCTGCAAAGCCAGTTTTTCCCAGTGCAAAATAGTTTGTAGAGATAGGATTTTTTTCCATTAATATCCGTTACTTTAATCGACTGTGTGGAGCTTTTCTTTCTAATTCATTGCTGTAGTCTTTCCCTCACTAATATATTCTTGATGGCTTTCACTTTCCTGCCACTGGCAGTTTCGTTGGGGATCCCTGTGATTCAGTTAGTTTACCGTTACCACCACGGAGAAATGGGCCCAGAGTGGTTTAACCAGACTACTGGAAATAAGGTCTCCAGGAACTTCTGAACATTCTTACGTATATACAACAATGTACAGGGACAGCTAAGCACTAACCTCCTTCCAGAGGCTTCTCCCTCGGAGTTCGAGAGATAAATGATCTGACATCACTGATGATGCATATTAGCTATTAGCATAATAGCTATTAACTCTTTTTAACTACATAAACTTTCCAAACCACAGCAATCAGCAAAATATATTCAAATTTGACAAATGTACTTTATATATCACTAAAAGTACTGATCATTGAAATTTTTATTTTAAACAATATTTACTTTTCAGTATGTTCCCTACACCAAGTCCTCTTGATGAAGGAATGATGGAACTCATAGACTGTTCTTGAATACTGTCACTATCACTCTCCTTAATGCTGCTCTTCACTAGTGTTAGAGTCTCATGCTCCAGTAAAGGTCAGTTCCTCCTTCTGTTCCTCTGTTTGACTGGCCTTACAAAGGATCCCACTAAAATGTATGGTCAATTTATCGAAGGGCAGATCCTGTTACCACATATTTAAGTGATAGACCAGAGGGCTGGATTTTCATCTTTGAGGCAGGAGTCAGGGGCTGGGCCATTCCCTGATGTCACAATCTCACCTCCTGACTGGCAGTGCTGACCCATGCTATCTTCATGGGTGGGTGGGGGAGATGAACTGGAGTCAAGATCATCATCTTCTGCAGCAAGCCCTAGGTGGAGAATGAGGTTGGCAGATGCCATGGCAGCCAGATTATAAGGCTGTTCACTGGGACATCGGCCCAATTCTGGAGATAGATGACTCTCCCATATCCTCCTACACACTCCATATTCCCTGCTCCTTCATCCCCGTACACCCATACCTCCTACTCCCTATACAATCCTCTGCCCATACCCCATCACCCCATAAACCCCTCAAACCCTCGCTCCCATATCCACTCACCCAGTATCCACTAAATACAGAACTCACAAACCCTATAACAGTGGAAGTCTTTGAGAAGCTCATTAATCTATCAAAATAAACAAACAGTAATTCAAAATCCTCTTAAATAAATCTTTATCCTCTTAGGTGCACATAAATCTGTCAAAATAACCAAGCTTACAGTCTATTGACAGCTGTGTCAACAACTCCTGAATAGCTGAATCCATTGTTAGGTTGTAACTCAGCCAAGCATTCATAACAAAATTCTATTCAGCAAGTATCAACAAAGCCTCCAGACCTGAATACATTAAAACCTTGAAGTCAGCCAGAAGCTCAGCTATCTCCCCAAGCTTTAGGACAATCAGATTGATGGTTGAACTGAACTTCAACGAAAACATGAAAGCAAAATGAATAATTGAGACAGTCAAATCTAATGTCAATATTGTGCAATGCAGAATATCAAGTGGATAATGTACTCTAATGCAACTATAGACTTTCCCACTTCACAATGCTGTTCAATTTAATTGTCACTTATCTTTTCAATACTAAGCCCTATCATCAATCACTGTATTAACAATATGTACAAGTTATGATACAGCATTTCATTATAACATGTAAAGTTTGCAACACCATTTGAACTTACCTGCCATACAGTTCTGTCATGAAGCTATTAATGTATATAATATTACTGTAAAATGTTTTTCTTTTAAAATAAAGGCTTAGTCTATGGATGTGTCTTAATTGGATTAAAGCCAGATAGTCTGGGTGCTTTGATGTGTACTAGTTTTGATATGTAAGCGAGGTAGAGTGCATTTGCATGTGTTGAATAGAGCATTCAAGAAGTGGGGTGAAATTTGGCTCCTAGTTAGCAGAGACCAAGTAATAGTACTAATAAAATTGGTACTATGAAAGGGGTTTTATTGCTAGAAGAGGTGGAGTTCAAAGAGGCTGGTGATACATTGAGAATTTACATTCAATGAGCTGTGCTAGGTATAACAGACAGCAGTTTAGTATGTGCGGGCAGAGGCAATGTAAAATGTTATTTTTTTTATTCATTGGTGGGTTGTAGGCATCACTGGCTAGACCAGCATTTGTTGCCCATCCCTAATTGCCTTTGTTCGGAGGCATTTTTTTTTAAAGAGTCAACCACATTGCTGTGGGTCTGGAGTCACATGCAGTCCAGACCAGGTAAGGATAGCAGATTTCTTTCCCTAAAAGATATTAGTGAACCAGATGGGTTTTTACAACAATTGACAATGGTTTCATGGTCATTATTAGACATTTAATTCAGATTTTTTTTTATTGAATTCAAATTCCACCATCTGCCGTGACGGGATTTGAACCTGGGTCCCCAGAGCATTACTCTGGGTCTCTGGATTACTAGTCTAGTGACAATATCACTACACCATCACCTCCCCAAAGCAGTTGTAAGCCTCCAACTTTCTCCACAGGAACCAAAGTAAAAAGAACCTCATTTTGAATTCGTAAAGTGAAAATGCTTTGCCTGGTGTTTGGTTAAGTTTATGGGTTGCTGTTGCCTTAATGGAGATTAGTTTGGGGGTTTATTAAAAGTAATTTATAGCCATGTGTATATATTTAACTTGTGCAAATTAATAAAATGTTTCCTTTAGTTTAATATAAAACCTCTCGAGAACTGGTGGTCTGATTCCTGAATTTAGAGTTACATCTCAAACATAACACTTAAAATTATAGGTTATGACAGTTGTTTAAAGTTTCTCTCTGGGATTTTTAAATAACTCAGCTTTACCAACTGCTGGGTCATAACAGTTCCCAATCCCAAACCAGGGACCCCCTGGTTTGCAGTAGCTTTGAGCTAGTTTGAACCTTGTCACTTTCACAAGCCAGCCCGATGACATGAAAATTACAGGGGGCCTGAAATATACACTTCTGCAATGGAACAGGCAACATCAGGACAGCTGGCTGCTGGCTTGTGACACACCCACTTATCAGGTGCTGATAAAAATTTCCAGCGACGGGAATGGGGACAGGAATCCAGGAATCGGGTTCCGTTCAACATTTTGAAAGCCTGCCTGACGCAGGTCAGCCCAGCATCAGGAAGGGAAAATCCAGGCCCGAAACTCTCTTCTAAAGCAACCTGGATCATGTGAATACATAGCAGTCGAGACTGGAATTCAACTCCATTCTCCACTGTTGGGAGTTACTGTAACTCTCAGGCAGTGTGCGGTTAGCAAATAACACTAACAATTTAATTAATGATCCACTAGTGCAATATTAATATAATGGCATAGGAGAATTTTTGTCTCTATTTCTCTCTCACCTGAACTTTGCCCCCAGCTTGATTAACAGTGGGCATTACCCAGAAATCACCATTGAAACCATCATTCCATTCTCTACTGGTTCAGCAGCAACACTTAACAAAGTCACTTCTTCATTTTGTCAGGTGACCAGTGTGAACCAGCATCTGCTTCTTGCCAGACTAACATTATTTAATAGTTGACTCCAAGGAAATTAGCAACTGGGCGTTAGAGGGTGAGGGCTGCCACCCCTGTGAATAAGTTCAAAGGAAGCACGTAACCTTGCTGCCTGTTAGGATCTCAAAATAAATACATCTGGAATAGTCTCAATCCAGTTTACCTTTGACATCCCTGGACTGTCACATTCCTGAAGAGTCCGTATTTCTATGTGTTCAGGTACCAGTTTGACACCATATTCTGGCATTTCTTCCCAGTGCTTTAACACATACAGAGCCTTCTGTTCATCAGTCATCATGGGACTTATTCCTTTCTTGTTAGCCCCTAGAATTTAAGAGCAATTGTTAGATAGAGGATATTCAGTAATTCTCAACCCTCTGTAAGCCAAAAACTCCAAGAGATATGCAGTACCCCAGGGTCTGAGGAGGCTAACTCAGCACCTCTTGCACAGTCAACACTTCCCTGACACTCAGCCATTCTCTCCAGTTCCAATCCCCTCCTAGCACCAACATTCTTGTTTCTCTCAGCATTGCAGTCAGTAATCCCTTGACCAGTCTTACCCTGTTACTCTTTAATTCTAATATGTTCTACACTCCATTAACCTTCTCCTTACTGTGTTAAAGACTCACATTAATTTGGTTTTTACTTTTTGAGAGCTACATTGTTTATCTTTTCTACCATTGTCGCCAGTTCTGCCAATGCTAGTCCAGGCAAAATTCAGGCATGATGACCTGACCCATTGCATACATGGATAATGCACCAAATCGAGTGATGCTGAGCCATTGGGTAAAGCTGTGAAAGTACCAAGCAGTCTGGGTCACTTCACAGAATCACAGAGTTGTTACAGTGTAGAAGGAGGCCATTCGGCCCATCGTGTCTGCACCAGCTCTCTGGGCATTTTATCTTAGTGCCAATCTCCTGCCTTTTCCCCATAACCCTGCATGTTGTTTGTATTTAGATAATCATCCAAAGCCCTCTTGAATGCCTCAATTGAACCTGCCTCCACCACACTTCCAGACAGTGCATTCCAAACCCTAACTACTCGCTGCATGAAAAAGCTTATTCTCACCTCGCATTTGCTTCTTTTGCAAAACACCTTAAAACTGTGCCCTCTGGTTTTTGATCCATTTACGAGCAGGAACAGTTTCTCCCTATCCACTCTGTCCAGGCCCTTCATTATTTTGAAAACTTCTATCAAGTCTCCTCTTAGCCTTCTCCTCTCCAAGGAAAACAGTCCCAACTTCTCCAATCTTTCCTCATAACTGAAATGTCTCATCCCTGGAACCATTCTCGTAAACCTCTTCTGCACTCTCTGCAATGCATTCACATCCTTCCTACAGTGTGGCACCCAGAAATGTACACAATACTCCAGCTGAGGTCTAACCAGTGTCTTATATAAGTTCATCAAAACCTCCCTGCTCATATACTCTAAGCCCCTATTAATGAAGCCTAGAACACTATGTTTTAGAAATAGCTCTTCCTACCTGTCCTGCCATCTTTAATGACTTATTTACATGTACACCCAGGTCTCTGCTCCTTCACACTTTTTAGAATAGTATCCTTTATTTTATACTCTCTCCATGTTCTTTGTACCAAAGTGTATCACCTCTCACTTCGCTGCATTGAACTTCATCTGCCACCTCTCTCTGTCAATGTCCTTTTGAAGTTCTACACTGTCCTCCTCACAGTTTACAATTCTCTCAAGTTTTGTGTCATCCACAAACTTTGAAACTGTCCCCTGCTCACCAAGATCCAGTTCATTTATATATATCAGCAAAAGCAAGGGTCCCAATACCGATCCCTGGGGAACTCCACTACAAACCTTCTTCTAGCCTGAAAAATACCCATTAACCATTACTCTCTGTTGGTCCCCAGTATTTCTGGGAGATTTTCTGTATCTTGTTCCATGAAGACAGATAAAAAGTAATTGTTTACTTTCTCATCCATTTCCCTACTCTCCACTATAAATTCACCTGTCTCCACCTGTAATGGACCCACATTTGTCCTTGCTAATCTTTTCCTTTTCACATACCTAGAGTCATAGAAGTCTACAGCATAGAAAAAGGTCCTTCAGCCCATCGCATCTGCGCCGGTCAAACAAGTACCTAACTATTCTAATCCCATTTTCCAGCACTAGGCCCACAGCCTTGTATGCCATGGCATCGCAAGTGCACATTTAAATACTTCTTAAATGTTATGAGGGTATCTGCCTCTACCACCCTTTCAGGCAGTGAGTTCCAGATTCCCACCACCCTCTGGGTGAAAAAAATCTTCCTCACATCCCCTCTAACCTCCTGCCCCTTACCTTAAATCTATTCCCCCTGGTTATTGATCCCTCCACCAAGGGGAAAAGTTCCTTCCTGTCTACTCTATCTATGCCCCTCATAATTTTATACACCTCAATCATGTCCCCCTCAATCCCCTCTGCTCTAGGGAAAATAACCCCAGTCTATCCAATCTCTCTTCATAACTAAAACTCTCCAGCCCAGGCAACAACTTGGTAAATCTCCTTTGCACTCTCTCTAGTGTAATCACATCCTTCCTATAATGTGGATTCCAGAACTGCACACAATACTCTAGCTGTGGCCTAACCAGTGTTTTATACACTTCCAGCAAACTTCGCTGCGCTTATATTCTATGCCTCTGCTAATAAAGGCAAGTCTCCCATATGCCTTCTTAATCACCTTATCTACCTGTCCCACTACTTTAAGGGACCAGTGGACATGTACATCAAGGTCCCTCTGATCCTCAGTAATTCCCAGGGTCCTACCATTAATCGTGTATTCCCGTTACTTGTTTGTCCTGCCCATGTGCATCACCTCACACTTATCCAGATTAAATTCCATTTGCCACTGATCAACCCATCTGACCAGCCCATTTATATTCTCCTTTAATCTAAGGTTATCCTCTTCACTACTTACCACCCCACCAATTTTTGTGTAAACTGCGAGTTTACTGATCAACCCTCCTGCATTCAAGTCTAAATCATTCACATATACCACAAACAGCAAGGCACCCAACACCGATCCCTGTGGAACCCCACTGGACACAGGCATCCAGTCACAAAAACACCCCTTGACCATCACCCTCTGCTTCCTGCCACTCAGCCAATTCTGGATCCAATTTGCCAAATTACCTTGGGTCCCATGGGCTCTTACCTTCATTATCAGTCTCCCATGTGGCACCTTATCAAAAGCCTTGCTGAAGTCCAAGTAGACTACGTCAAATGCACTGCCCTCATCTACACACCTGGTCACCTCTTCGAAAAATTGAGCAAATTGGTCAGACAGGACCTCCCCTTAACAAAACCATGCTGACTGTCCTTGATTAATCCCTGCCTCTCCAAGTGTAGATTAATTCTGTCGCTCAGAATTGCTTCCAATAGTTTCCCCACCACTGAGGTTAGACTGACTGGCCTGTAGTTCCCTGGTTTATCTCTTTCTCCCTTCTTGAATAATGGTACCACATTGGCTGTCCTCCAGTCCTCTGGCACCTCTCCTGTGGCCAGAGAGGTATTGAAAATTATTGCCAGCGCCCCTGCTATCTCCTCCCTTCCCTCGCTCAACAGCCTGGGATACATTTCATCCGGGCCTGGAGATTTATCTACTTTTAAGCCTGCCAGACCACTTAGAACCTCTTCCCTTTCTATGCTAATTTATTTAATTATATCACAGTCCTTCTGCCTGATTTCCATACCCACATTGTCCCTCTCACTTGTGAACACTGACACAAAGTATTCATTTAGAACCCTACCTACATCTTCTGGCTCCGCACACAAATTACCACTATGGTCCTTAATGGGCCCTACTCTTTCCCTAGTTATCCTCTAACTCTTAATGTACTTGTAAAATAATTTTGGATTTACCTTTATTTTACCTGCCGATGTTTTTCATGCCCCCTTTTTACTCTTCTAATTTCCTTTTTAGGTTCCTCCCTATACATTCTATACTCCTTTAGGGTTTCCGCTGTTTTGAGCCCTCGGTATCTGCCATAAGCCTCCCTTTTTCTCTTTATCCAATCCTGTATATCCCTCGACATCCAGAGTTCCCTGGATTTGTTGGTCTCACCCTTTGTCTTTACTGGAATATGTTGGCTCTGTACTCTCCCTATTTCCTTCTTAAATGAGTCCCACTGCTTTGATGCAGATTTACCTAAAAGTAGCTGCTCCCAGGCCACTCTGGCCAAATCATATCTGATCTTATTAAAATCAGCCTTCCCTCAATTTAAAACTCTGATTTCTGGTCCATCCTTGTCCTTTTCCATAACAACCTTGAATCTAACAGAGTTATGATCATTATCTGCAAAATCCTCCCCCACTGATACCACTACCATTTGCCCGGCTTCATCCCCTAAAATTAAGTCCAGAACCACCCCTTCTCTTGTAGGATCTTCTATGTACTGGCTTAAAAAGCTTTCCTGGATGCATTCTAAGAATTCTGCTCACTAAACCTATCACACTATGACTAACCCAGTTAATGTTGGGGAAGTTGAAATCCCCCACTATTACTACCCTATTATTTTTACACTTCTCTGAAATTTGCCTACATATCTGCTCTTCTATTTCTCTCTGACTGTTTGGGGGCCTATAGTACATTCCCAGCAATGTGATTGCTCCTTTTATGTTTTTCAGTTCTACCCATATGGCTTCATTTGAGGAGCTTTCTAAGATGTCATCCCTCCTTACTGTTGTGACCAATATTGTGATACCCCCTCCTCTTTTACCTCCTTCCCTGTCATGCCTGAAGACCCTATATCCTGGAGTACTGAGCTGCCAATCCTGCCCCTCTCTCAACCATGTCTCGGTGACAGCAGTGACATCATACTTCCATGTGTTAATCTGTGCCCTCAACTCATCTGCCTTATTCATCAGACTCCTTGTATTAAAGTAAATACCATCCAACCTTGCCAAGCTCCCTTGTGCCTTAACTGGCCTAAAATTTCTGTGCCTTCCAAAATCACTTGCTCTCTCTTCTAATTTTGGCTATGCATCTCCCCCTGCTGAATCTTCTCTCAGGATCCCACCCCCCTGCCAAGTTAGTTTAAACCCTCCCGAACAGCACTAGCAAACCTCTCCGCAAGGACGTTGGTCCCATTCCGGTTCAGGTGCAACCCGTCTGCCTTGTACAGGTCCCATCGCCCCCAGAAATTTTCCCAATGTCCTAGAAATCTAAAGCCCTCCCTCCTGCACCATCTTTCCAGCCACACATTCATCTGGACTAACCCTCTATTTCTATACTCACTAGCGTGTGGCACTGCCATGCTTCTACCTAAAGAAGCTTTTACAGTCCACTAGTTTGCATTCATATTCTATTTTCCCTTTCTCTATCAATTTCTTGGTTCACCTTTGCTGGATTCTAAGTTGCTCCCAATCCTAAATGTGTGGTTGTTGGTTGGAGGTGTAAGATATGTAAAGTGACTCTGTAAATTTAAACCGGTCAGTATATAAACAACAAGTTGCAGTTTTATCGCCCACTCCTGGCTATCTATAGCATGTCCTGTTTGCATGGAGTCATGGAACCATTATGTAATAGAGGTGACCATTCAGCCTATCGCATCCATGCAGGCTCTGTGTAGAGCAATCAAGTCAGTCTCATTTGCGCCCTCTATCCTTGAGGCGATGTAAATTTATTTCCTCAAGCACCCATCCAATTTTGTTTTGAAATAATTGATTCACTCCGCTTCTACTCCCCTCATGGGTAGCAAGTTCCAGGTTATTACCATTCACTGTGTAAAAAAGTTCTTCCCCACATCCCCCTGCATCTCTTGTCTAGAACCTTAAATCTGTGTCCCTTTGTCCTTGAACCATCAGCCAATGGGAACAATTTTTTTTTGCCTACCTTATCTAAAGCTATCATAATCTTGTACACCTCTATCAAATCCCCCTCAATCTCCTTTACTTCAAGGAGAACAGCCCCAGATTCTCTAACTGAACCTTTTGCTAAAATCCCTCATCCTTGAAGCCATTCTGGTAAAACTCCTCTATACTTGTTGGTTTTAAATCATAATGTTCTAGAAAATTCTCCTAAAATGATTCTAGAAATTCACTATTTTCCAATTGAATTTTTCTTCTTCTCCCAATCTATTTGAAAAATAAACTCCCATCTCTCAATGTTTTAACTGCATGCTTCCAAGATTTCCATATGTAGATGCTCCCACTATAGCATTGCTGTCAGAAGGGTTGTAGAGAACTCCTACCTCGTGCCCCACCCTCTGATTCCTTCATTCCCAAATTCCTCAGATTCATTGAATGCATTCATAGGAAATCAGCTTAAAATTCATGGAAATTAAAAAGAATCAAAACAGAATTACCTGATGGTGGTGGGTCATTGGGCATCTTGAATATTTTATTGTTGACTTTCACCTCCTCAATCCTGTACTCAGGCTCGGATAATTGTAAATCTTTACAGAGTTTTGTTAAGATCTGGGAAGGCTTCAGGCAGTCACGCCATACATTGTAACCTTGACTACAAATCAGACAGGAAAGAATACAATCAAACCTTTTGGGTGAGAAACCCTTTCCACATTTGGCGCTTGGCCTGAAACCAGCTCAAACTGACAAGGTGAGGGTCCCTGTTGATTATATTAAGTGTCTACGTGGGCTTGTGGGGGGGAATACTGTAAGTAAACCTGGACAGTTAAATTGATTTCTTAAAAAATCAATCTCTTTCATAATGTCAAGGAAGTCATCTTAAACTCTAACATCTGGCTTCCCACAGCCATTTCATACTCTCCAACTTTTCTTTATTAACTATATATTGATTTTGTATTAAAAGCCAGTCATGAAACAAGTGATTGTTGTATCTTGATTAAGTTATAATTACTGAATTGATGTAATAGACTATTATTGAAAAGATGTGATTAATATGTTATAAACTTAATGTTTCTAGAAACTGCCCAGATAACAGAAGTGTTTCCCTTCCAATTTTGATAAGCTGCAGAACATCATATTCTGCCAAAACCTGGCAGAAGGATAAGGCCCATTGTTCAATCCAGTCCAGATTGATAAATAAGGAAGCTATTGTATTAACCAGATGTACGAATGAAAGATTATTGTATTAATTAGCCACTAGATAGCAACAGATGATTGAATAAGCAGTAAACCTTTAATGGAGTTACAATTAATGAATTAATAATAGATCAGTAATTATATTAGAAAGACTGAGTTTTATTTGTTGCAAAAATGTGACACTTTTTATTTGCTGTGTAAAGAATGTGCAATTAAGATAATTGTACTTGCAAGAGAGACATTCAAGCTCTGATTAGCCTCAAAAGTATTTGACTTTACAAAGAACTGAAGTAATGCAGCAACATTTGAAACTGTATGAATAAGGGATTGTATAGAATCAGATGATGGGATAAAATGAAACAGTTCTATTGTATGCCCACCAAAGATAATAATAGAAGTTGGCTTATGTAATTGGGATCCAGTTGAATTAATCTAGTAACAAAATTGACCAATTGTCATATTACAATAGGCCCAACTCTAATGTAGGATAATGATCATTTTGGGGATAAAGATAGAGATTCCGAAGGTCTTCCTTGTTCGCCACATACTGAAGGTTCCTTGAGGCAGAATTCCTAGAGACCAGTTGTCAAAAAAGGAGTTTGTGAATTGATCACCCGCTGGAAGTTGTAAAAGTTTGTCTTGAGTTGATAAGTATACCTTTTCTTTCAATAAACTCCTTTTAAAATTTACCATTTAAGAATCCTGCCTTTTGCCTTAATTGGTTAAGTCTTGTCCAAACCAAAATAGGTCACTGAGTTATTTACAAAGCATAGGTGATTTGAGTTAACCAAAATCAGTTAAATTGGACAACAGTTCAAAAATCTCATAGCACTCATTGGATAATTATTTGTGCACATTTAAAGAGGCACTTTGGCCCGATCGTCTTCCCTTCTCCCACAGATATGTTCACGGCCGGGTGGCCCTGGACAGGGAGCATGCTGTGTCCACCGGTATGCTAGAGGCCTTCTGTGATCAGTGGGCACCATGGGCTCTGGGGGACATCATCACCCCGGTAATGACATTTTGGTTTAGTTTTGTAAGTTTCCTTTCACATTTTTATTTTTGTTGCACTGCTAGGGGCTGTCACCCTCTCTGATTTATTGATTTTTAGTCTCATTTGTTGATTTTGTTTATAAAAAGACTCTATAACTTGCCTCTTTAAGGGGTTGTTAATTCATTAATTAGTTTAATAGGTATTCTTAAGAGTAAAAAGAACCCAAGATCAAGAGTTCAAATCTCACAATGGCAAACTATGAAACAATGTAACTTCATCTAAATAAACAGATGGAAACGGGTTTGTACTCGAAAGAGTTACATTCTGCACAGGTGAATTAATGACGTTTAAAGGCTTCAAGCTCCTGGACAAAGTGGCCATTAACAGGTCCAGGCAGTGGGTTGAGGGGATCATTCGACCCAAATGTCTGCCCCTTTTCTGTGGTTATGTTTGTTCCCGGGTGTCCCTGGAGAGGTTTTCTGTGACCGATGGGTGGGGCAGGGGCTGGAGGCCTCATCAACCATCAAAATGATATTTGAATTTGATAAGTCACAATTAAAGTTTTTGCTTTAGTTATAGTTTTTTTTGTTTTAGTTAATGTACCCCTTTAAGGGTTGAGCATTAGTTAATTAGTTAATTTGTTTATTGTGTGTCAAAAGAATATAAAGAGGCACCTGTTGAACTGCTGGTGGGTTATAGAGTTAGGAGTTATACATTTGTAATGTTTCATTTTGTAAATAAATCTAAAACTGAGTAAAGATTGCTTTCTGCTCTCCTACTTTGTTGTGAAGAGGACATGAGGGGGTTGTGGATGGATATAGGTTGAGCAAGTGGGCAAAGATTTGGCAAATGGAATTTAATGTGGGAAAATGTGAAGTTGTTCACTTTAGCCAGAAGAACAAAAAAGCAGAGTATTACTTAAGTGGAGAACAGCTGAATAATTCTGATGTGCAGAGGGATCTGGGTGTTCTTGTATATGAGTCACAAAAAGTTAGTATGCAGGTACAGCAAGTAATTAAGAAGGCTAATGGAATGCTATCCTTTATTATGAGAGGAATTGAATATAAAAGTAAAGATGTTATGTTTCTGTAATACAGGGCATTGGTGAGACTGCACCTCGAATACTGTGTGCAGTTTTGGTCTCCTTATTTAAGAAAGGATGTAAATGCGTTGGAGGTGGTTCAGAGGAGGTTTACTAGATTGATACCTGAGGTGGACTGTCTTATGAGGAAAGGTTGGACAGACTGGGCTTGTTTCCACTGGAGTTTAGAAGAGTGAAGGGTGATTTGATTGAAGTTTACAAGATCCTGAACGGCCTTGACAAGGTGGACATGGAAAGGATGTTTCCTCTTGGGTGAGTCCAGAACTAGGGGGCACTGTTTTAAAATTAGGGGTCGTCCTTTTAGGACAGAGATGAGGAGAATCTTTTTCTGAGGGTTGTGCGACTTTGGAATTCTCTGCCTTGGAAGGTGGCGGAGACGGGTCATTGAATATTTTTAAGGCAAAGGGAGATAGATTCTTGTTAGGCAAGGGAATCAAAGGTTATTGGGGGTATACGGGAATGTGGAATTCGAAACTCAAGAAGATCAGCCATGATCTTATTGAATAGCGGAGCAGGCTCAAGGGGCTGAATGGTCTGCTCCTGTTCCTATATCTTATGTTCTATGTTCCTCCTTCACCAACTGTCTGTAAAACATGTAACAGTCCATTCCCTCAGTAACCCGGAGAACAGAACTATGCCCCAAGATCACAGGAACAGGAGGAGGTTATTTGGCCCCTTGAGATTGCTCTGCCGTTCATTTCGATCATTGCTGATCATTATTCCAATTGTTTACCCACTCCTGCTCCATTAAACTCCTTGCTGTTACCCAATAAAAATCTCAGTCTCGAAAGCTGCAATTGGTCCCCAGCATCCACAACATCTTGTAGGAGAGAGTTCCAGATTTCCGCAACCCTTTATGTGAAGAAGTTCTGTTCCTCTGAACAGCCTGGATCTCATTTTAAGGTTCCCCCCCTTTTTCTGGACTCCCTTCATCAGAGGAAATCATTTCTCCCTATCTACTGTATCTAATCATTAATAATCTTAAACACTTCAATAGATCACACACAATTTCCTAAGGTAGTACAAGTCTAGCTTATGCAACTTCTACTCAATTTCAACCTCTAAGCCCCAAAATGATCATAATTCCAGGGTCTGACCAGATTTCTGTACAACTGTTTTGCTCGTAGTGTCTTACTTGGAACCTTATCCAATGTCTTCTGGAAGTCCACACAATCCATGGCGCCTCATATCTAGCTTATAGTAGTCAGCTGTTATTTTTTCAAGTGCTAATTTGCTCTATCACTCATGACATATTCTACTAGCTTCCTCACAACTAACAGGCCTGTATGTTACCTGGTTTCACTCTCCAACCCTTATTAAATAATGCAGTGACATTAACAACCTTCCTGTACCTTGTGCTAGTTTTGGAAGTGGTTTTGGTGGAACAGTCCAATGAGAATTTTTCACAATTGCTCTTTTCTCATTTAAACCATCAGAAATTGATAGTGTGGGACAGCAGATCACTGTTCAATTCAGAACCTTGGCCAGCAACCACTGCAACGGTGTCATTACCGGCAGTTCCCAAGAACTGGCATGGATTTCAACCCCTCAACAATATTACTTGTGTATAAGTCGACCCCAACTTCTGGCCTAAAAATTTGGTCTCAATAACTCGACTTTTACACAGGTATATATGGTATATCCTGTATTATAAATGGTATATAAATGTCGAAGGGTCATGAGGACTCGAAACGTCAACTCTTTTCTTCTCCGCCGATGCTGCCAGACCTGCTGAGTTTTTCCAGGTAATTCTGTTTTTGTTGTGGTATATAAATGATTATATACAATATTCAGCATTGGATGTGGAAGGTCCAAAGGGTGTTTATTCACCGGCAATGAAAAGCATAAAGTCTAAGGGCAGGGAGGAAGGTTAGGTTGGAGAGGCTGAGGTTGTTCCCCTTGGAGTAAAAGAGATTGTGGGGTGATTCAATGGAGGTCTACAAGATTACCACTGTTTTAGATATGATAGACAAAGAAAGACTATTCCCATTAGCTGATTTTTCAAGATGCTGGGGACACAGATTGAAGGCTTTGGGAAATGCTGGTTGTGACTAGAAGGAAATGTGAGGAAGAACATTTTTTTTTTAGACAGCAGTAATATTGACCTGGAACTCGCTGCCCACAAAGGTAGTGAAAGCAGAGACAATGAATAATTTCAAAAGGAAATTGGAAAGACATTTGGGGGGAAAAAAACTTTCTGGGATGTGGGGGATGGAGCGAGGGAATGGGACTGACTGGATTGGTTTACTGAGAGCTGGCATGGGCCAAATGGCCTTCTGCTTCCCTTGGGGATAGGCAGGAATGTGGAGTTGAGACCATAACCAGATCAGCCATGATCTTATCGAATGGTGGAGCAGACTCAAAGTGCCGAATGGCCTACTCCTGCTCCAATACGCCATAATGACTCTATTGAGTTTGTCCAATTTAACATGGGACAGCGGCTGAATGACAAGCAAACTTGTAGCCACCTGCAATTGTGAAAAGCTCTCACTAGACTGTTCCACCAACCCCGCTCCCAAACCTAGCACAAGGTACATGAAAAATTAAAGATTTTTGGGCCAAATGTTGGGGTCAACTTATACATGCAATATATGAAAAACCAAAGGGTTTTGGCCAAAAATCGGAGGTTGTCTTTTGCACAAGATCAACCATTCCTTGGGTATATATGGTATACCCCTGACTCCATGTCCCCAGTCACACGTTATGAATGACTCTGCAGCTGTCCCTGACCCCTGAACTGTTCTTGATCCTGACCATGAAGCACCACATTGAAAGAAGAGCAAAAGACATATTGATTAAACATGCTAAGGGAAGGATGAATGGAAAACTTTGGCCTCTGAATGAAAGCAACAAATTAAATGAAATGTTATCGTGTTAAAATTTAAAGAAACATTTTTTTCTGAGGAGGAAATTGTGCTGCTAAATATTGGCTGGAATTTTCCAGCCCCTCACACCAGCGGGATCTTCCTGTCCTGCCCATGTGAATGGAGATTTCAATAGCTCGCTGGCCCCACCATGGGGGGTTGGGAAATTCTGGCCATCTGTCTCTCCAGTTCATACATAGATAAATCACAGCAATGAATCAAACAGATTTACATCTGGAAGATTGGCATGCTAGTTCTCTAAAAGTACTTACACGTCATATTGCGTTGGCAGTCCACACTGAGCTCGGTATTTACTGTAGTATCGATTCTCCAGATCAAGTTTAGTTTCTCCAATCAGATCATCCTTTCCAACCATATCGTGATCAAATATTGAAACAGTGAGCTCTGTCTCCTTCGGAAATGCAACAGTCATTTCAAACACTCTGAGAACATTTAAGAACAATATGCTTATTAATTAACGTAATTGAAGATTTCAATTATTAAGGAATTATTAATTATTAATTAAGGAATTCAAAATTAAAGTATTTGCAATTACTTCTTGTATCGAACCAACTGTGTGCGTTCAAGTGGAACCAGTGAGTTCCATTAGTATCTTTAAAAATATTAATCTAATCTACTTTAATTTCATTTAATTATATACTTCCTGGCAGGTTTACAGTTTGAGATTCATTAAATTGATCTCAAATTGATCATGTTGAGTTTTCTTGAACAGTTTTCTCTTCAACTAATTCTCGGATAACCATCCCCTCAATACCACAATCAGTTCAAAAAACTCAATCATTAAATTCATTAAAAAAACGTTGAAATATATTTCTTCCTTTGAGAAGCCAAAGCACAAGGCATATACTTTACTCTTTGTCAGCAAGTACCAGGTTCTACATCAAGGTACTTTGCTGGCTGACTGTGATGTCTGCGTATGCTAAGAATAATTCTAAGTAGATTTATGTTATCAGTCAATAACTGGTGATACATGATTATTCCTTTGAAGTGATGTTTTGCTCCCAGACAAACATTTCATTAGTTTTGGTTTTATATCCTTTGCACATTTTACCTTTTTTATGCAGCCAGCGGAAGAAGCCATTTAGAGGCCCTTTCCTTAAGTGAACTATTATTAAGATAACAGAGAAAACTCATAAATTATGAACAAAAATACTTCATAACTACAAACCTGTACGAAATACTCACTCTCCAAAGACAGGGTTCAGTTGTTTGGGGATATAACGATCCTTACTGTCCTGTACTTGTTCACCAACTTTAACTACAATGTAGGGATCAGACTTTCCATTCGGGTCCGTGGGAGCAAGGTTAGTTGCCTTGGAGGAAAAGAGCCCTTAGTTTGGAAATTCATAGAAATTTTACAAAAATACTCATGGGACAATTTATTTTTTACTTCTGTGCCCAAGAACTGAGCATTTCTTGGTCTGGGTGCTCAGGTAGCATTGTATCAGAGGTAAGGGGCAAAGAGTGATTCTTCCTGTCTGTATCACGTCATCTTCAGCCTCTGACCCCAAAGGAAATTCCCAGGGATTCTGGAGCAGTGTTTAGGATCCTGACATGGACATCTCAGCCTCATGTCTATTTTGCTAAACCTCAGACCAGGAAATAGATGGTTAAATGGCCAGGCCACAAGCGAGTGATGGTAGGTTGGGGTCACAGGGGGTGATGAGCAGCAAGGGCAGGATGGCGGCCCTCAGCACCTCCACCACTGCCCGCACCACATGACTGCCTTTGAATAAGGGAGCCCCCTCCACCACCCCCCTGGGAACCCGCAAGCAACCCTGACAACATTTACTTTCTGGGCTTCCTCATGGCAAGTCTGCCACCTGTTGCTGGGTTAATACTAGTGGGGGAAGGATGAGACTGGGCATTAATTGCCCCTTGGGGCCCCAGTAGTGCTGAGGGGAGAAGGCCAGTCACAGACCTTCCAGCCCTGGGCAAAATTAGGGCAGAGGCAGAAAAGCTGCAGGGTCTCCGTCCATTACCCACCCACCCAAACAAATAAACCCCACCCACAAATTCCACCCCTTGATACTTTAGGCCTTTTTGAAAATTAGGTATTTACATAAATACATGAAAGAGGCTCTGTTCCACTCCACAAGCTCAACATTACACATTGTGGTAATGGTTATTTGTATAATTTCATGAGAAGTGTTACTCACTTTTACTATATAAACTCTGACAAGAACTTTGATTGGTCTGTTCTTCGGGATACCCTGCAATATCTTAAAATCAGCTTCCGCTTCATTATTCGGGTAGATTCGGAAGGAACCCTGCACAAAGAAAAAGAAGCAATTAAATAATCTCCAGCCCAAGACGTCCCAACCTGAGATCCAAACGATTTGAGACAGTGTCCCCAGCCTGAGGCTCCAGCAGCCTGAGAATCCTAGAACCCAACTCCTGAAACCCTGGCCCGAGGGACATCCTTATCCTATATTCCCACATTCTTCTCATATTTCTCAAACTCTTCTATCCAAGGAAACAAATATATGTAAGAATACAAACCCTACACAGCAGCAAGTTGGAAATCGTCTGGGAGTGTAGGAACTGATTGAAAAGATTGAAAGTCATAGAGTCATTGGATTGAATTTATTCCCCCCACCTGCCCCCCTCCCACCAGGGGCAGGTTAGGAGGGAGACATGGGCTGAATAATTAGTGGGAAGATGTGGGGTGGAAAGCCTCTCGTCTTCCTGACTCTCCCTAGTTAAGTCAGCAGCAGGAAAGGTTAAGGACGGCTTTCCCATCCATAGGCCAAATGAGACCCTTAAGTGACCAATTAAAGGTCACTTAAGGATGACAGCTCCCTGTTGCTGGTTCTCTACTAATGGTGGGAAAGGTACATGACATGGAGACTTTGCCACATTTACCCTGGCAGCATCTTAGCAGGCTCGGTGATTGGGTATGCTGTGACCCACAGAGAGCCCCTGGCAGCAAATACTACCTCCACTAAAAGAGCCCCCTACAAGAACCCTCCACCTTGCCCTCCTGCTGGGGCCTGCCTGACTGTCTCCAGTGAGCCCACCCACCCACCTCTCCTCTGGGGCCTCTAGTGATGTTGCTGTTCAGGGGCTTCCTGCAAAGCCAGCAGTGGATGCCACTTCCAGTGGCACTGCTGGTCCTGAAGAGCTGACAGCATACTGATTGGCTAAGTGCTCTTAGAGGAAGGGCCTTAGTTTGTAAAGGCACGGGAACACTGATAGCAGATAACTAACTGCCTTATTGGTATCCAATCCTGTTGGGGCTTCTGGAAGCAAGCAAGGTGGGGTTGCCACCAGTTTTCCAGTTTTTGGGATCACCAATGCAGCCATCAAATTCAGTTCAAAGAGACATTAAGGAGGCCATTTGGCCTGTAAGTCCATGTTGGCTCACTGTAGAGCAATCCAGTCAGTCCCATTGTCCCGTTCTATCCCTGTAATCCTGCAAGTTTATTTCCCTCAACGTTATTCGATCTTGGTACTTAGCCAAGCATTCATAATGAGGCCATCTGGAGAAACAGATATCTAGTTATCTGCTCCTGCTGATACAGTTCAGAGATGGCCCCGTTATAAATGTTTGGCTGAATTCCAAAACTCAATAATTGATGCTCAGCTGGGGCCTATTTTCACATGCTAAGTGGAGTGTTTTCTGTGATTGATTGACACCTTTATAATGTTATACCAAGTAATTCTTTCTTTGAAATGTTTTTCTCAATGTCTGGATGTTTATTTGGATAAGATTAAGAGATCTGAAGTGAAGTAATGCTTCTATTATTGGTACTATAATGGCTCTGTCTGATTGACACTTTTATAGGGTTGTAAGAGCAGCAATTTATTTTCAAAGAAGGCTTTTGAATGCGTTTTTTTTTAAAGCGCATTTCAAGACTTGCCACTATTATTATATGGTTCATTGGTTCAGTGCACACTGGGTGAGTGGGGAACATGGAAGGGGCATGGGTAAGATTTTTTAAACATGCCATTCAAAAGTTTGCTGAATGCAGACCATGGTTCACAACTCCTGTGAGGGGCTATCCTATGGAAGCTGACTCGACTCTGCAAAGGAACTGGTCAGGTTGGGAGTTCAAAGTGCAGGTGTACTACCTGCACCCTATCCCTCACATGTGAAAATTGCCAGCTCCAGGAAAGGGGCAGGAAACGGAGAATGATGTCCTACCTGCCATTTTTAAAGGCCTTTGGAGTTAGCCCAATCCTGTGAAACTGCAGCCTGTAATCTCAGGATAAGGGGTCGGCCGTTTCAGACTGAGCTGCGGAGAAATCTCTTCACTGGTGGCATTGAATCTTTGAAATTCTCTTCCCCAGAGAGCTGCAGATGCTCAACAGCTGAGTATATTAAAGACTGAGATTCATAAATTTTTAGACTCCAAGAAATATCAAGGAAGGTGGTGGCATAGTGGTAATGTCACTAGACAAGTAGTCCCAGGTTTACCCTCTGGGGACATGGGTTCAAATCCCACCATGGCAGCTGGTGAAATTTAATCCAGTTAATAAAAAAATCTGAAATTAAAAGATAGTCTTAGCATAGGTGACCATGAATTATTGTTGTAATAAACCCATCTGCTTTACTAATGTCCTTTAGGGAAGGAAATCTCCCAGGAGCAGCAGCAGGCATACCTAAAAATGAGGTATCAACCTGGTGAAGCTACAACTCAGGACTACTTGTGTGCCAAATAGCATAAGCAGCAACTGATAGACAGAGCCAAGCGATCCCACAACCAATGGATCAGATCTAAGCCCTGCAGTCTTGCTACATCCAGTTGTGAATGGTTGTGGACAATTAAACAACTAACAGAAGGTGGAGGCTTCACAAATATCCTCATCCTCAATGATGGAGGAGCCCAGTGCAGAAGATAAGGCTGAAGCATTTGCAACAATCTTCAGCCAG
The DNA here is from genome assembly GCF_017639515.1 of Carcharodon carcharias. Taxonomy (NCBI): domain Eukaryota; kingdom Metazoa; phylum Chordata; class Chondrichthyes; order Lamniformes; family Lamnidae; genus Carcharodon; species Carcharodon carcharias. The sequence continues at coordinate 4,251,959 of NC_054480.1, read as the reverse complement.
AAGTGCCGATGGATTATTCATCTTGGCCTCCTCCGGAGATCCCCAGCATCACAGATGTCGGACTTCAGCCAATTTGATTCGCTCTACGTGATATCAAGAAACGGCTGAAGGCATTGGATACTGCAAAGGCTATGGGCCCTGACAACATTCCAGCAACAGTACTGAAGACTTGTGCTCCAGAACTAACCACAACCCTAGCCAAGCTGCACAGTACAGCTACAACACTGGCATCTGCCTGGCAATGTAGAAAATTGCCCAGGTATGTCTTGTCCACAAAAAACAGGACAATTTCAATCTGCCCCATTACTGCCTTATCAATCTACCCTCATTTAACAGCAAAATGATGGAAGGGATCATCAACTGTGCTATCAAGTGGCACGTAGTCAGCAATAACCTGCTCACTGACGCTCAGTTTGGGTTCCGTCAGCACCGCTCAGTTGCTGACCTCATTGCAGCCTTAGTCCAATCATGGACAAATGAGCTGAACTCAAGAGGTGAGGTGAGAATGACTGCCTTTGACATTAAGGCTGTGTTTGTTCGAATGTGGAGTTATGATATGGCACATGGTAATTGCCAGGCTAACCAAATCCCAAAGGGAAACTTAGCCAGGCTATCACAAGGATTTGAAATTTGTATTTTACTATGAGAAGGTTTGTGCACTGAAGTCAGAAGTAAAGATTCCATTCCCACTTTTGGAGATTTTAAATAATAAATTAAAACATTTATTAACAAAAGAAAACAAACTTAAACACACAAGATTATAGTTACAGTTACATTTAGTCTTACAACATTTCCCAAGAGATTTCTATTTCGCTAAATTCCCAAATAAATACGCTTTTCCAGGCAACAGTCCAAATAGATTCTTAATCTATAAAACATTCAGTAATGTTACTGCAAGGCACCCACTGTTGCTATAAGAAAGGTATTTCAGTTTCTCTTTCTCTCTCTCACTCAACAATGGAATTCCAAGGCTTTTAACAAAACATTGCTTTCTGGAAAAAAACAAGCACTTCTCTGGAGTGGCTAGAGGCTACTTTTCACATGTGTGTCTTCGTACAGCCAACCTTTCAAGATCTCATATGGCCATTCATCTCATACAGCTTTCAATCTTTCCTTAAAGATATTTTCTCTCCTTTGATCTGTAAACTCAATTGTTCTACACTTTCTTTGGAAGGATACCTTTCCCATAATGTTAAAATCTTTTATGTTGTCATGGCCAGTGCGTTCAGGAAAAATAAACTTACTAACTTATTTATTTACAATTTTTGCCAATTGTAAAACTTCTTGTTATGCCTCTTTTGAAATTCAAAAATCTAACAATTCACTCCTCACTTATTTCCTAATGCAAATTCCCATTTGTGCTGTATCTACCGAGATTTCATCTTAGCTCGCCCATCTCAATTTCATGATGCTTGTTTTTACACCTAAGTCCTTTGATGATTCAAACCTTGCAGTCTAACTGTCTTCAGTTTAATTAAATTAATCATATACACACACACACACACACACACACACACACACACACACCCTGCAAGCCTGCTTCAGTATCCCACAGTAATATTAGGAAAAATGATATTCTTTTTACACTGGCATCAAGGGGCCCTAGGAAAACTGAAGTCAAAGAGAATTGGGACGGTTGGGGGGGGGGGGGGGCAAAACTTTCCATTGTTTGGAGTCATAGCTAGCACAAAGGAAGATGGTTGTGGTTGTTGGAGGTCAATCATCTCAGCTCCAGGACGTCACTGCAGGAATTCCTCAGGGTAGTGTCTTCGGTCCAGCCATCTTCAACTGTTTCATCAATGATCTTCCTTCCATCATAAGGTCAGAAGTGGGGATGTTCGCTGATGATTGCACAATGTTCAGCACCATTCGCAACTCCTCAGATACTGAAGCAGTGCATGTCTAAATGCAGCAAGACCTGGACAATCTCCAGGCTTGGGCTGACAAGTGGCAAGTAACATTCATGCCACACAAGTGTCAGGCAATGACCATCTCCAACAAGAGAGAATCTAACCAATGGCATTACCATCACCGAATCCCCCACTATCAACATCCTGGGGGTTACCATTGACCAGAAACTGAACTGGACCATGCATTTAAATACATTGGCTACAAGAGCAGATCAGAGGCTGGGAAATCTGGTGAGTAACTCACTACCTGACTCCCCAAAGCCTGTCCACCATCTACAAGGCACAAGTCAGGAGTGTCATGGAATACTCTCCACTTGCCTGGATGAGTGCAGCTCAAACAACACTCAAGAAGCTCGACACTGTCCAGGACAAAGCAGCCCGCTTGATTGGCACATCCACAAACATTCACTCCCTCCACCATCGACACACAGCATCAGCAGTGTGTACCATCTACAAAATTCAGTTCAGCAACTCACCAAGGCCCTTCAACAGCACCTAGCAAACCTGTACCCTCTACCACCTAGAAGGACAAGGGCAGCAGATGCTACCACATAGGAAAGCCACCACCTGCAAGTTCCCTTCCAAGCCACTCACCATCCTGACTTGGAGATATATCGCAGTTCCTTCACTGTTGCTAGGTCAAAATCCTGAAACTCCCTTCCTAACAGCACTGTGGGTGTACCTTGAACTGCTGCAGTCCATGTGGTGTAGAAGGTGGCTCACCACTACCTTCTCAAGGGCAATCAGAGATGGGCAATAAATGCTGGCCTAGTCAGTGAAGCCCACATCCCATGAAGGAAAAGAAACATGGGCATTAGGAGGGAAAGTGGAGTTGAGGTCAAGGATCAGCTATCATCTTACAGAAACGTGGAAGAGACTCAAAGAGCCAAATGGTCTATTCCTGCTCCTTTATCTTAAATTCTTAAGGAAGTTCCCAGTTAAAGCTTATTCTATTCTAGAAATCCAGGCAGTGAAGGATAGGGCTGGAGCTTAATCTTTACACAGTTCATCATTTTTTGTGTTACAGAGAAACACATTACAAACATGCATCTTCTAGCTCAACAACCACAAGCATATCCCCACTGAATACCCACCACCGGAACACAGTTAAATACTCAATTACTCTCCAATGTATAAAGCTGACCTTGTATTTTCCCATAGTTCGATCATCAACCGTGTCTCCAAATTCATTTCCATTGGCTTTACCTCGGTACAGAGGGAAGATATAGAGCCAATCTCCAAAGTTATTGTATTCATTTTCAAGCTCAGAGTTGTAAATCTGGAACAATATAAAGGAATTCTTTACAGCTTCCTACATTCACTGCAATGAAGGAAAGTCTGGTTAAGTGAAAAGTTCTCAGCTTTGATTAAATTGAGTTGATTAATAATCAGAGGATTATAGTCATAGTCTGTATCCTCTAACCGTTGGCCTGGATTCTCTGGTGTTGATCCCGCCAGAATTCCAGAGCAAGGTAAGGCAATATATCTGAAATAAAATCAGAAAGTGTTGGAAATATTTAGCAGGTCTAGCAGTATCTGTGGAGAGAGTAAATCAGAGATTATGTTTCAGGATAGTTATCTCTTGCCTGAATATAACTGACTCTGGTTTTGACTCAGCCACTGGGAGGAAATGTCAGGCTGATGCAGGGTCAAAAAGGCCTCAGGATGCTTATGATCCCATTGTCCTCGATGTTGTTTAGGCTGCAAGAAACAGCCCATTTTCTACCCAGAGATAGTTACCTCACTTGGCCTACAAAAGATTCAAGTAGAAATGAATTGTTTGCCATCACATCCATTATGAACTGTTTGCTGACACCTGGATTTTCTGAGTGTTATTGGAACAACGGGCATGATCGTTACTGAATGGTGGAGCAGGCTCGGGGGGCCAAAAGGCCGACTTCTGCTCCTGTTTTTTAAGTTCGTATGTTCTCACTTATCAGATTATTTTTCCAAGAGAAGAGAGGGGCAAGAAGCAAGGATAGACTGACCATGAATAGCAGCATCCAAACCAGAGTCTCCATTGGTTCAGGAAGGCTACAGATTGTGTTCAGGATGGGGAAGTAGGAGAACATGTGCCATGTGAGTTCTTCATCACCTTTTCTTCCTTTATTTCATCCTGAACCCCATTAATATCAGTCGACTATTTCATGACATCCTTGTCATCCTACAGAAAGTGACATGATCTCCACTCCTCAGAAAATCATTCTCCCTCATTTCCAGTTCTAAGTGTGCAGCAATAATTAATTTGCATCAGTATAGGCGAATAGACACCAAAACAGAGGACAGAATACTTCTGGGTCAAAAGGATGAGCCTGAAGAAGTTTTTTGAAGCTGGGCCTGTTTAGGGATGGAAATCCAATGAATAACAGAAAACAGAGATGAGGAGGAATTTCTTCTCGGAGGGTAGACAAACTGTGGAATTCTTTACCACAGAGGGTTGTAGAGGCTGGGTTGTTAAGTATATTCAAGGCTGCGATAGACAGATTTTTAATCAGTAAGGGAATCAAGGATTATGGGGAAAAGGCAGGAAAGTGCAGTTGAGGATTATCAGATCAGCCATGATCTCGTTGAATGATGGAGCAGACTCAATGGGCCAAATGGCCTACTTCTGCTCCTACGTCTTATGGTCTAATAAACTAAGGTGTGTGAAAGATTTTCCACCAAAAGTGGAGTGAAGGGCAGGGAAGCACAGAGGCTGAAGAATGAAGTGTACGGAAAGGTTAAACGTAAAGAAGATTGCGTAAAGAAGGAAGTTTGAGAAGAGTGAGGGTTTTTATAAAAGAGCATCAGGATCCAGTGTCAGTCAATCAATCAGGATAGGGTGATGCCGATGAAATAGAGCTGCAGAATTTTGTGCAAGTTGGAGTTTATTGAATTTGGTGGGTGGCATTGGTGGAGTAGTTGAGTCTGGAGCTAACTGAAGCATAGAGAAGTCTCCACAGAGGTGAGACTGAGATGGGGTAAAAGCAAAACAATATTGCGGAGTGAGCGTCTACAAATTGTGACCATTCTGAGGCATGGTTGGGGTCGGGGTGGTGGTGGGGGGGTGTTGAGTTGTTTGTGATTTCCATATCTGAATGATGAGCCCCAAAGTCTTTGCTCACCTGATTCATTTCAATGTTTCTGGAGAGGAGAAGCTTGGGCTCAGTGGGGTTAGGGGTTGAGTCTGGGGTTTGTAGTCAGGAATCTGAACCTAGGTCAGGGCCTGGGCCAGAATTGGGAATGTTATCTGGGTCAGAGGTTGGGGATCATGGGCATTGGGCCAGGAGCAGAGGGGAAATTGGCAATGAGGAATAGGGTTAGGTAGGAAACTCCTCCGCCTGCTAGATCCACAATCAGCAAAGTTACTTATCTCTTTTGTTACCTATGTTCTCTGGAGTTGGTTTCATGAGTGTAATCTCCAGATGAGCCAACCTTATGAAAAGGTCTCAAATAGCTGCTAGGCCCCAATGTGCACTGTGTATTTCTAGGCCGGTTGTCTGGGAAATGGATGGAATGTGGGATTTAAGAATCAGCTTGGAGTCAACCTGGGTCCCCAGATTACGGATTGTCTCTTTCAGCCCGAGAAAGTGGTCAGGAAGAACATGGTCCAGTGACAAAGAGTGAAGATTAGGACAGTCATTAGACCAAGGGTTTGATAGTAGGAAGTTTGAGCTGCAGAAACTGTCCCCCAGTGTTGAGCAAACAGTCTGTGTTTCTAGGCAGTTGAGGCATTGAGATAGATAGTGCAGAGATAGAGCTGCATATTATCATGGTATAGGTGGAAGTTTAAAGGTTAGAATAGAAGACATCAAGGATAAATCCTTGGGGGGTGCAGGAGATGTTATGTGGGAGGAATGAGTGGATTTTAAAAAGTGTGGCCTGAATTCTATAACATTCCAAACATAAAGCAATTTTATCATGTGCAGGGAACAGGTTCCTTGGGCACCAACTAAATACTTTCAAACTCAGCAGCTGATTTGAATACAATATTGCCCCGTGCAGAGCTACAGCAATGAATAGTGAGGTAGTCTGACTTGGTTCTGAATGTTGGCCACGGAACCAACTCCCTGCCGTTATTTCTTAAAGTGACATCCATCTGAACAGGGAGACAGAACCTCTGACAAAACAGCACCCCATTAGTACTGCACTGTGACTACCTGGATTATGCACAAGAAAACTATTATTGCTGGAGATGTTATTGGTTGCTTTTGGATAAAATGATGCAGGTTAAAGAGTGTTAGAGGTAATGTTGTGAGGTGACTGAGCATCCAAGCAGGGAACAGAGGGTAAGATTGAGGGCAAACATGAGGGCAGCAAAGTCAGGGAACAAGGTGAGGGGAGGTGAGGTGTAAGCTGAGGAATCATTCGGTGATGCTGGCTTTGCATAGGTTGGTGCTGAAAATAAACTTCCTCAAACTGTTTCGACTCCTCCGCAAGATAGAATAACTCAGCCTGGGTTTCTAGCACAACGTCCCTATCCCTGGAGACAGGGGAAACCTGGGAACAGAAAAGAACATAAAAAACAAGAGCAGGAATAGGCCATTCAGCCCCTCAGACCTGCTCACCTATTCAATGAGATCATGGCTGATCTGATCTTGGCTGCAACTCCACTTTCCTGCCTGTTCCCCATAACCCTTGATCTGTCTAACTTAGCTCTGAATATATTCAATAGCCCAGCCTCCACAGCTCTCTGAGGTAGGAAATTCCAAATGTAGTTCAGAAACTGTGTCCCCTAATTCTAGATTCCCCCACGAGGTGAAACATCCTCTCAGTACCTAGCCTGTCAAGGATCCTCAGAATCTTATTTGTTTCAATAAGATCACCTCTCATTCTTCTAAACTCCAATGAGTATAGCCCAACCTGTTTAGCCTTTCCTCATAAGACGAGCCTGTCATCCCAGGAATCAGCCTAATGAACATTCTCTCAACTGCCTTCAATGCAAGTATATCCCTTCTTAAATATGGAGACCAAAACTGTACACAGTACTCTAGGAACTCTAACACCCTACACAGTTGTAGCAAGACTTGCCTACTTTTATATTCCATCTCCCTTGCAATAAAGGCCAACATTCCATTTGCCTTCCTAATTACTTGGGTTAGGAAATAGACATAGTTTAAGTACGTTATATTGTTATTTGTGGGCGTTAGGAATGAGTTTTAGCTTTAATGTTTAAGTTTGATTTGTATTTCTGTATCTGTGTGTTAAGAAAAGGTCAAGTTGAGTTTTAGTTTCACTTTAAAAGTTGCCTGCATTTCTAATAAGAGTTTATGACTGGAAGAGAAGTTAAGCAAACACAAGAGTAGAAAAATTGGGCTGTTACCTAGCAACAGGGGTCGAGAGAGGCAGGTCCCTCCCACTAAAGAAGCTAGAAACAGATTTGGACGCTGTTGGAGTTCAGTTGGTTTCGAAGATAGCTGCCTAGAAGGGACAGATGGCTGGTTCCAAGCTAGAATTGTTTGAATGTAGCTGCCAGGGAGAGACTGGAGCAAAAGGGACAAATAGCAAGACCCAAGCTAAAGAAGAAAGTCCCCAAATCCAGGGGAGTGGAACAGGACCAAGCTAGAATTGTTTGAATGTAGCTGCCAGGGAGAGACTGGAGCAAAAGGGACAAATAGCAAGACCCAAGCTAAAGAAGAAAGTCCCCAAATCCAGGGGAGTGGAACAGGACCAAGAAGACCATCTAATCAAAGAAAGGACAGGAACCTGGAAAAGGCCTGTTCTGTGGAAGTGAAAGTAAGGAGCAGAGAGGAACGGTTCAAGCTTAAAGGAAGCAGATTTAAAGCGAGAGACCAGAAGGTCCAAAGAGACAACTGAAGGTCTAAAACTTTTTATTATGGGCATGTGAAGCAGTGGTGTATTGTTGACAGCCGAGTCATTGAAAGAGAGTGTGTGAAAGACAGCTTGAATGCATGTGGTGACCCAGGGGAGAGGAACATCGGAAAGAGAGTTCGAAACCCTGGAGGTGAACCCATGCAGAATGCATCTGAAAGAAAGCATTGGTTTGGGAGAAAATTCCAAAGCAAGTTCTTGGGAAGTGGAGATTGGTAACCCTCGTGTGAAAGATAGAATGCAGTGAGGCTGATTGGCTCACAGTGTGACAAGCGTCTGGGGGGAGCTGAGGAGAGATCCATAGTATCTGGTTGAAGTGGCATCTGTCACTTGCTTTCAGAGTGTGGTGTCTCACCACAGGTCACCTATTAGTTTACATGGACTGTGTACTTACTGTGAACATTAGAGTATAAGATAACCTTTGTCACTTGTGTTATCCTTACAAACCTGTATATATCTATAATATCATAGTTGTGAGTAAAGGAGTATTGTACTATAGTTCATTGTTTTTCGTTGAATAAATGTTTTATTGTTTTGTTAAAAGTTCATCAGCTGACTCTAGTGACTCTGTTCAATAGCCGCTCTCTATGTACCTAAATAAACAAATAAAAGTTAGAACCTATCAAGCTGGGTTCCACTCTGGGATCAGGTTTGTCCAGTGGTAACCTCAGCTGGGATTATAACACTTGCTGAACCCGTATGCTAACCTTTTGTGATTAATGTACAAGGACACCCAGATCCCGCTACACTTAAATATTTTGTTTTTCTATTCTTCCTACAAAAGCAGATAACTTCACTTTCCCATGGTACATTCTTCTATATGCCAAATTTTTAACCTATTTATATCCCTTTGCAGACTCTTTGTATCCTCCTCACAACTTGCTTTCTCACCTCTCTTTGAGTGTATTGTAGCCAAAGTTGCTAATGATACAATCAGTTCATCCAAGTCATTGATTGTAAATAGTTGAATAGTTCAAGTCCCGCTCCAGGGCTGGAGTACAGAAATCAAGGCTGACAGTCCAGTGCAGTAATGAGGGAGCACGGCACTGGCAGAGGTGCTGCTTCAGATGTTTCTGAGATCCCATCTGGCTGCTTGGGTGAATGTAAAAGATCCCATAGCATTGTTTCAAAGAGCAAAGGGGTTCTCCCCTCTGTTCTGGCCAATATTTATCCCTCCATCAACATCATAAATACAGATTATCTGGTCATTATCACATTGCACTATGTGGAGTTTGTGATGCATATATTGGCTGCTGCATTTCCTACTTTACAACAGTGACTACACTTTGAAAAGTACTTAATTGGCAGTAAAGCATGTTGAAACATATGGTGACTGTGAAAAGCGTTGTATAAATGCAATTCTTTCATTTTCTTCTTTTATTGTAAGTAGTTGAGGTTCCAGCGATGATCCCTGTGGAACCTCATAATTATAGTTTGTTAACCTCAATCACCCACTGAACCTGATTCTCTGTTTTTTGTTAATTAGCTAATCCTTGTGACATCCTCAAAGAACACATTAATTTGTCAAACATAATTTTATTTTCATAAACCATGTTGACTCTGGCTGATTGTGTTATGGTTTTCTAAATGTCTGCTGCTACTTCCTTAATAATGGAACATGGTGAAAGAGAACGACGGGTTGGTGAAGACAGTTTACCTGGAATGTTGCAATGGTTTTCCTGGCTGCTGGGGGTGCCTGCTCCTCTGGCCCATTAACCTCCTCCTCTATGTCATCAAGCGCTGCCAGATTCAATTGAGTAACAACTGTAAAAATCAGAACAGAATGAGAGCATGTAGTCTTTTCAATAAAGCTCAGAATATTATTCCAGGTTTCAGGTCCAGAAATTAGTTTCTGACTAGCATTTTACACTTATGGCTCCTGACATTTCTTTGTAAATGTGGAACTGCTGCATTTGGAAAGCCCATTCATTCCACAGAGAAGCAAGTCATAAATGGTGGCACTGACCTGTCGGGCCAAATGGCTTGTTTTAATGCTGTAAGATTCTATGTAATTTTTAAAAATTCTTTCACAGGATGTGGGTGTTGCTGGCTTTTGTTGCCCATCTCTAATTGCCCTTGAGAAGGTGGTGGTGAGCTGCCTTCTTAAACTGCTGCAGTCCATGTGGTGTAGGTACACTCACAGTGCTGTTAGGAAGGGAGTTCCAGGATTTTGACCCAGTGACAGTGAAGGAACGGTGATATATTTCCAAGTCAGGATAGTGAGTGACTTGGAGGGGAACTTCCAGGTGGTGGTGTTCCCATCTATCTGCTGCCCTTGTCCTTCTAGTAGTGGGCGTGGGTTTGGAAGGTGCTGTCAAAGGAGCCTTGGTGAGTTATTGCAGTGCATCTTGTAGATGGTACACACTGCTGCCACTGTGCATCGGTGGCAGAGAGATTGAATGCTAAACGTGGTGAATGTGGTGCCAATCAAGTGGGCTACTTTGTCCTGGACGGTGTCAAGCTTCTTCAGTGTTGCTGGAGCTACACTCATCCAGGCAAGTGGCGAGTATTCTATCACGCTCCTTGTAGATGGTGGACAGGCTCTGGGGAGTCAGGAGGTGAGTTACTCGCTTCAGGATTCCCAGCTTCTGACCTGCTCTTGTAGCCACAGTATTTATGTGGCTGGTTCAGTTCAGTTTCTGGTCAATGGTAACCCCCAGGATGTTGATAGTCGGAGATTCAGTGATGGTAATGCCATTGAATGTCAAGCGGAAATGGTTAGATTCTCTCTTGTTGGAGATGGTCAACATCTGGTACTTGTGTGGCGAGAATGTTACTTGCCACTTGTCAGCCCAAGCCTGGATATTGTCCAGGTCTTGCTGCATTTGGACATGGACAGTATCAGTATCTGAGGAGTCACAAATGGTACTGAACATTGTGTAATCATCAGCGAACATCCCCACTTCTGGCCTTATGATGGAAGGTCATTGATGAAGCAACTGAAGATGGTTGGGCCTAGGACACTACCATACACTCGGTTAAATGCTGCCTTGATGCCAAGGACAGTCACTCTCCCCTCACCTCTTGAGTTCAGCTCTTTCCTCCATGTTTGAACCAAGGCTGCAATGAGGTCAGAAGCTGAGAGACCCTGGTGGACCCCAAACTGAGTATCAGTGAGCAGGTTATTGCTGAGTAACTGCCACATAATAGCATTATTGATGACCCCTTCCATTACTTTACTGATGATCGAGAGTAGACAGATGGGGCAGTAGTTGGCCAGGTTGGATTTGTCCTGCTTTTTGTGGACAGGACATACCTGGGCAATTTTCCATATTGCTGGGTAGATGCCAGTGTTGTAGCTGTACTGGAACAGCTTGGCTAGGGATGCGGCAAGTTCTGAAGCACAAGTCTTCAGTACTATTGCTGGAATGTTTTCAGGGCCATAGTCTTTGCAGCATCCAGTACCTTCAGCTGTTTGATATCATGTGGAGGGAATTGCATTGGCTGAAGACTGGCATCTGTGATCCTGGGGACATCCGGAGGAGGCCGAGATGGATCATCTTATCGGCACTTCTAGCTGAAGATTGTTGCAAATGCTTCAGCCTTATCTTTTGCATTGATGTGCTGGGCTCCTTCATCATTGAGGGTGGGGATATTTGTGGAGCCTCTTCCTCCAGTGAGTTGTTTAACTGTCCACCACCATTCACAACTGGATGTTGCAGGACTGCAGAACTTAGACCTGGTCACGTTGGTTGTGGAATCATTTAGTTCTGTCTATCACTTGCTGCTTATGCTGTTTGGCATGCAAGCAGTTTTGTGTTGTAGCTTCACCAGGTTGACACCTCATTTCTATTCTGCCTGGTACTGGCATGCCCTCCTACACTCTTCATTGAACCAGGGTTGATCCCCTGGCTTGATAGTAATGATAGAGTGGGGGATATGCCAGGCCATGAGGTTACAGATTGTGTTTGAGTACAATTCTGCTGCTGCTGATGGCCCACAGCAACTCATGGATGCCCAGTTTTGAATTGCTAGATCTGTTCAAAATCTATCCCATTTAGCACGGTGGTAGTGCTACACAACACGATGGAGGATATCCTCAATATGAAGATGGGACTTCATCTCCATAAAGGACTGTGCAGTGGTCACTCCTACCGATACTGTCATGCACAGATGCATCTGTGACAGGCAGGTTGGTGAGGATGAGGTCAAGATGTTGGGCTGTAACTAGTAGAGTTGTCCAAGGGTCAATGCTGGAATCTCAGTCATTTGCAATCTATATTAATTAGTTAGATGAAGAAACTGAGTGCAATACAAAGCTAGGTGGCAAAGTGGGGAAAGAGGGGGGTCCAGAGAAGCTGCAAGGGATATAGACCTTAAGTGATTGGTCAAGAAAGTGGCAGATGGAAAATAACTCTTCATGTAGAGAGTTGTGAATCTCTGGAATTCTCTACCACAGGGAGTTGTGAACAGTCAGTCATTGAGTGTGTTTAAGTCAGAAGCTGACAGGTTTTTGGGTACTAAGGGAATCAAGGGCTTTGCGGATAGCATGGGAAGGACAGGTTGATGTAGAAGTCAGTTTGGATCTTATTGGATGGCAGAGCAGGCTTGAGGGGCCGAATGGCCTACTCCTGCTCCTATTGCATATGTAATAACTTGCCTTGTTCATTAGCTTCTTCTTCTTCATCATATTCTTTTTCCTGAAAAACAGAGAAATTACTGATTTTGTCCTATTCAAATTTGTGTCCACATCTTTCTGACATCTCAGAATTGTAGACATTCTTCCCCAGTCTGTATTGTATTTTTAACTTTATATTTTATGATATATTTTTGTGCTCCAGGCTGGCATTCTCAAGTAAAATTCAGTGCAGGCAGCTACAAAGTAAAATTCCCTCTATTCTGCCCCAAAAATGTGCCTCAGCCTAGAGCTCAAAGGCCCGGTTGAGTGCCAATGTTTTCATTTCCCAGTCTTGCTAAATGAGATGTGAACGTTTCAAGGGGAGAATTCGGAGCATAGACCCGAAGAGCCAATGGGCACAGCCACCACTGGTTGGGCAAAGGAAGGGGATATACAAGAAGCCAGAGTTAGAGAGGTCAAGGAGGCTTTTGTAGGAATAGAGGAGGTTATCAAGAAAAGGGGATGCGCAGGGGTTTTCTGAGAATGGGAGCAAGTGTAACAGCTTTGAAAGGGGTGTAGAATGTGTCTGAGAAAACAGAGCCATTTACAATATCCGTGATCATGATGGCAGGAAATACAGTTCAATGGGAATAAGATTAAGGGAGTTCAAGCTGGATCTCATTGAGGAGATGATCTTTGAGAGACATGGGGGGAGCTGAGGAAGAAACAGGAAAGACAAAAAGATTCAGAGTTAGAGTTTCAGAATTAGGTTGGTGGTTTGGTGGAAAAGAAGACAAGTAGATGAACATGGGTCTCTATGATGGGGACATACGAACATACACATTAGGAACAGGAGTAGGCCACTCGGCCCCTCAAGCCTGCTCCACCATTCAATAAGATCATGGCTGATCTGATTGTAACCTCAACCCCACGTTCCCACCTACCCAGAATAACCTTTCACCCCTTTGTGATCAAGAATCTATCTACCTTTGCCTTTAAAAATATTCAAAGGCTCTGTTTCCACTTTTGAGTAAGGGGATTCCAAAGGATCATGGCCGACTAAGAGAAAAAAATTCACCTCATTTCTGTCCTAAATGAGCGACCACTTATTTTTAAACTGTGACCTCTAGATCTAGATTCTCCCACAAGAGGAAACATCCTCTCCACATCCACCCTGTCAAAACCCATCAGGATCTTATAGGTTTCAATCAAGTCGCCTCTTACTCTTCTAAAGTCCAGCAGATACAAACCTAGTCTGTCCAACCTATCCTCATAAGACAACCCTCTCATTCCAGGAAATAGTCTGGTGAACCCTCTCTGAACTGCTTCCAAAGCATTTACATCCCTCCTTAAATAAAGAGACCTGTACTGTACTCAATACTCCGGAGGGAGGCAGGCAATGGCACAATGGTATTGTCACTGGACTATTAATCCAGAAACCCAGGGTAATGCTCTGGGTCAAATCCAGCCACAGCAATAAAGAAAAATCTGGAATTAAAAGTTTGATGCAGACCATGAAACTATTGTCGATTATTATAAAAACCCATCTGGTTCACAAATGCCCTTCAGGGAAGGAAACCTGCTGTCCTAATCTGGTCTGGCCTACATGTGATTCCAGACCCACAGCAATGTGGTTGACTCTGAAATGAGAAAGCCACTCAGTTGTAACAAACCGCTACAAAGAGACAAAAAAGGAATGAAACCGGACGGGCCACCCGGCATTGACCTAGGCATCAGAAATGACAATGTCAATCCTGCAAAGTCCTCTTTACCAACATCTGAGGGCTAGTGCCAAAATTGGGAGAGCTATCTCACAGACTAGTCAAGCAACAGCCTGACATAGTCATCCTCACAGAATCATACCTTACAGATAATGTCCCAGACACCACCGTCACTATCCCTGAGCAGAGGTGGTGGTACAGTGGTGTATAGTCGGGAGTGAGTTGCCCTGGGAGTCCTTCGTGTATTTAAGACCGAGATAGATAGGTTCTTGATTGGTAAGGGGATCAAAGGTTACGGGAAGAAGGCGGGAGAATGGAGTTGAGAAACTTATCAGCCATGATTGAATGGCAGAGCAGACTCGATGGGCCGAATGGCCTAATTTCTGCTCCTATGTCTTATGGTCTTATGGACATCAGCTCCAGACCCCATGAAGTCTCATGGCATCAGGTCAAACATGGGCAAAGAAACTTCCTTATTACCATGTACCACCCTCCCTCAGCTGATGAATCAGTGCTCCTCCATGTTGAACATCATTTGGAGGAAGCACTGAGGGTGGCAAGGTTGCAGAAGGTACTTCAATGTCCATCTCCATGAGGGGCTCGGTAGCACCACTACTGGCTGAGTCCTAAAGCTCATTGCTGCTAAACTGGGTCTGCAGCAGGTGGTGAGGGAAAAACATACTTGACCTCATCCTCACCAACCTGCCTGCCACAGATGCATCTGTCCATGTCAGTATCGGTAGGAGTGACCACCACACAGTCCTCGTGGAGACCAAGTCCCATCTTCACATTCAGGATACCCTCCATCGTGTTGTGTGGCACTACCACCATGCTAAATGGGATAGATTTCAAACAGACTTGGCAACTCAAGACTGGGCATCCATGAGGTGCTGTGGGCCATCAGCAGCAGCAGAATTGTACTCTAACACAATCTGTAACCTCATGGCCTGGCATATCCCCCACTCTACCATTACCATCAAGCCAGGTGATCAACCCTAGTTCAATGAAGAGTGCAGGAGCGCATGTCAGGAGCAGCACCAGGCATACCTAAAAATGAGGTGTCAACCTGGTGAAGCTATAACACAGGACCACTTGCGTGCCAAACAGCAGAAGCAGCAAGTGATAGTCAGAGCTAAGCGATCCCACAACCAATGGATCAGATCTAAGCTCTGCAGTCCTGCCACATCCAGTCGTGAATGGTGATGGACAATTAAACAACTCACTGGAGGAGGAGACTTCACAAATATCCCCATCCTCAATGATGGAGGAACCCAGCACATCAGTGCAAAAGATAAGGCTGAAGCATTTGCAACAATCTTCAGCCAGAAGTGCCGAGTGGATGATCCATTTCAGCCTCCTCCAGAGGTCCCCAGCATCACAGATGCCAGTCTTCAGCCAATGCAATTCGCTCCATGTAATATCAAGAAACGGCTGAAGGCAAAGGCTATGGGCCCTGACAATATTCCAGCAATGGTACTGAAGACTTGTGCTCCAGAACCTGCCACGTCCCTAGCCAATCTGTTCCAGTACAGCTACAACACTGGCATCTACCTGGCTTTGTGGAAAATTGCCCAGGTATGTCCTGTACACAAAAAGCAGGACAAGTCCAACCCGGCCAATTACCGCCCCATCAGTCTACTCTCCATCATCAGTAAAGGGATGGAAGGGGTCATCAACAGTGCTATCAAGCGGCACTTGCTTAGCAATAACCTGCTCACTGATGCCCAGTTTGGGTTCTGCCAGGGCCACTCAGCTCCTGACCTCATTACAGCCTTGGTTCAAACATGGACAAAAGAGCTGAACTCCCGAGGTGAGGTGAGAGTGACTGCCCTTGACATCAAGGCCCCATTTGACCGAGTGTGGCATCAAGGAGCCCTAGCAAAACTGGAGTCAATGGGAATCAGGGAGAAAACTCTCCACTGGTTGGAGTCATACCTAGCACAAAGGAAGATGATTATGGTTGTTGGAGGTCAGTCATCTCAGCTCCGGGACATCACTGCAGGAGTTCCTCAGGGTAGTGTCCTCGGCCCAACCATCTTCACCTGCTTCATCAATGACCTTCCTTCCATCATAAGGTCAGAAGTGGGGATGTTCGCTGATGATTGTACAATGCTCAGCACCATTCGTGACTCCTTAGATACTGAAGCAGTCCATGTCCAAATGCAGCAAGACCTGGACAATATCCAGACTTGGGCTGACAAGTGGCAAGTAACATTCGTGCCACACAAGTGTCAGGCAATGACTATCTCCAACAAGAGAGAATCTAACCATCGCCCCTTGATGTTCGATGGCATTACCATCACTGAATCCCCTACTATCAACATCCTGAGGGTTATCATTGGCCAGAAACTGAACTGGACTAGCCATGTAGCTGTGGCTACAAGAGCAGGTTAAAGGCTAGGAATCGTGCGACGAGTAGCTCATCTCCTGACTCCCCAAAGCCTGTCCACCATCTACAAGACACAAGTCAGGAGTGTGATGGAATACTCCCTACTTTCCTGGATGAGTGCAGTTCCTAAAACACTGAAGAAGCTTGACACTGTCCAGGACAAAGCAGTCCACTTGACTGCACCACATCCACAAACATTCACTCCCTCCACACAGTAGCAGCAGTGTGTACCATGTACAAGATGCACTTCAGGAATTCACCAAGGCTCCTTCGACAGCACCTTCCAAACCCACAACCACTACCACCTAGGAGGACAAGGCCAGCAGATAGATGGGAACACCACTACCTGGAAAGTCCCCTCCAAGACACACACCATCCCGACTTGAAAATATATCACCATTCCCTCACTGTCGCTGAGTCAAAATCCTGGAACTCCCTTCTGACA
The DNA here is from genome assembly GCF_017639515.1 of Carcharodon carcharias. Classification (NCBI taxonomy): domain Eukaryota; kingdom Metazoa; phylum Chordata; class Chondrichthyes; order Lamniformes; family Lamnidae; genus Carcharodon; species Carcharodon carcharias. The sequence goes on along the minus strand of NC_054480.1, from coordinate 4,235,125 downwards.
GCACTATGGGTGTACCTACACCACACGGGCTGCAGCGATTCAAGAAGGCAGCTCAGCACCACCTTCTCAAGGGCAACTAGGGATGGGCAATAAATGCTGACCCAGCCAACGAAGCCCACATCCCATGAATGAATTTTTTTTAAAAATGTGGTCTCACCAATGCCCTGTACAACTGAAGCATAACCTCCTTGCTTTATTCAATTCCCCTCTCAATGAATTATAACATTCTATTAGCTTTCTTAATTACCTGCTGTACCTGCGAACTAGCATTTTGTAGTTCATGCACTGGGACACCCAGATCTCTGCATCTCTGAGCTCTGCAATCTCTCACCATTTAGATAATATACTTCGCTTTTATTTTTCCTACCAAAATGAACAATTTCACATTTCCTCACATTATACTGCAGCTGCTGGGTCTTTGCCCACTCACTTAACCTATCTATATCCCTTTGTAGCCTCCTTGTACCTTCTTCACATCTTACTATCTGACCTATCTTTGTGTCATCAGCAAATTTAGCAACCATACCTTTGATCTCTCCATCCAAGTCATTTATATAAATTGCAAAAATTTGAGGTCCCAGCACTGATCCCTGTAGCACACCACTCATCACGTCCTGGCAACCAGAAAAAGACTCATTTATGCCTACTCTCTGCTTCCTGTTAGCTCGCCAATCTTCTATCCATGCCAATATGTTACCCCCTACACCACGAGCTTTTATTTTCCACAATAACTTTTGATGTGGCACTTTATCAAATGCCTTCTGGAAATCTAAGTACAGTACATCCACCGGTTCCCTTTATTCACAGCACCTGTTACTTCTTCAAAGAACTCCAATAAATTGGTCAAACATGATTTCCCTTTCACGAATCCATGTTGACTCTGCCTGATTGCCCTGAATTTTTCCAAGTGCCCTTTTAGAACATCTTTAATAATAGCTTCCAAAATTTTCCCTATGACAGATGTTAAGCTAAGTGGCCTGTAGTTTTTTGCTTTCTGTCTCCCTCCCCTTTTGAACGATGTAACCAATTGGTGTTAGAAGTGAACAAAGTGTAAACTAAATTAGCTGGGAAATGGGCTGCAGAATATAGAAGTGGAAAAGAGGAATAAGGTGCTTTAAGGAGTCAGATTGTTGAATAGTACTGGAGAAGGAAGTAGAATCATATTGGACAGGTCCAGACCAAGCCGGATATGAGGAATCCAAAGACAGGTTTAGAATGTATATATGTAAATGCACAAAGTGTGGTGAATAAGGTTGGTGAGCTACAAGTCCAAATAGCTGTGTGACAGTATGATGTAGTGCTGTCCAATTCTGGCCACCACACTTTAGGAAGGATGTGAGGGTCCTTGAGATGGTGCAGAAGAGATTTACCAGAATGGTTCCAGCAATGAGGAATTTTAGCTACAAGGTTAGTTTGAAGAAGCAGGGATTGTTCTCCTTGGAGAAGAGGAGATTGAGGGGAGATTCAATAGAAGTGTACAAGATTCTGACAGGTTTAGCCAAGGTAAACAAGGAGAAGCTGTTCCCGTTAGCCGATGGTACAATGATGAGGAGGTCACATATTTAAGGTTTTGGTCAAGAGATGCAGCGAGGCTGAGAGGAAAATCTTCTTTACGCAGTGAGTGGTGATGACTTGGAACTCGCTGCCTATGAGGGTGATGAAAGCAGAGAGGTCAATGATTTCAGAAGGAAATTGGATGAACACTTGAGGAAAAATAAATTTGTGGGGTTACAGGGATAGAGTGAGAGAATAGGATGGACTGGATTGCTCAGCAGACAGCCAGCATGGACTCGATGGGCTGAATAGCCTCCTATACCAGAATGACTCTGAGTCTCGCAAGGAGAAATGAAAGAGAAAATTGGGCTGAACCTGTCAAGCTGTAGATTCTGTAGCCATATATCAGCTGGAGTTGTCAGTTAGGCAATTACTCAGACTTCAGAGATTGTAAACTTTCATTCTATTATATTCTGAGCTGGGGTCAGAGATGACTAACCCAAGCAGTCTCAATGCACCTGGTAAATGTGTTACAATGACTTCACACACACTGGGTAATGTTTAGAAAGCTTTTCAATACCAATGTCCCTTTTAGCATAATTTTTGATGTGTATAAGTTGACAATAATGTATAAGTTGGCAATAACACTACCTTAATCTCCTCCAGAGATGCATAATACTTTGACCACCAATCCAGCTCCTCCAGGTCAATCTTTTCCTCATATTCTTCAGGTTCATCCTTTGCTAATTTTGTTTTCAGTGGCAGTTTCTTCATTGGTATCTGGTAGAAAAGAAAATGAGGCCTTTTCAAACTTTCCTTCCATCAGGGTTCGAAATTCCTCCCCAACTCCGTCTAGTTCCATAGGTATAAAAGCAAAATACTGTGGACACTGGAAATACAAACTAAAAACAGGAAATGCTGTAAATACTCAGCAGGTCTGGCAGCATCTGCGGGGAGAGAAAGAGAGTTACCATCTCAAGTCGAACATGACTTCTTAATCAACTCGAAACATTAACTCTGTTTCTCTCTCCACAGGTGCTGCCAAACCTGCTGAGATTTTCCAGCACTTTCTGTTTTTATTCCTGTCTAGTTCCAATCTTTAAGAGAGCCCAGCTATTGAGTCAGCAGCAGACTGCTTCTGGGACCAGGTATCACAATTAGTCCAGTGCTGCCCCACCCAATGTTCTCATTCACACCCACCCTTGAACATGCACACACTCTCATTCACACTCATGTTCACACACCCTTGCACATGCACACACTCTCACACAAATGTTCACACACCCTTGCACATGCACACACTCTCATTCACACTCATGTTCACACACCCTTGCACATGCACACACTCTCACACTCATGTTCACACACCCTTGCACATGCACACACTCTCATTCACACTCATGTTCACACACCCTTGCACATGCACACACTCTCACTCACACACATGTTCACACAAACCCTTGCTCATGCACTCACTCACATTCATGATCACACACACCCTTGCTCATGCACACACTCTCACTCGTACTCATGATCACACACACCCTTGCTCATGCACATTCTCACTCACACTCATGATCACACAAACCCTTGCTCATGCACACTCTCACTCACACTCATGATCACACACACACCCTTGCTCATGCACACACTCTCATTCACACTCATGTTCACACACCCTTGCACATGCACACACTCTCATTCACACTCGTGTTCACGCACCTTTGCACATGCACACAATCTCACACTCATGTATACACACCCTTGCACATGCACACACACTCATTCACACTCATGTTCACACACACTTGCACATGCACACACTCTCACACTCATGTTCACACACCCTTGCACATGCACAGACTCTCACTCACACTCATGTTCACACACCCTTGCACATGCACACACTCTCACTCACACTCATGATCACACACACCCTTGCTCATGCACACTATCACTCACACTCATGATCACACACACCTTTGCTCATGCACACACTCTCACACTCATGTTCACACACCCTTGCACATGCATCAACTCTCATTCACACTCATGTTCACACACCCTTGCACATGCACTCACTCTCACACTCATGTTCACACACCCTTGCACATGCACACACTCTCATTCACACTCATGTTCACACACCCTTGCACATGCACTCACTCTCACACTCATGTTCAAACACCCTTGCACATGCACACACTCTCATTCACACTCATGTTCACACACACTTGCACATGCACACACTCTCACTCACACTCATGTTCACACAACCTTGCACATGCACACACTCTCACTCACACACATGTTCACACACACCCTTGCTCATGCACACACTCACATGCATGATCACACACACCCTTGCTCATGCACACACTCTCACTCACACTCATGTTCACTCACCCTTGCACATCCACACACTTTCACTCACACTCATGTTCACACACCTTGGCACATGCACACACTCTCATTCACACTCATGTTCACACACCTTTGCTCATGCACACACTCTCACTCACACTAATGATCACACGCACCCTTGCTCATGCACACACTCTCAAACACACTTAAGATCACACACACCCTTGCACATGCATGCACTCATTCACACTCATGTTCACACACCCTTGCTCATGCACACACTCTCACACTCATGATCACACACACCCTTGCTCATGCACACACTCACTCACACTCATGATCAAACACACCCTTGCTCATGCACACACTCTCACTCACACTCATGATCACACACACCCTTGCTCATGCACACTCTCACTCACACTCATCATCACACACACCCTTGCTCATGCACACACTCTCACACACATGTTCAAACACCCTTGCACATGCACACACTCTCATTCACACTCATGTTCACACACCCTTGCACATGCACACACTCTCACTCACACACATGTTCACACACACCCTTGCTAATGCACACACTCACATTCATGATCACACACACCCTTGCTCATGCACACACTCTCACTCACACTCATGATCACACACACCCTTGCTCATGCACACTCTCACTCACACTCATGATCACACACACCCTTGCTCATGCACACACTCACTCACAAACATGATCACACACACCCTTGCTCATGCACACACTCTCACTCACACTCAAGATCACACAAACCTTTGCTCATGCACACTCTCACTCACACTCATGATCACACACACCCTTGCTCATGCACACACTCTCATTCACACTCATGTTCACACACCCTTGCACATGCACACACTCTCACTCAGACTCATGTTCACACACCCTTGCACATGCACACACTCTCACTCACACACATGTTCACACACACCATTGCACATGCACACACTCTCACTCACAAACATGTTCACACACACCCTTGCTCATGCACACACTCACATTCATGATCACACACACCCTTGCTCATGCACACACTCTCACTCACACTCATGATCACACACACCCTTGCTCATGCACACTCTCACTTACACTCATGATCACACACACCCTTGCTCATGCACACACTCTCACTCACACTCATGATCACACACACCTTTGCTCATGCACACTCTCACTCACACTCATGATCACAAACACCCTTGCTCATGCACACACTCTCATTCACACTCATGTTCACACACCCTTGCACATGCATACACTCTCATAAACACTCATGTTCACACACCCTTGCACATGCACACACTCTCACTCACTCTCATGTTCACACACCCTTGCACATGCACACACTCTCATTCACACACACGTTCACACACCCTTGCACATGCACAGACTCTCACACTCACGTTCACACACCCTTGCACATGCACACACTCTCACTCACACACATGTTCACACACACCCTTGCTCATGCACACACTCACATTCATGATCACACACACCCTTGCTCATGCACACACTCTCACTCACACTCATGATCACACACACCCTTGCTCATGCACACTCTCACTCACACTCATGATCACACACACCCTTGCTCATGCACACACTCTCACTCACAATCATGTTCACACACCCTTGCACATCCACACACTTTCACTCACAATCATGTTCACACACCTTGGCACATGCACACACTCTCATTCACACTCATGTTCACACACCTTTGCTCATGCACACACTCTCAATCACACTCATGTTCACACACCTTTGCTCATGCACACACTCTCACTCACACTAATGATCACACACACCCTTGCTCATGCACAATCACACTCACACTCATGATCACACACACCCTTGCTCATGCACACACTCTCACTCACACTTAAGATCACACACACCCTTGCACATGCATGCACTCATTCACACTCATGTTCACACACCCTTGCACATGCACACACTCTCACACTCATGTTCACACACCACTGTACATGCACACACTCTCACTCACACTCATGATCACACACCCTTGCTCATGCACACACTCACTCACACTCATGATCACACACACCCTTGCTCATGCACACTCTCACTCACACTCATCATCACACACACCCTTGCTCATGCACACACTCTCACACACATGTTCACACACCCTTGCACATGCACACACTCTCATTCACACTCATGTTCACACACCCTTGCACATGCACACACTCTCACTCACACACATGTTCACACACACCCTTGCTCATGCACACACTCACATTCATGATCACACACACCCTTGCTCATGCACACTCTCACTCACACTCATGATCACACACACCTTTGCTCATGCACACTCTCACTCACACTCATGTTCACACACACCCTTGCTCATGCACACACTCACATTCATGATCACACACACCCTTGCTCATGCACACACTCTCACTCACAATCATGATCACACACACCCTTGCTCATGCACACACTCTCACTCACACTCATGATCACACAAACCCTTGCTCATGCACACTCTCACTCACACTCATGATCACACACACCCTTGCTCATGCACACACTCTCACACTCATGTTCACACACCCTTGCTCATGCACACTCTCACTCACACACATGTTCACACACACCTTTGCTCATGCACACACTCACATTCATGATCACAAACACCCTTGCTCATGCACACACTCTCACTCACACTCATGATCACACACACCCTTGCTCATGCACATTCTCACTCACACTCATGATCACACACACCCTTGCTCATGCACACACTCACACTCACACTCATGATCACACACACCCTTGCTCATGCACACACTCTCATTCAGACTCATGTTCACACACCCTTGCACATGCAAACACGCTCATTCACACTCGTGTTCACGCACCCTTGCAGATGCACACACTCACACTCATGTTCACACACCCTTGAACATGTACACACACTCATTCACACTCATGTTCACACACCCTTGCACATCCACACACTCTCACTCAGACTCATGTTCACACACCTTGGCACATGCACACACTCTCATTCACACTCAAGTTCACACACCTTTGCTCATGCACACACTCTCACTCACACTCATGTTCACACACCCTTGCACATGCACACACTCTCACTCACACACATGATCACACACACCCTTGCTCATGCACACTCTCACTCACACTCATGATCACACACACCCTTGCTCATGCACACACTCACATTCATGATCACACACACCCTTGCTCATGCACACACTCTCACTCACACTCATGATCACACACACCCTTGCTCATGCACACTCTCACTCACACTCATGATCACACACACCCTTGCTCATGCACACACTCTCACTCACACTCATGTTCACACACCCTTGCACATCCACACACTCTCACTCACACTCATGTTCACACACCTTGGCACATGCACACACTCTCATTCACACTCATGTTCACACACCTTTGCTCATGCACACACTCTCACTCACACTCATGTTCAGACACCTTTGCTCATGCACACACTCTCACTCACACTAATGATCACACACATCCTTGCTCATGCACACTCTCACTCACACTCATGATCACACACACCCTTGCTCATGCACACACTCTCACTCACACTTAAGATAACACACACCCTTGCACATGCACGCACTCATTCACACTCATGTTCACACACCCTTGCACATGCACACACTCTCACACTCATGTTCACACACCCCTGCACATGCACACACTCTCACTCACACTCATGGTCACACACCCTTGCTCATGCACACACTCACTCACACTCATGATCACAAAGACCTTTGCCCATGAACACACTCTCACTCACACTCATGATCACACACACCTTTGCTCATGCACACTCTCACTCACACTCATGATCACACACACCCTTGCTCATGCACACACTCTCATTCACACTCATGTTCACACACCCTTGCACATGCACACACTCTCACTCACACTCATGTTCACACACCCGTGCACATGCACACACTCACAAACATGTTCACACATACTCTTGCTCATGCACACACTCTCACTCACACTCATTATCACACACACCCTTGCTCATGCACACTCTCACTCACACTCATGATCACACACAACCTTGCTCATGCACACACTCTCACTCACACTCAAGTTCACACACCCTTGCACATCCACACACTCTCACTCACACTCATGTTCACACACCTTGGCACATGCACACACTCTCATTCACACTCATGTTCACACACCTTTGCTCTAGCACACACTCTGACTCACACTAATGATCACACACACCCTTGCTCATGCACACTCTCACTCACACTCATGATCACACACCCTTGCACATGCACACACTCTCACACTCATGTTAACACACCCTTGCACATGCACACACTCTCATTCACACTCATGTTCACACACCCTTGCACATGCACACACTCTCACTCACACTCATGTTCACACACCCTTGCACATGCACACACTCTCACTCACACACACCCTTGCTCATGCACACACTCACATTCATGATCACACACACCCTTGCTCATGCACACACTCTCACTCACACTCATGATCACACACACCCTTGCTCATGCACACTCTCACTCACACTCATGATCACACACAACCTTGCTCATGCACACACTCTCACTCACACTCATGTTCACACACCCTTGCACATCCACACACTCTCACTCACACTCATGTTCACACACCTTTGCTCATGCACACACTCTCACTCACACTCATGATCACACACACCCTTGCTCATGCACACTCTCACTCACACTCATGATCACACACACCCTTGCTCATGCACACACTCTCACTCACACTTAAGATAACACACACACTTGCACATGCACGCACTCATTCACACTCATGTTCACACACCCTTGCACATGCACACACTCTCACACTCATGTTCACACACCCCTGCACATGCACACACTCTCACTCACACTCATGGTCACACACCCTTGCTCATGCACACACTCACTCACACTCATGATCACACACACCCTTGCTCATGCACACTCTCACTCACACTCATGATCACACACACCCTTGCTCATGCACACACTCTCACACTCATGTTCACACACCCTTGCTCATGCACACTCTCACTCACACACATGTTCACACACACCTTTGCTCATGCACACACTCACATTCATGATCACAAACACCCTTGCTCATGCACACTCTCTCACTCACACTCATGATCACACACACCCTTGCTCATGCACATTCTCACTCACACTCATGATCACACACACCCTTGCTCATGCACACACTCACACACACTCATGATCACACACACCCTTGCTCATGCACACACTCTCACTCACACTCATGATCACACACACCTTTGCTCATGCACACACTCTCACTCACACTCATGATCACACACACCCTTGCTCATGCACACTCTCTCATTCAGACTCATGTTCACACACCCTTGCACATGCAAACACTCTCATTCACAATCGTGTTCACGCACCCTTGCACATGCACACACTCTCACACTCATGTTCACACACCCTTGAACATGCACACACACTCATTCACACTCATGTTCACACACCCTTGCACATCCACACACTCTCACTCGGACTCATATTCACACATCTTGGCACATGCACACACTCTCATTCACAAAAATGTTCACACACCTTTGCTCATGCACACACTCACTCACACTCATGTTCACACACCTTTGCTCATGCACACACTCTCACTCACACTAATGATCACACACACCCTTGCTCATGCACACTCTCACTCACACACATGATCACACACACCCTTGCTCATGCACACACTCTCACTCACACTTAAGATAACACACACCCTTGCACATGCACGCACTCATTCACACTCATGTTCACACACCCTTGCACATGCACACACTCTCACACTCATGTTCACACACCCTTGCACATGCACACACTCTCACTCACACTCATGGTCACACACCCTTGCTCATGCACACACTCACTCACACTCATGATCACACACACCCTTGCTCATGCACACTCTCACTCACACTCATGATCACACACACCCTTGCTCATGCACACACTCTCACACTCATGTTCACACACCCTTGCTCATGCACACTCTCACTCACACACATGTTCACACACACCTTTGCTCATGCACACACTCACATTCATGATCACAAACACCCTTGCTCATGCACACTCTCTCACTCACACTCATGATCACACACACCCTTGCTCATGCACATTCTCACTCACACTCATGATCACACACACCCTTGCTCATGCACACACTCACACACACTCATGATCACACACACCCTTGCTCATGCACACACTCTCACTCACACTCATGATCACACACACCTTTGCTCATGCACACACTCTCACTCACACTCATGATCACACACACCCTTGCTCATGCACACACTCTCATTCAGACTCATGTTCACACACCCTTGCACATGCAAACACTCTCATTCACACTGGTGTTCACGCACCCTTGCACATGCACACACTCTCACACTCATGTTCACACACCCTTGAACATGCACACACACTCATTCACACTCATGTTCACACACCCTTGCACATCCACACACTCTCACTCAGACTCATATTCACACATCTTGGCACATGCACACACTCTCATTCACAAAAATGTTCACACACCTTTGCTCATGCACACACTCACTCACACTCATGTTCACACACCTTTGCTCATGCACACACTCTCACTCACACTCATGTTCACACACCCTTGCTCATGCACACTCTCACTCAGACTCATGTTCACACACCTTTGCACATGCACACACTCTCACTCACACTCATGATCACACACACCCTTGCTCATGCACACACTCTCACTCACACTTAAGATCACACACACCCTTGCACATGCACACTCTCACTCACACTCATGATCACACACAACCTTGCTCATGCACACACTCTCACTCACACTCAAGTTCACACACCCTTGCACATCCACACACTCTCACTCACACTCATGTTCACACACCTTGGCACATGCACACACTCTCATTCACACTCATGTTCACACACCTTTGCTCATGCACACACTCTGACTCACACTAATGATCACACACACCCTTGCTCATGCACACTCTCACTCACACTCATGATCACACACCCTTGCACATGCACACACTCTCACACTCATGTTAACACACCCTTGCACATGCACACACTCTCATTCACACTCATGTTCACACACCCTTGCACATGCACACACTCTCACTCACACTCATGTTCACACACCCTTGCACATGCACACACTCTCACTCACACACACCCTTGCTCATGCACACACTCACATTCATGATCACACACACCCTTGCTCATGCACACACTCTCACTCACACTCATGATCACACACACCCTTGCTCATGCACACTCTCACTCACACTCATGATCACACACAACCTTGCTCATGCACACACTCTCACTCACACTCATGTTCACACACCCTTGCACATCCACACACTCTCACTCACACTCATGTTCACACACCTTTGCTCATGCACACACTCTCACTCACACTCATGTTCACACACCTTTGCTCATGCACACACTCTCACTCACACTAATGATCACACACACCCTTGCTCATGCACACTCTCACTCACACTCATGATCACACACACCCTTGCTCATGCACACACTCTCACTCACACTTAAGATAACACACACCCTTGCACATGCACGCACTCATTCACACTCATGTTCACACACCCTTGCACATGCACACACTCTCACACTCATGTTCACACACCCCTGCACATGCACACACTCTCACTCACACTCATGGTCACACACCCTTGCTCATGCACACACTCACTCACACTCATGATCACACACACCCTTGCTCATACACACTCTCACTCACACTCATGATCACACACACCATTGCTCATGCACACACTCTCACACTCATGTTCACACACCCTTGCTCATGCACACTCTCACTCACACACATGTTCACACACACCTTTGCTCATGCACACACTCACATTCATGATCACAAACACCCTTGCTCATGCACACTCTCTCACTCACACTCATGATCACACACACCCTTGCTCATGCACATTCTCACTCACACTCATGATCACACACACCCTTGCTCATGCACACACTCACACACACTCATGATCACACACACCCTTGCTCATGCACACACTCTCACTCACACTCATGATCACACACACCCTTGCTCATGCACACACTCTCATTCAGACTCATGTTCACACACCCTTGCACATGCAAACACTCTCATTCACACTCGTGTTCACGCACCCTTGCACATGCACACACTCTCACACTCATGTTCACACACCCTTGAACATGCACACACACTCATTCACACTCATGTTCACACACCCTTGCACATCCACACACTCTCACTCGGACTCATATTCACACATCTTGGCACATGCACACACTCTCATTCACAAAAATGTTCACACACCTTTGCTCATGCACACACTCACTCACACTCATGTTCACACACCTTTGCTCATGCACACACTCTCACTCACACTAATGATCACACACACCCTTGCTCATGCACACTCTCACTCACACTCATGATCACACACACCCTTGCTCATGCACACACTCTCACTCACACTTAAGATAACACACACCCTTGCACATGCACGCACTCATTCACACTCATGTTCACACACCCTTGCACATGCACACACTCTCACACTCATGTTCACACACCCCTGCACATGCACACACTCTCACTCACACTCATGGTCACACACACCTTTGCTCATGCACACACTCACTCACACTCATGATCACACACACCCTTGCTCATGCACACTCTCACTCACACTCATGATCACACACACCCTTGCTCATGCACACACTCTCACACTCATGTTCACACACCCTTGCTCATGCACACTCTCACTCACACACATGTCCACACACACCTTTGCTCATGCACACACTCACATTCATGATCACAAACACCCTTGCTCATGCACACTCTCTCACTCACACTCATGATCACACACACCCTTGCTCATGCACATTCTCACTCACACTCATGATCACACACACCCTTGCTCATGCACACACTCACACACACTCATGATCACACACACCCTTGCTCATGCACACACTCTCACTCACACTCATGATCACACACACCTTTGCTCATGCACACACTCTCACTCACACTCATGATCACACACACCCTTGCTCATGCACACACTCTCATTCAGACTCATGTTCACACACCCTTGCACATGCAAACACTCTCATTCACACTGGTGTTCACGCACCCTTGCACATGCACACACTCTCACACTCATGTTCACACACCCTTGAACATGCACACACACTCATTCACACTCATGTTCACACACCCTTGCACATCCACACACTCTCACTCAGACTCATATTCACACATCTTGGCACATGCACACACTCTCATTCACAAAAATGTTCACACACCTTTGCTCATGCACACACTCACTCACACTCATGTTCACACACCTTTGCTCATGCACACACTCTCACTCACACTCATGTTCACACACCCTTGCTCATGCACACTCTCACTCAGACTCATGTTCACACACCTTTGCACATGCACACACTCTCACTCACACTCATGATCACACACACCCTTGCTCATGCACACACTCTCACTCACACTTAAGATCACACACACCCTTGCACATGCACGCACTCATTCACACTCATGTTCACAGACCCTTGCACATGCACACACTCTCACACTCATGTTCACACACCCCTGCACATGCACACACTCTCACTCACACTCATGATCACACACACCCTTGCTCATGCACACACTCTCATTCAGACTCATGTTCACACACCCTTGCACATGCAAACACTCTCATTCACACTCGTGTTCACGCACCCTTGCACATGCACACACTCTCACACTCATGTTCACACACCCTTGAACATGCACACACACTCATTCACACTCATGTTCACACACCCTTGCACATCCACACACTCTCACTCGGACTCATATTCACACATCTTGGCACATGCACACACTCTCATTCACAAAAATGTTCACACACCTTTGCTCATGCACACACTCACTCACACTCATGTTCACACACCTTTGCTCATGCACACACTCTCACTCACACTAATGATCACACACACCCTTGCTCATGCACACTCTCACTCACACTCATGATCACACACACCCTTGCTCATGCACACACTCTCACTCACACTTAAGATAACACACACCCTTGCACATGCACGCACTCATTCACACTCATGTTCACACACGCTTGCACATGCACACACTCTCACACTCATGTTCACACACCCCTGCACATGCACACACTCTCACTCACACTCATGGTCACACACCCTTGCTCATGCACACACTCACTCACACTCATGATCACACACACCCTTGCTCATGCACACTCTCACTCACACTCATGATCACACACACCCTTGCTCATGCACACACTCTCACACTCATGTTCACACACCCTTGCTCATGCACACTCTCACTCACACACATGTTCACACACACCTTTGCTCATGCACACACTCACATTCATGATCACAAACACCCTTGCTCATGCACACTCTCTCACTCACACTCATGATCACACACACCCTTGCTCATGCACATTCTCACTCACACTCATGATCACACACACCCTTGCTCATGCACACACTCACACACACTCATGATCACACACACCCTTGCTCATGCACACACTCTCACTCACACACATGTTCACACACACCTTTGCTCATGCACACACTCACATTCATGATCACAAACACCCTTGCTCATGCACACTCTCTCACTCACACTCATGATCACACACACCCTTGCTCATGCACATTCTCACTCACACTCATGATCACACACACCCTTGCTCATGCACACACTCACACACACTCATGATCACACACACCCTTGCTCATGCACACACTCTCACTCACACTCATGATCACACACACCTTTGCTCATGCACACACTCTCACTCACACTCATGATCACACACACCCTTGCTCATGCACACACTCTCATTCAGACTCATGTTCACACACCCTTGCACATGCACTCTCATTCACACTGGTGATCACGCACCCTTGCACATGCACACACTCTCACACTCATGTTCACACACCCTTGAACATGCACACACACTCAGTCACACTCATGTTCACACACCCTTGCACATCCACACACTCTCACTCAGACTCATATTCACACATCTTGGCACATGCACACACTCTCATTCACAAAAATGTTCACACACACCTTTGCTCATGCACACACTCACTCACACTCATGTTCACACACCTTTGCTCATGCACACACTCTCACTCACACTCATGTTCACACACCCTTGCTCATGCACACTCTCACTCACACTCATGATCACACACACCCTTGCTCATGCACACACTCTCACACTCATGTTCACACACCCTTGCTCATGCACACTCTCACTCACACACATGTCCACACACACCTTTGCTCATGCACACACTCACATTCATGATCACAAACACCCTTGCTCATGCACACTCTCTCACTCACACTCATGATCACACACACCCTTGCTCATGCACATTCTCACTCACACTCATGATCACACACACCCTTGCTCATGCACACACTCACACACACTCATGATCACACACACCCTTGCTCATGCACACACTCTCACTCACACTCATGATCACACACACCTTTGCTCATGCACACACTCTCACTCACACTCATGATCACACACACCCTTGCTCATGCACACACTCTCATTCAGACTCATGTTCACACACCCTTGCACATGCAAACACTCTCATTCACACTGGTGTTCACGCACCCTTGCACATGCACACACTCTCACACTCATGTTCACACACCCTTGAACATGCACACACACTCATTCACACTCATGTTCACACACCCTTGCACATCCACACACTCTCACTCAGACTCATATTCACACATCTTGGCACATGCACACACTCTCATTCACAAAAATGTTCACACACCTTTGCTCATGCACACACTCACTCACACTCATGTTCACACACCTTTGCTCATGCACACACTCTCACTCACACTCATGTTCACACACCCTTGCTCATGCACACTCTCACTCAGACTCATGTTCACACACCTTTGCACATGCACACACTCTCACTCACACTCATGATCACACACACCCTTGCACATGCACGCACTCATTCACACTCATGTTCACAGACCCTTGCACATGCACACACTCTCACACTCATGTTCACACACCCCTGCACATGCACACACTCTCACTCACACTCATGATCACACACACCCTTGCTCATGCACACACTCTCATTCAGACTCATGTTCACACACCCTTGCACATGCAAACACTCTCATTCACACTCGTGTTCACGCACCCTTGCACATGCACACACTCTCACACTCATGTTCACACACCCTTGAACATGCACACACACTCATTCACACTCATGTTCACACACCCTTGCACATCCACACACTCTCACTCAGACTCATATTCACACATCTTGGCACATGCACACACTCTCATTCACAAAAATGTTCACACACCCTTGCTCATGCACACTCTCACTCAGACTCATGTTCACACACCTTTGCACATGCACACACTCTCACTCACACTCATGATCACACACACCCTTGCTCATGCACACTCTCACTCACACTCATGATCACACACACCCTTGCTCATGCACACACTCTCACTCACACTTAAGATCACGCACACCCTTGCACATGCACGCACTCATTCACACTCATGTTCACAGACCCTTGCACATGCACACACTCTCACACTCATGTTCACACACCCCTGCACATGCACACACTCTCACTCACACTCATGGTCACACACCCTTGCTCATGCACACACTCACTCACACTCATGATCACACACACCCTTGCTCATGCACACTCTCACTCACACTCATGATCACACACACCCTTGCTCATGCACACACTCTCACACTCATGTTCACACACCCTTGCTCATGCACACTCTCACTCACACACATGTTCACACACACCTTTGCTCATGCACACACTCACATTCATGATCACAAACACCCTTGCTCATGCACACTCTCTCACTCACACTCATGATCACACACACCCTTGCTCATGCACATTCTCACTCACACTCATGATCACACACACCCTTGCTCATGCACACACTCACACACACTCATGATCACACACACCCTTGCTCATGCACACACTCTCACTCACACACATGTTCACACACACCTTTGCTCATGCACACACTCACATTCATGATCACAAACACCCTTGCTCATGCACACTCTCTCACTCACACTCATGATCACACACACCCTTGCTCATGCACATTCTCACTCACACTCATGATCACACACACCCTTGCTCATGCACACACTCACACACACTCATGATCACACACACCCTTGCTCATGCACACACTCTCACTCACACTCATGATCACACACACCTTTGCTCATGCACACACTCTCACTCACACTCATGATCACACACACCCTTGCTCATGCACACACTCTCATTCAGACTCATGTTCACACACCCTTGCACATGCACTCTCATTCACACTGGTGATCACGCACCCTTGCACATGCACACACTCTCACACTCATGTTCACACACCCTTGAACATGCACACACACTCATTCACACTCATGTTCACACACCCTTGCACATCCACACACTCTCACTCAGACTCATATTCACACATCTTGGCACATGCACACACTCTCATTCACAAAAATGTTCACACACACCTTTGCTCATGCACACACTCACTCACACTCATGTTCACACACCTTTGCTCATGCACACACTCTCACTCACACTCATGTTCACACACCCTTGCTCATGCACACTCTCACTCAGACTCATGTTCACACACCTTTGCACATGCACACACTCTCACTCACACTCATGATCACACACACCCTTGCTCATGCACACACTCTCACTCACACTTAAGATCACACACACCCTTGCACATGCACGCACTCATTCACACTCATGTTCACAGACCCTTGCACATGCACACACTCTCACACTCATGTTCACACACCCCTGCACATGCACACACTCTCACTCACACTCATGATCACACACCGTTGCTCATGCACACACTCACTCACACTCATGATCACACTCAACCTTGCTCATGCACACACTCTCATTCAGACTCATGTTCACACACCCTTGCACATACAAACACTCTCATTCACACTCGTGTTCACGCACCCTTGCACATGCACACACTCACACTCATGTTCACACACCCTTGCACATGCACACACTCTCACACTCATGTTCACACACCCTTGCACATGCACACACTCTCATTCACACTCATGTTCACACACCCTTGCACATGCACACACTCACTCACACACACCCTTGCTCATGCACACACTCACATTCATGATCACACACACCCTTGCTCATGCACACTCTCACTCAGACTCATGTTCACACACCCTTGCTCATGCACACTCTCACTCACACTCATGATCACACACAACCTTGCTCATGCACACACTCTCACTCACACTCAAGTTCACACAACCTTGCACATCCACACACTCTCACTCACACTCATGTTCACACACCTTGGCACATGCACACACTCTCATTCACACTCATGTTCACACACCTTTGCTCATGCACACACTCTCACTCACACTCATGTTCACACACCTTTGCTCATGCACACACTCTCACTCACACTAATGATCACACACACCCTTGCTCATGCACACTCTCACTCACACTCATGATCACATACCCTTGCACATGCACACACTCTCACACGCATGTTCACACACCCTTGCACATGCACACACTCTCATTCACACTCATGTTCACACACCCTTGCACATGCACAGACTCTCACTCACACTCATGTTCACACACCCTTGCTCATGCACACACTCTCACTCACACACACCCTTGCTCATGCACACACTCACATTCATGATCACACACACCCTTGCTAATGCACACACACTCACTCACACTCATGATCACACACACCCTTGCTCATGCACACTCTCACTCACACTCATGGTCACACACACCCTTGCTCATGCACACACTCACTCACACTCATGATCACACACACCCTTGCACATGCACACACTCTCATTCACACTCATGTTCACACACCCTTGCACATGCACACACTCTCATTCACTCTCATGTTCACACACCCTTGCGCATGCACACACTCTCACTCAGACTCATGTTCACACACCCTTGCACATGCAAACACTCTCACTCACACACATGTTCACACACATCCTTGCTCATGCACACACTCACATTCATGATCACACACACACTTGCTCATGCACACACTCACACTCATGATCACACAGACCCTTCCTCATGCACACACTCACACTCACACTTAAGATCACATACACCCTTGCACATGCACACATTCACACTCATGTTCACACACCCTTGCACATGCACACACTCTCACACTCATGTTCACAGACCCTTGCACATGCACACACTCTCACACACACTCATGTTCACACACCCTTGCTCATGCACACACTCACTCACACTCATGATCACACACACGTTTGCTCATGCACACACTCTCACACTCATGTTCACACACCCTTGCACATGCACTCACTCTCACTCAGACTCATGTTCACACACCCTTGCACATGCACACACTCTCATTCACACTCCTGTTCACACACCCTTGCACATGCACACACTCTCACTCACACTCATGTTCACACACCCTTGCACATGCACACACTCTCACTCACACACATGTTCACACACACCCTTGCTCATGCACACACTCACATTCATGATCACACACACCCTTGCTCATGCACACACTCACTCACACTCATGATCACACACACCCTTTCCCATGCACACTCTCACTCACACTCATGATCACACACACCCTTGCTCATGCACACACTCTCAATCACACTCATGTTCACACACCCTTGCACATCCACACACTCTCACTCAGACTCATGTTCACACACCTTGGCACATGCACACACTCTCATTCACACTCATGTTCACACACCCTTGCTCATGCACTCTCTCACTCAGACTCATGTTCACACACCCTTGCACATGCACACACTCTCACTCACACTCATGATCACACACACACTTGCTCATGCACACTCTCACTCAGACTCATGATCACACACACCTTTGCTCATGCACACACTCTCACTCACACTTAAGATCACACACACCCTTGCACATGCACGCACCCATTCACATTCATGTTCACACACCTTTGCACATCCACACACTCTCACTCAGACTCATGTTCACACACCCCTGCACATGCACCCACTCTCAATCACACTCATGATCACACACCCTTGCACATGCACACACTCTCACTCACACACATGTTCACACACACCCTTGCTCATGCACACACTCACATTCATGATCACACACACCCTTGCTCATGCACACACTCTCACTCACACTCATGATCACACACACCCTTGCTCATGCACACTCTCACTCACACTCATGATCACACACACCCTTGCTCATGCACACACTCACTCACACTCATGATCACACACACCCTTGCTCATGCACACACTCTCACTCACACTCATGATCACACACCCTTGCACATGCACACACTCTCACTCACACACATGTTCACACACACCCTTGCTCATGCACACACTCACATTCATGATCACACACACCCTTGCTCATGCACACACTCTCACTCACACTCATGATCACACACACCCTAGCTCATGCACACTCTCACTCACACTCATGATCACACACACCCTTGCTCATGCACACACTCACTCACACTCATGATCACACACACCCTTGCTCATGCACACACTCTCACTCACACTCATGATCACACACACCTTTGCTCATGCACACTCTCACTCACACTCATGATCACACACACCCTTGCTCATGCACACACTCTCATTCACACTCATGTTCACACACCCTTGCACATGCACACACTCTCACTCACACACATGTTCACACACACCCTTGCTCATGCACACACTCACATTCATGATCACACACACACTTGATCATGCACACACTCTCACTCACACTCATGGTCACACACACCCTTGCTCAAGCACACTCTCACTCACACTCATGATCACACACACCCTTGCTCATGCACACACTCACTCACACTCATGATCACACACACCCTTGTCATGCTTACACTCTCACTCACACTTATGATCACACACTCCTTTGCTCATGCACACTCTCACTCACACTCATGATCACACACACCCTTGCTCATGCACACACTCTCATTCACACTCATGTTCACACACCCTTGCACATACACACACTCTCACTCAGACTCGTGTTCACGCACCCTTGCACATGCACACACTCTCACTCAGACTCGTGTTCACACACCCTTGCACATGCACACACTCTCACACTCATGTTTACACACCCTTGCACATGCACGCACTCTCACTCACACACATGTTCACACACACCCTTGCTCATGCACACACTCACATTCATGATCACACACACCCTTGCTCATGCACACACTCACTCACACTCATGATCATACACACCCTTTCCCATGCACACTCTCACTCACACTCATGATCACACACACCCTTGCTCATGCACACACTCTCAATCACACTCATGTTCACACACCCTTGCACATCCACACACTCTCACTCAGACTCATGTTCACACACCTTGGCACATGCACACACTCTCATTCACACTCATGTTCACACACCCTTGCTCATGCACTCTCTCACTCAGACTCATGTTCACACACCCTTGCACATGCACACACTCTCACTCACACTCATGATCACACACACCCTTGCTCATGCACACTATCGCTCAGACTCATGATCACACACACCTTTGCTCATGCACACACTCTCACTCACACTTAAGATCACACACACCCTTGCACATGCACGCACCCATTCACATTCATGTTCACACACCCTTGCACATGCACACACTCTCATTCACACTCATGTTCACACACCCTTGCACATGCACACACTCACTCACACACACCCTTGCTCATGCACACACTCACATTCATGATCACACACACCCTTGCTCATGCACACTCTCACTCAGACTCATGTTCACACACCCTTGCTCATGCACACTCTCACTCACACTCATGATCACACACAACCTTGCTCATGCACACACTCTCACTCACACTCAAGTTCACACAACCTTGCACATCCACACACTCTCACTCACACTCATGTTCACACACCTTGGCACATGCACACACTCTCATTCACACTCATGTTCACACACCTTTGCTCATGCACACACTCTCACTCACACTCATGTTCACACACCTTTGCTCATGCACACACTCTCACTCACACTAATGATCACACACACCCTTGCTCATGCACACTCTCACTCACACTCATGATCACATACCCTTGCACATGCACACACTCTCACACGCATGTTCACACACCCTTGCACATGCACACACTCTCATTCACACTCATGTTCACACACCCTTGCACATGCACAGACTCTCACTCACACTCATGTTCACACACCCTTGCTCATGCACACACTCTCACTCACACACACCCTTGCTCATGCACACACTCACATTCATGATCACACACACCCTTGCTAATGCACACACACTCACTCACACTCATGATCACACACACCCTTGCTCATGCACACTCTCACTCACACTCATGGTCACACACACCCTTGCTCATGCACACACTCACTCACACTCATGATCACACACACCCTTGCACATGCACACACTCTCATTCACACTCATGTTCACACACCCTTGCACATGCACACACTCTCATTCACTCTCATGTTCACACACCCTTGCGCATGCACACACTCTCACTCAGACTCATGTTCACACACCCTTGCACATGCAAACACTCTCACTCACACACATGTTCACACACATCCTTGCTCATGCACACACTCACATTCATGATCACACACACACTTGCTCATGCACACACTCACACTCATGATCACACAGACCCTTCCTCATGCACACACTCACACTCACACTTAAGATCACATACACCCTTGCACATGCACACATTCACACTCATGTTCACACACCCTTGCACATGCACACACTCTCACACTCATGTTCACAGACCCTTGCACATGCACACACTCTCACACACACTCATGTTCACACACCCTTGCTCATGCACACACTCACTCACACTCATGATCACACACACGTTTGCTCATGCACACACTCTCACACTCATGTTCACACACCCTTGCACATGCACTCACTCTCACTCAGACTCATGTTCACACACCCTTGCACATGCACACACTCTCATTCACACTCCTGTTCACACACCCTTGCACATGCACACACTCTCACTCACACTCATGTTCACACACCCTTGCACATGCACACACTCTCACTCACACACATGTTCACACACACCCTTGCTCATGCACACACTCACATTCATGATCACACACACCCTTGCTCATGCACACACTCACTCACACTCATGATCACACACACCCTTTCCCATGCACACTCTCACTCACACTCATGATCACACACACCCTTGCTCATGCACACACTCTCAATCACACTCATGTTCACACACCCTTGCACATCCACACACTCTCACTCAGACTCATGTTCACACACCTTGGCACATGCACACACTCTCATTCACACTCATGTTCACACACCCTTGCTCATGCACTCTCTCACTCAGACTCATGTTCACACACCCTTGCACATGCACACACTCTCACTCACACTCATGATCACACACACACTTGCTCATGCACACTCTCACTCAGACTCATGATCACACACACCTTTGCTCATGCACACACTCTCACTCACACTTAAGATCACACACACCCTTGCACATGCACGCACCCATTCACATTCATGTTCACACACCTTTGCACATCCACACACTCTCACTCAGACTCATGTTCACACACCCCTGCACATGCACCCACTCTCAATCACACTCATGATCACACACCCTTGCACATGCACACACTCTCACTCACACACATGTTCACACACACCCTTGCTCATGCACACACTCACATTCATGATCACACACACCCTTGCTCATGCACACACTCTCACTCACACTCATGATCACACACACCCTTGCTCATGCACACTCTCACTCACACTCATGATCACACACACCCTTGCTCATGCACACACTCACTCACACTCATGATCACACACACCCTTGCTCATGCACACACTCTCACTCACACTCATGATCACACACCCTTGCACATGCACACACTCTCACTCACACACACCCTTGCTCATGCACACACTCACATTCATGATCACACACACCCTTGCTCATGCACACACTCTCACTCACACTCATGATCACACACACCCTTGCTCATGCACACTCTCACTCACACTCATGATCACACACACCCTTGCTCATGCACACACTCACTCACACTCATGATCACACACACCCTTGCTCATGCACACACTCTCACTCACACTCATGATCACACACACCTTTGCTCATGCACACTCTCACTCACACTCATGATCACACACACCCTTGCTCATGCACACACTCTCATTCACACTCATGTTCACACACCCTTGCACATGCACACACTCTCACTCACACACATGTTCACACACACCCTTGCTCATGCACACACTCACACTCATGATCACACACACACTTGATCATGCACACACTCTCA
This sequence comes from Carcharodon carcharias, assembly GCF_017639515.1. Taxonomy (NCBI): domain Eukaryota; kingdom Metazoa; phylum Chordata; class Chondrichthyes; order Lamniformes; family Lamnidae; genus Carcharodon; species Carcharodon carcharias. The sequence continues at coordinate 4,210,359 of NC_054480.1, read as the reverse complement.
CTCACACTCATGGTCACACACACCCTTGCTCAAGCACACTCTCACTCACACTCATGATCACACACACCCTTGCTCATGCACACACTCACTCACACTCATGATCACACACACCCTTGTCATGCTTACACTCTCACTCACACTTATGATCACACACTCCTTTGCTCATGCACACTCTCACTCACACTCATGATCACACACACCCTTGCTCATGCACACACTCTCATTCACACTCATGTTCACACACCCTTGCACATACACACACTCTCACTCAGACTCGTGTTCACGCACCCTTGCACATGCACACACTCTCACTCAGACTCGTGTTCACACACCCTTGCACATGCACACACTCTCACACTCATGTTTACACACCCTTGCACATGCACGCACTCTCACTCACACACATGTTCACACACACCCTTGCTCATGCACACACTCACATTCATGATCACACACACCCTTGCTCATGCACACACTCACTCACACTCATGATCATACACACCCTTTCCCATGCACACTCTCACTCACACTCATGATCACACACACCCTTGCTCATGCACACACTCTCAATCACACTCATGTTCACACACCCTTGCACATCCACACACTCTCACTCAGACTCATGTTCACACACCTTGGCACATGCACACACTCTCATTCACACTCATGTTCACACACCCTTGCTCATGCACTCTCTCACTCAGACTCATGTTCACACACCCTTGCACATGCACACACTCTCACTCACACTCATGATCACACACACCCTTGCTCATGCACACTATCGCTCAGACTCATGATCACACACACCTTTGCTCATGCACACACTCTCACTCACACTTAAGATCACACACACCCTTGCACATGCACGCACCCATTCACATTCATGTTCACACACCTTTGCACATGCACACACTCTCACACTCATGTTCACACACCCCTGCACATGCACCCACTCTCAATCACACTCATGATCACACACCCTTGCACATGCACACACTCTCATTCACACTCATGTTCACACACCCTTGCACATGCACACACTCTCACTCACACACATGTTCACACACACCCTTGCTCATGCACACACTCACACTCATGATCACACACACCCTTGCTCATGCACACTCTCACTCACACTCATGATCACACACACCCTTGCTCATGCACACACTCACTCACACTCATGATCACACACACCCTTGTCATGCACACACTCTCACTCACACTTATGATCACACACTCCTTTGCTCATGCACACTCTCACTCACACTCATGATCACACACACCCTTGTTCATGCACACACTCTCATTCACACTCATGTTCACACACCCTTGCACATACACACACTCTCACTCAGACTCGTGTTCACGCACCCTTGCACATGCACACACTCTCACTCAGACTCGTGTTCACACACCCTTGCACATGCACACACTCTCACACTCATGTTCACACACCCTTGCACATGCACACACTCTCACTCACACTCAAGTTCACACACCCTTGCACATCCACACACTCTCACTCACACTCATGTTCACACACCTTGGCACATGCACACACTCTCATTCACACTCATGTTCACACACCTTTGTTCATGCACACACTCTCACTCACACTCATGTTCACACACCCTAGCTCATGCACACACTCTCACTCAGATTCATGTTCACACACCATTGCACATGCACACTCTCACTCACACTCATGATCACACACACCCTTGCTCATGCACACACTTTCACTCACACTTAAGATCACACACAACCTTGCACATGCACACATTCACACTCATGTTCACACACCCTTGCACATGCACACACTCTCACACACACTCATGTTCACACACGCTTGCTCATGCACATACTCACACTCATGATCACACACACCCTTGCTCATGCACACACTCTCACTCACACTCATGATCACACACAACCTTGCTCATGCACACTCTCACTCACACTCATGATCACACACACCCTTGCTCATGCACACACTCACACACATGTTCACACACCCTTGCACAAGCATACACTCTCATTCACACTCATGTTCACACACACTTGCACATGCACACACTCTCACACTCATGTTCACACAGCTTTGCACATGCACACACTCTCATTCACACTCATGTTCACACACCCTTGCACATGCACACAATCTCACTCACACTCATGTTCACACACCCTTGCACATGCACACATTCTCACTCACACACATGTTCACACACACCCTTGCTCATGCACACACTCACATTCATGATCACACACACCCTTGCTCATGCACACAGTCTCACCCACACTCATGATCACACACACCCTTGCTCATGCACACAATCACTCACACTCATGATCACACACACCCTTGCTCATGCACACACTTTCACTCACACTTAAGATCACACACAACCTTGCACATGCACACATTCACACTCATGTTCACACACCCTTGCACATGCACACACTCTCACACACACTCATGTTCACACACGCTTGCTCATGCACATACTCACACTCATGATCACACACACCCTTGCTCATGCACACACTCTCACTCACACTCATGATCACTCACACCCTTGCTCATGCACACTCTCAGTCACACTCATGATCACACACACCCTTGCTCATGCACACACTCACACACATGTTCACACACCCTTGCACAAGCATACACTCTCATTCACACTCATGTTCACACACACTTGCACATGCACACACTCTCACACTCATGTTCACACAGCTTTGCACATGCACACACTCTCATTCACACTCATGTTCACACACCCTTGCACATGCAGACAATCTCACTCACACTCATGTTCACACACCCTTGCACATGCACACATTCTCACTCACACACATGTTCACACACACCCTTGCTCATGCACACACTCACATTCATGATCACACACACCCTTGCTCATGCACACACACTCACTCACACTCATGATCACACACACCCTTGCTCATGCACACAATCACTCACACTCATGATCACACACACCCTTGCTCATGCACACAATCTCACTCACACTCATGTTCACACACCCTTGCACATGCACACACTCTCACTCAGACTCATGTTCACACACCCTGGCACATGCACACACTCTCATTCACACTCATGTTCACACACCCTTGCTCATGCACACACTCTCACACACTCATGTTCACACACCTTTGCTCATGCACATACTCTCACTCACACTCATGTTCACACACCCTTGCTCATGCACACTCTCACTCACACTCATAATCACACACACCTTTGCTCATGCACACACTCTCACTCACACTCATGTTCACATACCCTTGCACATGCACGCACTCATTCACACTCATGTTCACACACCCTTGCACATGCACACACTCTCACTCACACACATGTTCACACACACCCTTGCTCATGCACACACTCACATTCATGATCACACACACCCTTGCTCATGCACACACTCTCACTCACACTCATGATCACACACACCCTTGCTCATGCACACTCTCACTCACACTCATGATCACACACACCCTTGCTCATGCACACACTCACTCACACTCATGATCACACACACCCTTACTCATGCACACACTCTCACTCACACTCATGATCACACACACCTTTGCTCATGCACACTCGCACTCACACTCATGATCACACACACCCTTGCTCATGCACACACTCTCATTCACACTCATGTTCACACACCCTTGCACATGCACACACTCTCACTCAGACCCATGTTCACACACCCTTGCACATGCACACACTCTCACTCACACACATGTTACACACACCCTTGCTCATGCACACACTCACATTCATGATCACACACACACTTGCTCATGCACACACTCTCACTCACACTCATGATCACACACACCCTTCCTCATGCACACTCTCACTCACACTCATGATCACACAAACCCTTGCTCATGCACACAATCACTCACACTCATGATCACACACACCCTTGCTCATGCACACACTCTCACTCACACTTATGATCACACACACCTTTGCTCATGCACACTCTCACTCACACTCATGATCACACACACACTTGCTCCTGCACACACTCTCACTCACACTCATGATCACACACACCCTTGCTCATGCACACTCTCACTCACACTCATGATCACACACACCCTTGCTCATGCACACACTCTCATTCACACTCATGTTCACACACCCTTGCACATGCAAACACTCTCACTCAGACTCATGTTCACACACCCTTTCACATGCAAACACTCTCATTCACACTCGTGTTCACGCACCCTTGCACATGCACACACTCTCATTCACACTCATGTTCACACACCCTTGCACATGCACACACACTGATTCACACTCATGTTCACACACCCTTGCACATGCACACACTCTCACACTCATGTTCACACACCCTTGCACATGCACACAATCTCACTCACACTCATGTTCACACACTCTTGCACATTCACACACTCTCACCCACACTCATGATCACACTCTCCCTTGCTCATGCACACTCTCACTCACACTCATGATCACACGCACCCTTGCTCATTCACAATCTCACTCACACCCATGATCACACACACCCTGGCTCATGCACACACTCTCACTCACACTTAAGATCACACACAGCCTTGCACATGCACGCACTCATTCACACTCATGATCACACACACCCTTGCTCATGCACACACTCTCACTCACACTTAAGATCACACACACCCTTGCACATGCACACATTCACACTCATGTTCACACACCCTTGCACATGCACACACTCTCACTCACACTCATGTTCACACACCCTTGCACATGCACACACTCTCACTCACACTCATGTTCACACACCCTTGCTCATGCACACACTCTCACTCAGACTCATGTTCACACACCCTTGCACATGCACACTCACACACACTCATGATCACACACACCCTTGCTCATGCACACACTATCACTCACACTTAAGGTCACACACACCCTTGCACATGCACACATTCACACTCATGTTCACACACCCTTGCACATGCACACACTCTCACACTCATGTTCACAGACCCTTGCACATGCACACACTTTCACACAAACTCATGTTCACACACACTTGCTCATGCACACACTCACTCACACTCATGATCACACACACCCTTGCTCATGCACGCTCTCACTTACACTCATGATCAAACACACGTTTGCTCATGCACACACTCTCACACACATGTTCACACACCCTTGCACAAGCATACACTCTCATTCACACTCATGTTCATACACCCTTGCACATGCACACACTGTCACACTCATGTTCACACACCCTTGCACCTGCACACACTCTCACTCACATTCTTGATCACACACACCCTTGCTCATGCACACTCTCACTCACACTCATGATCACACACACCCTTGCTCATGCACACACTCACTCACACTCATGATCACACACACCCTTGCTCATGCACACAATCTCACTCACACTCATGTTCACAAACCCTTGCACATGCACACACTCTCACTCCCACTCATGATCACACACATCCTTGCTCATGCACACTCTCACTCACACTCATGATCACACACACCCTTGCTCATGCACACACTCTCACTCACACTTAAGATCACACACACCCTTGCACATGCACGCACTCATTCACACTCATGTTCACACACCCTTGCACATGCACACACTCTCACACTCATGTTCACACAACCTTGCACATGCACACACTCTCACTCACACTCATGATCACACACCCTTGCTCATGCACACTCTCGCACTCATGTTCACACACCTTTGCACTTGCAGACACTCTCATTCACACTCATGTTCACACACCCTTGCACATGCACACACTCTCACTCACACTCATGTTCACACACCTTTGCTCATGCACACACTCTCACTCACACTCATGTTCACACAAACCCTTGCTCATGCACACACTTTCACTCACACTTAAGATCACACACAACCTTGCACATGCACACATTCACACTCATGTTCACACACACTTGCACATGCACACACTCTCACACACACTCATGTTCACACACCCTTGCTCATGCACATACTCACTCACACTCATGATCACACACACCCTTGCTCATGCACACTCTCACTCACACTCATGATCACACGCACCCTTGCTCATGCACACTCTCACTCACACCCATGATCACACACACCCTTGCTCATGCACACACTCTCACTCACACTTCAGATCACACACACCCTTGCACATGCATGCACTCATTCACACTCAGGATCACACACACCCTTGCACATGCACACACTCTCATTCACACTCATGTTCACACACCCTTGCACATGAACACACTCTCACTCACACTCATGTTCACACACCTTTGCTCATGCACACACTCTCACTCACACTCATGTTCACACAAACCCTTGCTCATGCACACACTTTCACTCACACTTAAGATCACACACAACCTTGCACATGCACACATTCACACTCATGTTCACACACCCTTGCACATGCACATACTCTCACACACACTCATGTTCACACACCCTTGCTCATGCACATACTCACTCACACTCATGATCACACACACCCTTGCTCATGCACACACTCTCACTCACACTCATGATCACACACACCCTTGCTCATGCACACTCTCACTCACACTCATGATCACACACACCCTTGCTCATGCACACACACTCACACACATGTTCACACACCCTTGCACATGCATACACTCTCATTCACACTCATGTTCACACACACTTGCACATGCACACACTCTCACTCACACTCATGTTCACACAACCTTGCACATGCACACACTCTCACTCACACACATGTTCACACACACCCTTGCTCATGCACACACTCATATTCATGATCACACACACCCTTGCTCATGCACACACTCTCACTCACACTCTTGATCACACACACCCTTGCTCATGCACACTCTCACTCACACTCATGATCACACACACCCTTGCTCATGCACACAATCACTCACACTCATGATCACACACACCCTTGCTCATGCACACAATCTCACTCACACTCATGTTCACACACCCTTGCACATGCACACACTCTCACTCAGACTCATGTTCACACACCCTGGCACATGCACACACTCTCATTCACACTCATGTTCACACACCCTTGCTCATGCACACACTCTCACGCACACTCATGTTCACACATCTTTGCTCATGCACATACTCTCACTCACACTCATGTTCACACACCCTTGCTCATGCACACTCTCACTCACACTCATGATCACACACACCCTTGCTCATGCACACACTCCCACTCACACTCATGTTCACACACCCTTGCACATGCACGCACTCATTCACACTCATGTTCACACACCCTTGCACATGCACACACTCTCATTCACACTCATGTTCACACACCCTTGCACATGCACACACTCTCACTCACACACATGTTCACACACACCCTTGCTCATGCACACACTCACATTCATGATCACACACACCCTTGCTCATGCACACTCTCTCACTAACACTCATGATCACCCACACCCTTGCTCATGCACACTCTCACTCACACTCATGATCACACACACCCTTGCTCATGCACAAACTCACTCACACTCATGATCACACACACCCTTGCTCATGCACACACTCGCACTCACACTCATGATCACACATACCCTTGCTCATGCACACACTCTCATTCACACTCATGTTCACACACCCTTGCACATGCACACACTCTCACTCACACACATGTTCACACACACCCTTGCTCATGCACACACTCATATTCATGATCACACACACCCTTGCTCATGCACACACTCTCACTCACACTCTTGATCACACACACCCTTGCTCATGCACACTCTCACTCACACTCATGATCACACACACCCTTGCTCATGCACACAATCACTCACACTCATGATCACACACACCCTTGCTCATGCACACAATCTCACTCACACTCATGTTCACACACCCTTGCACATGCACACACTCTCACTCAGACTCATGTTCACACACCCTGGCACATGCACACACTCTCATTCACACTCATGTTCACACACCCTTGCTCATGCACACACTCTCACGCACACTCATGTTCACACATCTTTGCTCATGCACATACTCTCACTCACACTCATGTTCACACACCCTTGCTCATGCACACTCTCACTCACACTCATGATCACACACACCCTTGCTCATGCACACACTCCCACTCACACTCATGTTCACACACCCTTGCACATGCACGCACTCATTCACACTCATGTTCACACACCCTTGCACATGCACACACTCTCATTCACACTCATGTTCACACATCCTTGCACATGCACACACTCTCACTCACACACATGTTCACACACACCCTTGCTCATGCACACACTCACATTCATGATCACACACACCCTTGCTCATGCACACTCTCTCACTAACACTCATGATCACCCACACCCTTGCTCATGCACACTCTCACTCACACTCATGATCACACACACCCTTGCTCATGCACAAACTCACTCACACTCATGATCACACACACCCTTGCTCATGCACACACTCTCACTCACACTCATGTTCACACACCCTTGCTCATGCACAGTCTCACTCAGACTCATGTTCACACACCCTTGCACATGCACACACTCTCATTCACACACATGTTCACACACCCTTGCACATGCACACACTCTCACACTCATGTTCACACACCCTTGCACATGCACACACACTAATTCACACTCATGTTCACACACACTTGCACATGCACACACTCTCACACTCATGTTCACACACCCTTGCACATGCACACAATCTCACTCACACTCATGTTCACACACCCTTGCACATGCACACACTCTCACCCACACTCATGATCACACACACCCTTGCTCATGCACACTCTCACTCACACTCATGATCACACGCACCCTTGCTCATGCACACTCTCACTCACACCCATGATCACACACACCCTTGCTCATGCACACACTCTCACTCACACTTCAGATCACACACACCCTTGCACATGCATGCACTCATTCACACTCAGGATCACACACACCCTTGCTCATGCACACACTCTCACTCACACTTAAGATCACACACACCCTTGCACATGCACACATTCACACTCATGTTCACACACCCTTGCACATGCACACACTCTCACTCACACTCATGTTCACACACCCTTGCACATGCACACACTCTCACTCACACTCATGTTCACACACCCTTGCTCATGCACACACTCTCACTCAGACTCATGTTCACACACCCTTGCACATGCACACTCTCACTCACACTCATGATCACACACACCCTTGCTCATGCACACACTCTCACTCAGACTCATGTTCACACACCCTTGCACATGCACACACTCTGATTCACACTCATGTTCACACACCCTTGCACATGCACACACTGTCACACTCATGTTCACACACCCTTGCACCTGCACACACTCTCATTCACACTCATGTACACACATCCTTGCACATGCACAGACTCTCACTCACACTCATGTTCACACACCCTTGCACATGCACACACTCTCACTCACACACATGTTCACACACACCCTTGCTCATGCACACACATTCATGATCACACAAACCCTTGCTCATGCACACACTCTCACTCACACTCTTGATCACACACACCCTTGCTCATGCACACTCTCACTCACACTCATGATCACACACACCCTTGCTCATGCACACACTCACTCACACTCATGATCACACACACCCTTGCTCATGCAAACAATCTCACTCACACTCATGTTCACACACCCTTGCACATGCACACACTCTCACTCACACTCATGATCACACACACCCTTGCTCATGCACACTCTCACTCACACTCATGATCACACACACCCTTGCTCATGCACACACTCTCACTCACACATAAGATCAAACACACCCTTGCACATGCACGCACTCATTCACACTCATGTTCACACACCCTTGCACATGCACACACTCTCACACTCATGTTCACACACCCTTGCACATGCACACACTCTCACTCACACTCATGATCACACCCCCTTGCTCATGCACACTCTCACACTCATGTTCACACACCTTTGCACATGCACACACTCTCATTCACACTCATGTTCACACACCCTGGAACATGCACACACTCTCATTCACACTCATGTTCACACACCTTTGCACATGCACACACTCTCACTCACACTCATGTTCACACACCTTTGGTCATGAACACACTCTCACTCACACTCATGTTCACACACCCTTGCTCATGCACAGTCTCACTCAGACTCATGTTCACACACCCTTGCACATGCACACACTCTCACTCACACTCATGATCACACACACCCTTGCTCATGCACAGACTCTCACTCACAATTAAGATCACACACACCCTTGCACATGCACGCACTCATTCACACTCATGTTCACACACCCTTGTACATGCACACACTCTCACACTCATGTTCACACACCCCTGCACATGCACACACTCTCACTCACACTCATGATCACACACCCTTGCTCATGCACACACTCACTCACACTCATGATCACACACACCCTTGCTCATGCACACACTCTCACACTCATGTTCACACACCTTTGCACATGCACACACTCTCATTCACACTCATGTTCACACACCCTTGCACATGCACACACTCTCACACTCATGTTCACAAACCCTTGCACATGCACACACTCATTCACACTCATGTTCACACACCCTTGCACATGCACAGACTCTCCCTCAGTCTCATGTTCACACACCCTTGCACATGCACACACTCTCACTCACACACATGTTCACACACACCCTTGCTCATGCACACACTCACATTCATGATCACACACACCCTTGCTCTTGCACACACTCTCTCTCACACTCATGATCACACACACCCTTGCTCATGCACACACTCACTCACACTCATGATCACACACACCCTTGCTCATGCACAAACTCACTCACACTCATGATCACACACACCCTTGCTCATGCACACACTCGCACTCACACTCATGATCACACATACCCTTGCTCATGCACACACTCTCATTCACACTCATGTTCACACACCCTTGCACATGCACACACTCTCACTCACACACATGTTCACACACACCCTTGCTCATGCACACACTCACATTCATGATCACACACACACTTGCTCATGCACACACTCTCACTCACACTCATGATCACACACACTCTTCCTCATGCACACTCTCACTCACACTCATGATCACACACAACCTTGCTCATGCACACACTCACTCACACTCATGATCACACACACACTTGCTCATGCACACACTCTCACTCACACTTATGATCACACACACCTTTGCTCATGCACACTCTCACTCACACTCATGATCACACACACACTTGCTCATGCACACACTCTCACTCACACTCATGATCACACACACCCTTGCTCATGCACACACTCTCACTCACACTTATGATCACACACACCTTTGCTCATGCACACTCTCACTAACACTCATGATCACACACAACCTTGCTCATGCACACACTCTCATTCACACTCATGTTCACACACCCTTGCACATGCACACACTCTCACACTCATGTTCACACACCCTTGCACATGCACACACACTAATTCACACTCATGTTCACACACCCTTGCACATGCACACACTCTCACACTCATGTTCACACACCCTTGCACATGCACACAATCTCACTCACACTCATGTTCACACACCCTTGCACATGCACACACTCTCACCCACACTCATGATCACACACACCCTTGCTCATGCACACTCTCACTCACACTCATGATCACACGCACCCTTGCTCATGCACACTCTCACTCACACCCATGATCACACACACCCTTGCTCATGCACACACTCTCACTCACACTTCAGATCACACACACCCTTGCACATGCATGCACTCATTCACACTCAGGATCACACACACCCTTGCTCATGCACACACTCTCACTCACACTTAAGATCACACACACCCTTGCACATGCACACATTCACACTCATGTTCACACACCCTTGCACATGCACACACTCTCACACTCATGTTCACACACCCTTGCACATGCACACACTCTCACTCACACTCATGTTCACACACCCTTGCTCATGCACACACTCTCACTCAGACTCATGTTCACACACCCTTGCACATGCACACTCTCACTCACACTCATGATCACACACACCCTTGCTCATGCACACACTCTCACTCAGACTCATGTTCACACACCCTTGCACATGCATACACTCTGATTCACACTCATGTTCACACACCCTTGCACATGCACACACTGTCACACTCATGTTCACACACCCTTGCACCTGCACACACTCTCATTCACACTCATGTTCACACACCCTTGCACATGCACAGACTCTCACTCACACTCATGTTCACACACCCTTGCACATGCACACACTCTCACTCACACACATGTTCACACACACCCTTGCTCATGCACACACATTCATGATCACACAAACCCTTGCTCATGCACACACTCTCACTCACACTCTTGATCACACACACCCTTGCTCATGCACACTCTCACTCACACTCATGATCACACACACCCTTGCTCATGCACACTCTCACTCACACTCATGATCACACACACCCTTGCTCATGCAAACAATCTCACTCACACTCATGTTCACACACCCTTGCACATGCACACACTCTCACGCACACTCATGATCACACACACCCTTGCTCATGCACACTCTCACTCACACTCATGATCACACACACCCTTGCTCATGCACACACTCTCACTCACACATAAGATCAAACACACCCTTGCACATGCACGCACTCATTCACACTCATGTTCACACACCCTTGCACATGCACACACTGTCACACTCATGTTCACACACCCTTGCACATGCACACACTCTCACTCACACTCATGATCACACCCCCTTGCTCATGCACACTCTCACACTCATGTTCACACACCTTTGCACATGCACACACTCTCATTCACACTCATGTTCACACACCCTGGAACATGCACACACTCTCATTCATACTCATGTTCACACACCTTTGCACATGCACACACTCTCACTCACACTCATGTTCACACACCTTTGCTCATGAACACACTCTCACTCACACTCATGTTCACACACCCTTGCTCATGCACAGTCTCACTCAGACTCATGTTCACACACCCTTGCACATGCACACACTCTCACTCACACTCATGATCACACACACCCTTGCTCATGCACACTCTCACACACACTCATGATCACACACACCCTTGCTCATGCACAGACTCTCACTCACAATTAAGATCACACACACCCTTGCACATGCACGCACTCATTCACACTCATGTTCACACACCCTTGTACATGCACACACTCTCACACTCATGTTCACACACCCCTGCACATGCACACACTCTCACTCACACTCATGATCACACACCCTTGCTCATGCACACACTCACTCACACTCATGATCACACACACCCTTGCTCATGCACACACTCTCACACTCATGTTCACACACCTTTGCACATGCACACACTCTCATTCACACTCATGTTCACACACCCTTGCACATGCACACACTCTCACACTCATGTTCACAAACCCTTGCACATGCACACACTCATTCACACTCATGTTCACACACCCTTGCACATGCACAGACTCTCCCTCAGTCTCATGTTCACACACCCTTGCACATGCACACACTCTCACTCACACACATGTTCACACACACCCTTGCTCATGCACACACTCACATTCATGATCACACACACCCTTGCTCTTGCACACACTCTCTCTCACACTCATGATCACACACACCCTTGCTCATGCACACACTCACTCACACTCATGATCACACACACCCTTGCTCATGCACACACTCTCACTCACACTCATGTTCACACACCCTTGCACATGCACACACTCTCACTCAGACTCATGTTCACACACCCTTGCACATGCACACACTCTCATTCACACTCATGTTCACACACCCTTGCACATGCACACACTCTCACTCACACTCATGATCACACACACCCTTGCTCATGCACACTCTCACTCACACTCATGATCACACAGACCCTTGCTTATGCACACACTCTCACTCACACTTAAGATCACACACACCCTTGCACATGCACACATTCACACTCATGTTCACACACCCTTGCACATGCATACACTCTCATTCACACTCATGTTCACACACCCTTGCACATGCATACACTCTCATTCACACTCATGTTCACACACCCTTGCACATGCACACACTCTCACTCACACTCATGTTCACACACCTTTGCTCATGCACACACTCTAATTCACACTCATGTTCACACACCCTTGCACAAGCACACACTCTCACACATTTTCACACACCCTTGCTCATGCACACACTCTCACTCACACTCATGTTCACACACCCTTGCACATGCACACACTTTCACACTCATGTTCACACACCCCTGCACATGCACACACTCTCACTCACACTCATGCTCACACACACCCTTGCTCATGCACACACTCTCACTCACACTCATGATCACACACACCCTTGCTCATGCACACTCACTCACAATCATGTTCACACACACCCTTGCTCATGCACACACTCTCACACTCATGTTCACACACCCTTGCACATGCACACACTCTCATTCACACTCATGTTCACACACCCTTGCACATCCACACACTCATTCACACTCATGTTCACACACACTTGCACATGCACACACTCTCACTCACACTCATGTTCACACACCCTTGCACATGCACACACTCTCACTCACACACATGTTCACACACACCCTTGCTCATGCACACACTCTCACTCACACTCATGATCACACACACCCTTGCTCATGCACACACTCACTCACACTCATGATCACACACACCCTTGCTCATGCACACACTCTCACTCACACTTATGTTCACACACCCTTGCACATGCACACACTCTCATTCACACTCATGTTCACACACCCTTGCACATGCACACACTCTCACTCACACTCATGTTCACACACCATTGCACATGCAAACACTCTCACTCACACTCATGATCACACACACCCTTGCTCATGCACACTCTCACTCGCACTCATGATCACACACACCCTTGCACATGCACGCACTCATTCACAATCATGATCACACACACCCTTTCCCATGCACACTCTCACTCACACTTAAGATCACACACACCCTTGCACATGCACACATTCACACTCATGTTCACACACCCTTGCACATGCACACACTCTCACTCACACTCATGTTCACACACGTTTGTTCAGGCAGACACTCTCATTCACACACGTTCACACACACCCTTGCTCATGCACACACTCTCACTCACACTCATGATCACACACACCCTTGCTCATGCACACTCACTCACACTCATGATAACACACACCCACTCATGTTCACACACCCTTGCACATGCACACACTCATTCACACGCATGTTCACACACCCTTGCACATGCACACACTCACTCACACTCATGTTCACACACCCTTGCACATGCACACACTCTCACTCACACTCATGATCACACACACCCTTGCTCATGCACACACTCACTCACAATCATGATCACACACACCCTTGCTCATGCACACACTCTCACGCACACTCATGTTCACACATCTTTGCTCATGCACATACTCTCACTCACACTCATGTTCACACACCCTTGCTCATGCACACTCTCACTCACACTCATGATCACACACACCCTTGCTCATGCACACACTCCCACTCACACTCATGTTCACACACCCTTGCACATGCACGCACTCATTCACACTCATGTTCACACACCCTTGCACATGCACACACTCTCATTCACACTCATGTTCACACATCCTTGCACATGCACACACTCTCACTCACACACATGTTCACACACACCCTTGCTCATGCACACACTCACATTCATGATCACACACACCCTTGCTCATGCACACTCTCTCACTAACACTCATGATCACCCACACCCTTGCTCATGCACACTCTCACTCACACTCATGATCACACACACCCTTGCTCATGCACAAACTCACTCACACTCATGATCACACACACCCTTGCTCATGCACACACTCGCACTCACACTCATGATCACACATACCCTTGCTCATGCACACACTCTCATTCACACTCATTTTCACACACCCTTGCTCATGCACACACTCTCACTCACACACATGTTCACACACACCCTTGCTCATGCACACACTCACATTCATGATCACACACACACTTGCTCATGCACACACTCTCACTCACACTCATGATCACACACACTCTTCCTCATGCACACTCTCACTCACACTCATGATCACACACAACCTTGCTCATGCACACACTCACTCACACTCATGATCACACACACACTTGCTCATGCACACACTCTCACTCACACTTATGATCACACACACCTTTGCTCATGCACACTCTCACTCACACTCATGATCACACACACACTTGCTCATGCACACACTCTCACTCACACTCATGATCACACACACCCTTGCTCATGCACACACTCTCACTCACACTTATGATCACACACACCTTTGCTCATGCACACTCTCACTAACACTCATGATCACACACACCCTTGCTCATGCACACACTCTCATTCACACTCATGTTCACACACCCTTGCACATGCACACACTCTCACACTCATGTTCACACACCCTTGCACATGCACACACACTAATTCACACTCATGTTCACACACCCTTGCACATGCACACACTCTCACACTCATGTTCACACACCCTTGCACATGCACACAATCTCACTCACACTCATGTTCACACACCCTTGCACATGCACACACTCTCACCCACACTCATGATCACACACACCCTTGCTCATGCACACTCTCACTCACACTCATGATCACACGCACCCTTGCTCATGCACACTCTCACTCACACCCATGATCACACACACCCTTGCTCATGCACACACTCTCACTCACACTTCAGATCACACACACCCTTGCACATGCATGCACTCATTCACACTCAGGATCACACACACCCTTGCTCATGCACACACTCTCACTCACACTTAAGATCACACACACCCTTGCACATGCACACATTCACACTCATGTTCACACACCCTTGCACATGCACACACTCTCACTCACACTCATGTTCACACACCCTTGCACATGCACACACTCTCACTCACACTCATGTTCACACACCCTTGCTCATGCACACACTCTCACTCAGACTCATGTTCACACACCCTTGCACATGCACACTCTCACTCACACTCATGATCACACACACCCTTGCTCATGCACACACTCTCACTCAGACTCATGATCACACACACCCTTGCTCATGCACACACTCTCACTCAGACTCATGTTCACACACCCTTGCACATGCATACACTCTGATTCACACTCATGTTCACACACCCTTGCACATGCACACACTGTCACACTCATGTTCACACACCCTTGCACCTGCACACACTCTCATTCACACTCATGTTCACACACCCTTGCACATGCACAGACTCTCACTCACACTCATGTTCACACACCCTTGCACATGCACACACTCTCACTCACACACATGTTCACACACACCCTTGCTCATGCACACACATTCATGATCACACAAACCCTTGCTCATGCACACACTCTCACTCACACTCTTGATCACACACACCCTTGCTCATGCACACTCTCACTCACACTCATGATCACACACACCCTTGCTCATGCACACACTCACTCACACTCATGATCACACACACCCTTGCTCATGCAAACAATCTCACTCACACTCATGTTCACACACCCTTGCACATGCACACACTCTCACTCACACTCATGATCACACACACCCTTGCTCATGTACACTCTCACTCACACTCATGATCACACACACCCTTGCTCATGCACACACTCTCACTCACACATAAGATCAAACACACCCTTGCACATGCACGCACTCATTCACACTCATGTTCACACACCCTTGCACATGCACACACTGTCACACTCATGTTCACACACCCTTGCACATGCACACACTCTCACTCACACTCATGATCACACCCCCTTGCTCATGCACACTCTCACACTCATGTTCACACACCTTTGCACATGCACACACTCTCATTCACACTCATGTTCACACACCCTGGAACATGCACACACTCTCATTCACACTCATGTTCACACACCTTTGCACATGCACACACTCTCACTCACACTCATGTTCACACACCTTTGCTCATGAACACACTCTCACTCACACTCATGTTCACACACCCTTGCTCATGCACAGTCTCACTCAGACTCATGTTCACACACCCTTGCACATGCACACACTCTCACTCACACTCATGATCACACACACCCTTGATCATGCACACTCTCACACACACTCATGATCACACACACCCTTGCTCATGCACAGACTCTCACTCACAATTAAGATCACACACACCCTTGCACATGCACGCACTCATTCACACTCATGTTCACACACCCTTGTACATGCACACACTCTCACACTCATGTTCACACACCCCTGCACATGCACACACTCTCACTCACACTCATGATCACACACCCTTGCTCATGCACACACTCACTCACACTCATGATCACACACACCCTTGCTCATGCACACACTCTCACACTCATGTTCACACACCTTTGCACATGCACACACTCTCATTCACACTCATGTTCACACACCCTTGCACATGCACACACTCTCACACTCATGTTCACAAACCCTTGCACATGCACACACTCATTCACACTCATGTTCACACACCCTTGCACATGCACAGACTCTCCCTCAGTCTCATGTTCACACACCCTTGCACATGCACACACTCTCACTCACACACATGTTCACACACACCCTTGCTCATGCACACACTCACATTCATGATCACACACTCCCTTGCTCTTGCACACACTCTCTCTCACACTCATGATCACACACACCCTTGCTCATGCACACACTCACTCACACTCATGATCACACACACCCTTGCTCATGCACAAACTCACTCACACTCATGATCACACACACCCTTGCTCATGCACACACTCGCACTCACACTCATGATCACACATACCATTGCTCATGCACACACTCTCATTCACACTCATGTTCACACACCCTTGCACATGCACACACTCTCACTCACACACATGTTCACACACACCCTTGCTCATGCACACACTCACATTCATGATCACACACACACTTGCTCATGCACACACTCTCACTCACACTCATGATCACACACACTCTTCCTCATGCACACTCTCACTCACACTCATGATCACACACAACCTTGCTCATGCACACACTCACTCACACTCATGATCACACACACACTTGCTCATGCACACACTCTCACTCACACTTATGATCACACACACCTTTGCTCATGCACACTCTCACTCACACTCATGATCACACACACACTTGCTCATGCACACACTCTCACTCACACTCATGATCACACACACCCTTGCTCATGCACACACTCTCACTCACACTTATGATCACACACACCTTTGCTCATGCATACTCTCACTAACACTCATGATCACACACACCCTTGCTCATGCACACACTCTCATTCACACTCATGTTCACACACCCTTGCACATGCACACACTCTCACACTCATGTTCACACACCCTTGCACATGCACACACACTAATTCACACTCATGTTCACACACCCTTGCACATGCACACACTCTCACACTCATGTTCACACACCCTTGCACATGCACACAATCTCACTCACACTCATGTTCACACACCCTTGCACATGCACACACTCTCACCCACACTCATGATCACACACACCCTTGCTCATGCACACTCTCACTCACACTCATGATCACACGCACCCTTGCTCATGCACACTCTCACTCACACCCATGATCACACACACCCTTGCTCATGCACACACTCTCACTCACACTTCAGATCACACACACCCTTGCACATGCATGCACTCATTCACACTCAGGATCACACACACCCTTGCTCATGCACACACTCTCACTCACACTTAAGATCACACACACCCTTGCACATGCACACATTCACACTCATGTTCACACACCCTTGCACATGCACACACTCTCACACTCATGTTCACACACCCTTGCACATGCACACACTCTCACTCACACTCATGTTCACACACCCTTGCTCATGCACACACTCTCACTCAGACTCATGTTCACACACCCTTGCACATGCACACTCTCACTCACACTCATGATCACACACACCCTTGCTCATGCACACACTCTCACTCAGACTCATGTTCACACACCCTTGCACATGCATACACTCTGATTCACACTCATGTTCACACACCCTTGCACATGCACACACTGTCACACTCATGTTCACACACCCTTGCACCTGCACACACTCTCATTCACACTCATGTTCACACACCCTTGCACATGCACAGACTCTCACTCACACTCATGTTCACACACCCTTGCACATGCACACACTCTCACTCACACACATGTTCACACACACCCTTGCTCATGCACACACATTCATGATCACACAAACCCTTGCTCATGCACACACTCTCACTCACACTCTTGATCACACACACCCTTGCTCATGCACACTCTCACTCACACTCATGATCACACACACCCTTGCTCATGCACACTCTCACTCACACTCATGATCACACACACCCTTGCTCATGCAAACAATCTCACTCACACTCATGTTCACACACCCTTGCACATGCACACACTCTCACTCACACTCATGATCACACACACCCTTGCTCATGCACACTCTCACTCACACTCATGATCACACACACCCTTGCTCATGCACACACTCTCACTCACACATAAGATCAAACACACCCTTGCACATGCACGCACTCATTCACACTCATGTTCACACACCCTTGCACATGCACACACTGTCACACTCATGTTCACACACCCTTGCACATGCACACACTCTCACTCACACTCATGATCACACCCCCTTGCTCATGCACACTCTCACACTCATGTTCACACACCTTTGCACATGCACACACTCTCATTCACACTCATGTTCACACACCCTGGAACATGCACACACTCTCATTCACACTCATGTTCACACACCTTTGCACATGCACACACTCTCACTCACACTCATGTTCACACACCTTTGCTCATGAACACACTCTCACTCACACTCATGTTCACACACCCTTGCTCATGCACAGTCTCACTCAGACTCATGTTCACACACCCTTGCACATGCACACACTCTCACTCACACTCATGATCACACACACCCTTGCTCATGCACACTCTCACACACACTCATGATCACACACACCCTTGCTCATGCACAGACTCTCACTCACAATTAAGATCACACACACCCTTGCACATGCACGCACTCATTCACACTCATGTTCACACACCCCTGCACATGCACACACTCTCACTCACACTCATGATCACACACCCTTGCTCATGCACACACTCACTCACACTCATGATCACACACACCCTTGCTCATGCACACACTCTCACACTCATGTTCACACACCTTTGCACATGCACACACTCTCATTCACACTCATGTTCACACACCCTTGCACATGCACACACTCTCACACTCATGTTCACAAACCCTTGCACATGCACACACTCATTCACACTCATGTTCACACACCCTTGCACATGCACAGACTCTCCCTCAGTCTCATGTTCACACACCCTTGCACATGCACACACTCTCACTCACACACATGTTCACACACACCCTTGCTCATGCACACACTCACATTCATGATCACACACACCCTTGCTCTTGCACACACTCTCTCTCACACTCATGATCACACACACCCTTGCTCATGCACACACTCACTCACACTCATGATCACACACACCCTTGCTCATGCACACACTCTCACTCACACTCATGTTCACACACCCTTGCACATGCACACACTCTCACTCAGACTCATGTTCACACACCCTTGCACATGCACACACTCTCATTCACACTCATGTTCACACACCCTTGCACATGCACACACTCTCACTCACACTCATGATCACACAGACCCTTGCTCATGCACACTCTCACTCACACTCATGATCACACAGACCCTTGCTTATGCACACACTCTCACTCACACTTAAGATCACACACACCCTTGCACATGCACACATTCACACTCATGTTCACACACCCTTGCACATGCATACACTCTCCTTCACACTCATGTTCACACACCCTTGCACATGCACACACTCTCACTCACACTCATGTTCACACACCTTTACTCATGCACACACTCTCACTCACACTCATGATCACACACACCCTTGCTCATGCACACTCACTCACACACATGATCACACACACCCTTGCTCATGCACACACTCTCACACTCATGTTCACACACCCTTGCACATGCACACACTCTCATTCACACTCATGTTCACACACCCTTGCACATGCACACACTCTCACTCACACTCATGTTCACACACCATTGCACATGCAAACACTCTCACTCACACTCATGATCACACACACCCTTGCTCATGCACACTCTCACTCGCACTCATGATCACACACACCCTTGCACATGCACGCACTCATTCACAATCATGATCACACACACCCTTTCCCATGCACACTCTCACTCACACTTAAGATCACACACACCCTTGCACATGCACACATTCACACTCATGTTCACACACCCTTGCACATGCACACACTCTCACTCACACTCATGTTCACACACGTTTGTTCAGGCAGACACTCTCATTCACACACGTTCACACACACCCTTGCTCATGCACACACTCTCACTCACACTCATGATCACACACACCCACTCATGTTCACACACCCTTGCACAAGCACACACTCTCACACTCATTTTCACACACCCTTGCTCATGCACACACTCTCACTCACACTCATGTTCACACACCCTTGCACATGCACACACTTTCACACTCATGTTCACACACCCCTGCACATGCACACACTCTCACTCACACTCATGCTCACACACACCCTTGCTCATGCACACACTCTCACTCACACTCATGATCACACACACCCTTGCTCATGCACACTCACTCACACTCATGATCACACACACCCTTGCTCATGCACACACTCTCACACTCATGTTCACACACCCTTGCTCATGCACAGACTCTCACTCACAATTAAGATCACACACACCCTTGCACATGCACGCACTCATTCACACTCATGTTCACACACCCTTGTACATGCACACACTCTCACACTCATGTTCACACACCCCTGCACATGCACACACTCTCACTCACACTCATGATCACACACCCTTGCTCATGCACACACTCACTCACACTCATGATCACACACACCCTTGCTCATGCACACACTCTCACACTCATGTTCACACACCTTTGCACATGCACACACTCTCATTCACACTCATGTTCACACACCCTTGCACATGCACACACTCTCACACTCATGTTCACAAACCCTTGCACATGCACACACTCATTCACACTCATGTTCACACACCCTTGCACATGCACAGACTCTCCCTCAGTCTCATGTTCACACACCCTTGCACATGCACACACTCTCACTCACACACATGTTCACACACACCCTTGCTCATGCACACACTCACATTCATGATCACACACTCCCTTGCTCTTGCACACACTCTCTCTCACACTCATGATCACACACACCCTTGCTCATGCACACACTCACTCACACTCATGATCACACACACCCTTGCTCATGCACAAACTCACTCACACTCATGATCACACACACCCTTGCTCATGCACACACTCGCACTCACACTCATGATCACACATACCATTGCTCATGCACACACTCTCATTCACACTCATGTTCACACACCCTTGCACATGCACACACTCTCACTCACACACATGTTCACACACACCCTTGCTCATGCACACACTCACATTCATGATCACACACACACTTGCTCATGCACACACTCTCACTCACACTCATGATCACACACACTCTTCCTCATGCACACTCTCACTCACACTCATGATCACACACAACCTTGCTCATGCACACACTCACTCACACTCATGATCACACACACACTTGCTCATGCACACACTCTCACTCACACTTATGATCACACACACCTTTGCTCATGCACACTCTCACTCACACTCATGATCACACACACACTTGCTCATGCACACACTCTCACTCACACTCATGATCACACACACCCTTGCTCATGCACACACTCTCACTCACACTTATGATCACACACACCTTTGCTCATGCATACTCTCACTAACACTCATGATCACACACACCCTTGCTCATGCACACACTCTCATTCACACTCATGTTCACACACCCTTGCACATGCACACACTCTCACACTCATGTTCACACACCCTTGCACATGCACACACACTAATTCACACTCATGTTCACACACCCTTGCACATGCACACACTCTCACACTCATGTTCACACACCCTTGCACATGCACACAATCTCACTCACACTCATGTTCACACACCCTTGCACATGCACACACTCTCACCCACACTCATGATCACACACACCCTTGCTCATGCACACTCTCACTCACACTCATGATCACACGCACCCTTGCTCATGCACACTCTCACTCACACCCATGATCACACACACCCTTGCTCATGCACACACTCTCACTCACACTTCAGATCACACACACCCTTGCACATGCATGCACTCATTCACACTCAGGATCACACACACCCTTGCTCATGCACACACTCTCACTCACACTTAAGATCACACACACCCTTGCACATGCACACATTCACACTCATGTTCACACACCCTTGCACATGCACACACTCTCACACTCATGTTCACACACCCTTGCACATGCACACACTCTCACTCACACTCATGTTCACACACCCTTGCTCATGCACACACTCTCACTCAGACTCATGTTCACACACCCTTGCACATGCACACTCTCACTCACACTCATGATCACACACACCCTTGCTCATGCACACACTCTCACTCACACTCATGATCACACACACCCTTGCTCATGCACACACTCTCACTCAGACTCATGTTCACACACCCTTGCACATGCATACACTCTGATTCACACTCATGTTCACACACCCTTGCACATGCACACACTGTCACACTCATGTTCACACACCCTTGCACCTGCACACACTCTCATTCACACTCATGTTCACACACCCTTGCACATGCACAGACTCTCACTCACACTCATGTTCACACACCCTTGCACATGCACACACTCTCACTCACACACATGTTCACACACACCCTTGCTCATGCACACACATTCATGATCACACAAACCCTTGCTCATGCACACACTCTCACTCACACTCTTGATCACACACACCCTTGCTCATGCACACTCTCACTCACACTCATGATCACACACACCCTTGCTCATGCACACTCTCACTCACACTCATGATCACACACACCCTTGCTCATGCAAACAATCTCACTCACACTCATGTTCACACACCTTTGCACATGCACACACTCTCACTCACACTCATGATCACACACACCCTTGCTCATGCACACTCTCACTCACACTCATGATCACACACACCCTTGCTCATGCACACACTCTCACTCACACATAAGATCAAACACACCCTTGCACATGCACGCACTCATTCACACTCATGTTCACACACCCTTGCACATGCACACACTGTCACACTCATGTTCACACACCCTTGCACATGCACACACTCTCACTCACACTCATGATCACACCCCCTTGCTCATGCACACTCTCACACTCATGTTCACACACCTTTGCACATGCACACACTCTCATTCACACTCATGTTCACACACCCTGGAACATGCACACACTCTCATTCACACTCATGTTCACACACCTTTGCACATGCACACACTCTCACTCACACTCATGTTCACACACCTTTGCTCATGAACACACTCTCACTCACACTCATGTTCACACACCCTTGCTCATGCACAGTCTCACTCAGACTCATGTTCACACACCCTTGCACATGCACACACTCTCACTCACACTCATGATCACACACACCCTTGCTCATGCACACTCTCACACACACTCATGATCACACACACCCTTGCTCATGCACAGACTCTCACTCACAATTAAGATCACACACACCCTTGCACATGCACGCACTCATTCACACTCATGTTCACACACCCTTGTACATGCACACACTCTCACACTCATGTTCACACACCCCTGCACATGCACACACTCTCACTCACACTCATGATCACACACCCTTGCTCATGCACACACTCACTCACACTCATGATCACACACACCCTTGCTCATGCACACACTCTCACACTCATGTTCACACACCTTTGCACATGCACACACTCTCATTCACACTCATGTTCACACACCCTTGCACATGCACACACTCTCACACTCATGTTCACAAACCCTTGCACATGCACACACTCATTCACACTCATGTTCACACACCCTTGCACATGCACAGACTCTCCCTCAGTCTCATGTTCACACACCCTTGCACATGCACACACTCTCACTCACACACATGTTCACACACACCCTTGCTCATGCACACACTCACATTCATGATCACACACACCCTTGCTCTTGCACACACTCTCTCTCACACTCATGATCACACACACCCTTGCTCATGCACACACTCACTCACACTCATGATCACACACACCCTTGCTCATGCACACACTCTCACTCACACTCATGTTCACACACCCTTGCACATGCACACACTCTCACTCAGACTCATGTTCACACACCCTTGCACATGCACACACTCTCATTCACACTCATGTTCACACACCCTTGCACATGCACACACTCTCACTCACACTCATGATCACACAGACCCTTGCTCATGCACACTCTCACTCACACTCATGATCACACAGACCCTTGCTTATGCACACACTCTCACTCACACTTAAGATCACACACACCCTTGCACATGCACACATTCACACTCATGTTCACACACCCTTGCACATGCATACACTCTCCTTCACACTCATGTTCACACACCCTTGCACATGCACACACTCTCACTCACACTCATGTTCACACACCTTTACTCATGCACACACTCTCACTCACACTCATGATCACACACACCCTTGCTCATGCACACTCACTCACACACATGATCACACACACCCTTGCTCATGCACACACTCTCACACTCATGTTCACACACCCTTGCACATGCACACACTCTCATTCACACTCATGTTCACACACCCTTGCACATGCACACACTCTCACTCACACTCATGTTCACACACCATTGCACATGCAAACACTCTCACTCACACTCATGATCACACACACCCTTGCTCATGCACACTCTCACTCGCACTCATGATCACACACACCCTTGCACATGCACGCACTCATTCACAATCATGATCACACACACCCTTTCCCATGCACACTCTCACTCACACTTAAGATCACACACACCCTTGCACATGCACACATTCACACTCATGTTCACACACCCTTGCACATGCACACACTCTCACTCACACTCATGTTCACACACGTTTGTTCAGGCAGACACTCTCATTCACACACGTTCACACACACCCTTGCTCATGCACACACTCTCACTCACACTCATGATCACACACACCCACTCATGTTCACACACCCTTGCACAAGCACACACTCTCACACTCATTTTCACACACCCTTGCTCATGCACACACTCTCACTCACACTCATGTTCACACACCCTTGCACATGCACACACTTTCACACTCATGTTCACACACCCCTGCACATGCACACACTCTCACTCACACTCATGCTCACACACACCCTTGCTCATGCACACACTCTCACTCACACTCATGATCACACACACCCTTGCTCATGCACACTCACTCACACTCATGATCACACACACCCTTGCTCATGCACACACTCTCACACTCATGTTCACACACCCTTGCACATGCACACACTCTCACTCACACTCATGTTCACACACCCTTGCACATGCACACACTCTCACTCACACACATGTTCACACACACCCTTGCTCATGCACACACTCTCACTCACACTCATGATCACACACACCCTTGCTCATGCACACACTCACTCACACTCATGATCACACACACCCTTGCTCATGCACACACTCTCACTCACACTTATGTTCACACACCCTTGCACATGCACACACTCTCATTCACACTCATGTTCACACACCCTTGCACATGCACACACTCTCACTCACACTCATGTTCACACACCATTGCACATGCAAACACTCTCACTCACACTCATGATCACACACACCCTTGCTCATGCACACTCTCACTCGCACTCATGATCACACACACCCTTGCACATGCACGCACTCATTCACAATCATGATCACACACACCCTTTCCCATGCACACTCTCACTCACACTTAAGATCACACACACCCTTGCACATGCACACATTCACACTCATGTTCACACACCCTTGCACATGCACACACTCTCACTCACACTCATGTTCACACACGTTTGTTCAGGCAGACACTCTCATTCACACACGTTCACACACACCCTTGCTCATGCACACACTCTCACTCACACTTATGATCACACACACCCACTCATGTTCACACACCCTTGCACATGCACACTCTCACTCACACTCATGTTCACACACCTTTACTCATGCACACACTCTAATTCACACTCATGTTCACACACCCTTGCACAAGCACACACTCTCACACTCATTTTCACACACCCTTGCTCATGCACACACTCTCACTCACACTCATGTTCACACACCCTTGCACATGCACACACTTTCACACTCATGTTCACACACCCCTGCACATGCACACACTCTCACTCACACTCATGCTCACACACACCCTTGCTCATGCACATACTCTCACTCACACTCATGATCACACACACCCTTGCTCATGCACACTCACTCACACTCATGATCACACACACCCTTGCTCATGCACACACTCTCACACTCATGTTCACACACCCTTGCACATGCACACACTCTCATTCACACTCATGTTCACACACCCTTGCACATCCACACACTCATTCACACTCATGTTCACACACCCTTGCACATGCACACACTCTCACTCACACACATGTTCACACACACCCTTGCTCATGCACACACTCTCACTCACACTCATGATCACACACACCCTTGCTCATGCACACACTCACTCACACTCATGATCACACACACCCTTGCTCATGCACACACTCTCACTCACACTTATGTTCACACACCCTTGCACATGCACACACTCTCATTCACACTCATGTTCACACACCCTTGCACATGCACACACTCTCACTCACACTCATGTTCACACACCATTGCACATGCAAACACTCTCACTCACACTCATGATCACACACACCCTTGCTCATGCACACTCTCACTCGCACTCATGATCACACACACCCTTGCACATGCACGCACTCATTCACAATCATGATCACACACACCCTTTCCCATGCACACTCTCACTCACACTTAAGATCACACACACCCTTGCACATGCACACATTCACACTCATGTTCACACACCCTTGCACATGCACACACTCTCACTCACACTCATGTTCACACACGTTTGTTCAGGCAGACACTCTCATTCACACACGTTCACACACACCCTTGCTCATGCACACACTCTCACTCACACTCATGATCACACACACCCACTCATGTTCACACACCCTTGCACATGCACACTCTCACTCACACTCATGTTCACACACCTTTACTCATGCACACACTCTAATTCACACTCATGTTCACACACCCTTGCACAAGCACACACTCTCACACTCATTTTCACACACCCTTGCTCATGCACACACTCTCACTCACACTCATGTTCACACACCCTTGCACATGCACACACTCATTCACACTCATGTTCACACACCCTTGCACATGCACACACTCACTCACACTCATGTTCACACACCCTTGCACATGCACACACTCTCACTCACACTCATGATCACACACACCCTTGCTCATGCACACACTCACTCACAATCATGATCACACACACCCTTGTTCATGCACACACTCTTACTCACACATGTTCACACACCCTTGGACATGCACACACTCTCACTCAGACTCATGTTCACACACCCTTGCACATGCACACACTCTCATTCACACTCATGTTCACACACCCTTGCACATGCACACACTCTCACTCACACTCATGTTCACACACCCTTGCACATGCACACACTCTCACTCACACTCATGATCACACACACCCTTGCTCATGCACACTCTCACTCGCACTCATGATCACACACACCATTGCACATGCACGCAATCATTCACAATCATGATCACACACACCTTTTCCCATGCACACTCTCACTCACACTTAAGATCACACACACCCTTGCACATGCACACATTCACACTCATGTTCACACACCCTTGCACTTGCACACACTCTCACTCACACTCATGTTCACACACCTTTGTTCAGGCAGACACTCTCATTCACACACGTTCACACACACCCTTGCTTATGCACACACTCACATTCATGATCACACACACCCTTGCTCATGCACACACTCTCACTCACACTCATGATCACACACACCCTTGCTCATGCACACACTCACTCATACTCATGATCACACACACCCTTGCTCATGCACACACTCTCACTCACACTCTTGATCACACACACCTTTGCTCATGCACACTCTCACTCACACTCATGATCACACACACCCTTGCTGATGCACACACTCACATTCACACTCATGTTCACACACCCTTGCACATGCACACACTCTCACTCAGACTCATGTTCACACACCCTTGCACATGCACACACTCTCATTCACACTCATGTTCACACACCCTTGCATATGCACACACTCTCACACTCATGTTCACACACCCTTGCACATGCACACACTCTCATTCACACTCATGTGCACACACCCTTGCACATGCACACACTCTCACTCACACTCATGTTCACACACCCTTGCTCATGCACACACTAACTCACACTCATGATCACACACACTCTTGCTCATGCACACACTCTCACTCACACTTAAGATCACACACACCCTTGCACATGCACACATTCACACTCATGTTCACACACCCTTGCACATGCAAACACTCTCATTCACACTCATGTTCACACACCCTTGCACATGCACACACTCTCACTCACACTCATGTTCACACACCCTTGCACATGCACACTCTCTCACTCACACTCATGTTCACACACCTTTGCTCATGCACACACTCTCACTCACACTCATGTTCACACACATTTGCTCATGCACACACTCTCACTCACACTCATGTTCACACACCCTTGCTCATGCACACACTCTCACTCACACTCATGATCACACACACCCTTGCTCATGCACACTCACTCACACTCATGATAACACACACCCACTCATGTTCACACACCCTTGCACATGCACACACTCATTCACACTCATGTTCACACACCCTTGCACATGCACACACTCTCACTCACACTCATGATCACACACACCCTTGCTCATGCACACACTCACTCACAATCATGATCACACACACCCTTGCTCATGCACACACTCTTACTCACACTCATGTTCACACACCCTTGGACATGCACACACTCTCACTCAGACTCATGTTCACACACCCTTGCACATGCACACACTCTCATTCACACTCATGTTCACACACCCTTGCACATGCACACACTCTCACTCACACTCATGTTCACACACCCTTGCACATGCACACACTCTCACTCACACTCATGATCACACACACCCTTGCTCATGCACACTCTCACTCGCACTCATGATCACACACACCCTTGCACATGCACGCACTCATTCACAATCATGATCACACACACCTTTTCCCTTGCACACTCTCACTCACACTTAAGATCACACACACCCTTGCACATGCACACATTCACACTCATGTTCACACACCCTTGCACATGCACACACTCTCACTCACACTCATGTTCACACACCTTTGTTCAGGCAGACACTCTCATTCACACACGTTCACACACACCCTTGCTTATGCACACACTCACATTCATGATCACACACACCCTTGCTCATGCACACACTCTCACTCACACTCATGATCACACACACCCTTGCTCATGCACACACTCACTCATACTCATGATCACACACACCCTTGCTCATGCACACACTCTCACTCACACTCTTGATCACACACACCTTTGCTCATGCACACTCTCACTCACACTCATGATCACACACACCCTTGCTGATGCACACACTCACATTCACACTCATGTTCACACACCCTTGCACATGCACACACTCTCACTCAGACTCATGTTCACACACCCTTGCACATGCACACACTCATTCACTCATGTTCACACACCCTTGCATATGCACACACTCTCACACTCATGTTCACACACCCTTGCACATGCACACACTCTCATTCACACTCATGTTCACACACCCTTGCTCATGCACACACTAACTCACACTCATGATCACACACACCCTTGCTCATGCACACACTCTCACTCACACTTAAGATCACACACACCCATGCACATGCACACATTCACACTCATGTTCACACACCCTTGCACATGCAAACACTCTCATTCACACTCATGTTCACACACCCTTGCACATGCACACACTCTCACTCACACTCATGTTCACACACCCTTGCACATGCACACTCTCTCACTCACACTCATGTTCACACACCTTTGCTCATGCACACACTCTCACTCACACTCATGTTCACACACATTTGCTCATGCACACACTCTCACTCACACTCATGTTCACACACCCTTGCACATGCACACACTCTCACTCACACTCATGATCACACACACCCTTGCTCATGCACACACTCTCACTCACACTCATGATCACACACACCCTTGCTCATGCACACACTCTCACTCACACTTAAGATCACACACACCCTTGCACATGCACACACTCTCATTCACACTCACGTTCACACACCCTTGCACATGCACACACTCTCACTCACACTCATGTTCACACACCTTTGCTCATGCACACACTCTCACTCACACTTAAGATCACACACACCCTTGCACATGCACACACTCTCATTCACACTCACGTTCACACACCCTTGCACATGCACACACTCTCACTCACACTCATGTTCACACACCTTTGCTCATGCACACACTCTCACTCACACTCATGTTCACACACCCTTGCACATGCACACTCTCTCACTCACACTCATGTTCACACACCCTTGCACATGCCCCCACTCTCATTCACACTCACGTTCACACTCCCTTGCACATGCACACACTCTCACTCACACTCACGTTCACACACCCTTGCACATGCACACACTCTCATTCACACTCATGTTCACACATCCTTGCTCATGCACACACTAACTCACACTCATGATCACACACACCCTTGCTCATGCACACACTCTCACTCACACTTAAGATCACACACACCCTTGCACATGCACACATTCACACTCATGTTCACACACCCTTGCACATGCAAACACTCTCATTCACACTCATGTTCACACACCCTTGCACATGCACACACTCTCACTCACACTCATGTTCACACACCCTTGCACATGCACACTCTCTCACTCACACTCATGTTCACACACCTTTGCTCATGCACACACTCTCACTCACACTCATGTTCACACACATTTGCTCATGCACACACTCTCACTCACACTCATGTTCACACACCCTTGCACATGCACACACTCTCACTCACACTCATGATCACACACACCCTTGCTCATGCACACACTCTCACTCACACTCATGATCACACACACCCTTGCTCATGCACACACTCTCACTCACACTTAAGATCACACACACCCTTGCACATGCACACACTCTCATTCACACTCATGTTCACACACCTTTGCTCATGCACACACTCTCACTCACACTCATGTTCACACACCCTTGCACATGCACACTCTCTCACTCACACTCATGTTCACACACCCTTGCACATGCCCCCACTCTCATTCACACTCACGTTCACACTCCCTTGCACATGCACACACTCTCACTCACACTCACGTTCACACACCCTTGCACATGCACAGACTCTCACTCAGTCTCATGTTCACACACCCTTGCACATGCACACACTCTCACTCACACACATGTTCATACACACCCTTGCTCATGCACACACTCACATTCATGATCACACACACCCTTGCTCTTGCACACACTCTCTCTCACACTCATGATCACACACACCCTTGCTCATGCACACACTCACTCACACTCATGATCACACACACCCTTGCTCATGCACACACTCTCACTCACACTCATGTTCACACACCCTTGCACATGCACACACTCTCACTCAGACTCATGTTCACACACTCTTGCACATGCACACACTCTCATTCACACTCATGTTCACACACCCTTGCACATGCACACACTCTCACTCACACTCATGATCACACACACCCTTGCTCATGCACACTCTCACTCACACTCATGATCACACAGACCCTTGCTTATGCACACACTCTCACTCACACTTAAGATCACACACACCCTTGCACATGCACACATTCACACTCATGTTCACACACCCTTGCACATGCATACACTCTCATTCACACTCATGTTCACACACCCTTGCACATGCATACACTCTCATTCACACTCATGTTCACACACCCTTGCACATGCACACACTCTCACTCACACTCATGTTCACACACCTTTGCTCATGCACACACTCTAATTCACACTCATTTTCACACACCCTTGCTCATGCACACACTCTCACTCACACTCATGTTCACACACCCTTGCACATGCACACACTCTCACACTCATGTTCACACACCCCTGCACATGCACACACTCTCACTCACACTCATGTTCACACACCCTTGCTCAAGCACACACTCACTCACACTCATGCTCACACACACCCTTGCTCATGCACACACTCTCACTCACACTCATGATCACACACACCCTTTCCCATGCACACATTCACACTCATGTTCACACACCCTTGCACATGCACACACTCTCACTCACACTCATGTTCACACACCTTTGTTCAGGCAGACACTCTCATTCACACACGTTCACACACACCCTTGCTCATGCACACACTCTCACACTCATGATCACACACACCCTTGCTCATGCACACTCACTCACACTCATGTTCACACACACACTTGCTCATGCACACACTCTCACACTCATGTTCACACACCCTTGCACATGCACACACTCTCATTCACACTCATGTTCACACACCCTTGCACATGCACACACTCATTCACACTCATGTTCACACACCCTTGCACATGCACACACTCTCACTCACACTCATGTTCACACACCCTTGCACATGCACACACTCTCACTCACACACATGTTCACACACACCCTTGCTCATGCACACACTCTCACTCACACTCATGATCACACACACCCTTGCTCATGCACACACTCACTCACACTCATGATCACACACACCCTTGCTCATGCACACACTCTCACTCACACTCATGTTCACACACCCTTGCACATGCACACACTCTCACTCAGACTCATGTTCACACACCCTTGCACATGCACACACTCTCATTCACACTCATGTTCACACACCCTTGCACATGCACACACTCTCACTCACACTCATGTTCACACACCCTTGCACATGCACACACTCTCAATCACACTCATGATCACACACACCCTTGCTCATGCACACTCTCACTCGCACTCATGATCACACACACCCTTGCACATGCACGCACTCATTCACAATCATGATCACACACACCCTTTCCCATGCACACTCTCACTCACACTTAAGATCACACACACCCTTGCACATGCACACATTCACACTCATGTTCACACACCCTTGCACATGCACACACTCTCACTCACACTCATGTTCACACACCTTTGTTCAGGCAGACACTCTCATTCACAGACGTTCACACACACCCTTGCTTATGCACACAGTCACATTCATGATCACACACACCCTTCCTCATGCACACACTCTCACTCACACTCATGATCACACACACCCTTGCTCATGCACACACTCACTCATACTCATGATTACACACACCCTTGCTCATGCACACACTCTCACTCACACTCATGATCACACACACCCTTGCTGATGCACACACTCACATTCACACTCATGTTCACACACCCTTGCACATGCACACACTCTCACTCAGACTCATGTTCACACACCCTTGCACATGCACACACTCTCATTCACACTCATGTTCACACACCCTTGCATATGCACACACTCTCACACTCATGTTCACACACCCTTGCACATGCACACACTCTCATTCACACTCATGTTCACACACCCTTGCACATCCACACACTCATTCACACTCATGTTCACACACCCTTGCACATGCACACACTCTCACTCACACTCATGTTCACACACCCTTGCACATGCACACACTCTCACTCACACACATGTTCACACACACCCTTGCTCATGCACACACTCTCACTCACACTCATGATCACACACACCCTTGCTCATGCACACACTCTCACTCACACTTAAGATCACACACACCCTTGCACATGCACACACTCTCATTCACACTCATGTTCACACACCCTTGCACATGCACACACTCTCACTCACACTCATGTTCACACACCTTTGCTCATGCACACACTCTCACTCACACTCATGTTCACACACCCTTGCACATGCACACTCTCTCACTCACACTCATGTTCACACACCCTTGCACATGCCCCCACTCTCATTCACACTCACGTTCACACTCCCTTGCACATGCACACACTCTCACTCACACTCACGTTCACACACCCTTGCACATGCACAGACTCTCACTCAGTCTCATGTTCACACACCCTTGCACATGCACACACTCTCACTCACACACATGTTCATACACACCCTTGCTCATGCACACACTCACATTCATGATCACACACACCCTTGCTCTTGCACACACTCTCTCTCACACTCATGATCACACACACCCTTGCTCATGCACACACTCACTCACACTCATGATCACACACACCCTTGCTCATGCACACACTCTCACTCACACTCATGTTCACACACCCTTGCACATGCACACACTCTCACTCAGACTCATGTTCACACACTCTTGCACATGCACACACTCTCATTCACACTCATGTTCACACACCCTTGCACATGCACACACTCTCACTCACACTCATGATCACACACACCCTTGCTCATGCACACTCTCACTCACACTCATGATCACACAGACCCTTGCTTATGCACACACTCTCAATCACACTTAAGATCACACACACCCTTGCACATGCACACATTCACACTCATGTTCACACACCCTTGCACATGCATACACTCTCATTCACACTCATGTTCACACACCCTTGCACATGCATACACTCTCATTCACACTCATGTTCACACACCCTTGCACATGCACACACTCTCACTCACACTCATGTTCACACACCTTTGCTCATGCACACACTCTAATTCACACTCATTTTCACACACCCTTGCTCATGCACACACTCTCACTCACACTCATGTTCACACACCCTTGCACATGCACACACTCTCACACTCATGTTCACACACCCCTGCACATGCACACACTCTCACTCACACTCATGTTCACACACCCTTGCTCAAGCACACACTCACTCACACTCATGCTCACACACACCCTTGCTCATGCACACTCACACTCATGATCACACACACCCTTGCTCATGCACACACTCTCACACTCATGTTCACACACCCTTGCACATGCACACACTCTCATTCACACTCATGTTCACACACCCTTGCACATGCACACACTCATTCACACTCATGTTCACACACCCTTGCACATGCACACACTCTCACTCACACTCATGTTCACACACCCTTGCACATGCACACACTCTCACTCACACACATGTTCACACACACCCTTGCTCATGCACACACTCTCACTCACACTCATGATCACACACACCCTTGCTCATGCACACACTCACTCACACTCATGATCACACACACCCTTGCTCATGCACACACTCTCACTCACACTCATGTTCACACACCCTTGCAAATGCACACACTCTCACTCAGACTCATGTTCACACACCCTTGCACATGCACACACTCTCATTCACACTCATGTTCACACACCCTTGCACATGCACACACTCTCACTCACACTCATGTTCACACACCCTTGCACATGCACACACTCTCACTCACACTCATGATCACACACACCCTTGCTCATGCACACTCTCACTCGCACTCATGATCACACACACCCTTGCACATGCACGCACTCATTCACAATCATGATCACACACACCCTTTCCCATGCACACATTCACACTCATGTTCACACACC
Source organism: Carcharodon carcharias (assembly GCF_017639515.1). Taxonomy (NCBI): domain Eukaryota; kingdom Metazoa; phylum Chordata; class Chondrichthyes; order Lamniformes; family Lamnidae; genus Carcharodon; species Carcharodon carcharias. The sequence goes on along the minus strand of NC_054480.1, from coordinate 4,171,544 downwards.
CTTGCACATGCACACACTCTCACTCACACTCATGTTCACACACCTTTGTTCAGGCAGACACTCTCATTCACACACGTTCACACACACCCTTGCTCATGCACACACTCTCACACTCATGATCACACACACCCTTGCTCATGCACACACTCACACTCATGATCACACACACACTTGCTCATGCACACACTCTCACACTCATGTTCACACACCCTTGCACATGCACACACTCTCATTCACACTCATGTTCACACACCCTTGCACATGCACACACTCATTCACACTCATGTTCACACACCCTTGCACATGCACACACTCTCACTCACACTCATGTTCACACACCCTTGCACATGCACACACTCTCACTCACACACATGTTCACACACACCCTTGCTCATGCACACACTCTCACTCACACTCATGATCACACACACCCTTGCTCATGCACACACTCACTCACACTCATGATCACACACACCCTTGCTCATGCACACACTCTCACTCACACTCATGTTCACACACCCTTGCACATGCACACACTCTCACTCAGACTCATGTTCACACACCCTTGCACATGCACACACTCTCATTCACACTCATGTTCACACAGCCTTGCACATGCACACACTCTCACTCACACTCATGTTCACACACCCTTGCACATGCACACACTCTCAATCACACTCATGATCACACACACCCTTGCTCATGCACACTCTCACTCTCACTCATGATCACACACACCCTTGCACATGCACGCACTCATTCACAATCATGATCACACACACCCTTTCCCATGCACACTCTCACTCACACTTAAGATCACACACACCCTTGCACATGCACACATTCACACTCATGTTCACACACCCTTGCACATGCACACACTCTCACTCACACTCATGTTCACACACCTTTGTTCAGGCAGACACTCTCATTCACAGACGTTCACACACAGCCTTGCTTATGCACACAGTCACATTCATGATCACACACACCCTTCCTCATGCACACACTCTCACTCACACTCATGATCACACACACCCTTGCTCATGCACACACTCACTCATACTCATGATTACACACACCCTTGCTCATGCACACACTCTCACTCACACTCATGATCACACACACCCTTGCTGATGCACACACTCACATTCACACTCATGTTCACACACCCTTGCACATGCACACACTCTCACTCAGACTCATGTTCACACACCCTTGCACATGCACACACTCTCATTCACACTCATGTTCACACACCCTTGCATATGCACACACTCTCACACTCATGTTCACACACCCTTGCACATGCACACACTCTCATTCACACTCATGTTCACACACCCTTGCACATGCACACACTCTCACTCACACTCATGTTCACACACCCTTGCTCATGCACACACTAACTCACACTCATGATCACACACACCCTTGCTCATGCACACACTCTCACTCACACTTAAGATCACACACACCCTTGCACATGCACACATTCACACTCATGTTCACACACCCTTGCACATGCACACACTCTCATTCACACTCATGTTCACACACCCTTGCACATGCACACACTCTCACTCACACTCATGTTCACACACCCTTGCACATGCACACTCTCTCACTCGCACTCATGTTCACACACCTTTGCTCATGCACACACTCTCACTCACACTCATGTTCACACACCTTTGCTCATGCACACACTCTCACTCACACTCATGTTCACACACCCTTGCACATGCACACACTCTCACTCACACTCATGATCACACACACCCTTGCTCATGCACACACTCTCAGTCACACTCATGATCACACACACCCTTGCTCATGCACACACTCTCACTCACACTTAAGATCACACACACCCTTGCACATGCACACACTCTCATTCACACTCATGTTCACACACCCTTGCACATGCACACACTCTCACTCACACTCATGTTCACACACCTTTGCTCATGCACACACTCTCACTCACACTCATGTTCACACACCCTTGCACATGCACACTCTCTCACTCACACTCATGTTCACACACCTTTGCTCATGCACACACTCTCACTCACACTCATGTTCACACACCTTTGCTCATGCACACACTCTCACTCACACTCATGTTCACACACCCTTGCACATGCCCCCACTCTCATTCACACTCATGTTCACACTCCGTTGCACATGCACACACTCTCACTCACACTCATGTTCACACACCCTTGCACATGCACACACTCTCACTCACACTCAAGATCACACACCCTTGCTCATGCACACACTCACTCACACTCATGATCACACACACCCTTGCACATGCACACACTCTCACTCACACTCATGGACATATGCCCTTGCACACACGCACACCCCCACGCACAAACACACTCGCACTCTCACAGGCGCACACACTCACAGACACACATGCTCTGACAAACACACATACATTTACAAGAAGTTGATGGAAATATACACTGGCATTGAAAGAAATGGAAAATGGACTGATTCACAATTACACATGTTGTACACTCACACCAAGGCAAAATCTACCCCTTGTCCTTCTGGATGGTAGCGGTTATGGGTTTGGAAGGTGTTGTTGAAGCAGCCTTGGTGAGTTGCTGCAGGGCATCTTGTAGTTAGTACACACTGCTGCCACTGTGCCTTAGTGGTGGAGGGAGTGAATGTTTAAGGTGATGGATGGGATGCTGGAAGCAGGTTACTTAATTTGTGACTGGTCATCTCCAGAAGGTATTAGCAGCAAATGTTTGCCTAAGAAGAAGAGCTGATGCTCAGTAGCACTAACTGCTCCTGGAGTTAGATAGAACTAGTCAAACTCACGATGTGTCTGGGCTCTGGAAGCATACAGGAGGGTCAGGAGTACAGGAGGGTATCTGGGCTCCATTGCAATACAGGAAAATCACACTTACCTTCAGCACATCAAGAGGCCTTTTCTTATTCTCAGAAAATGTTATTTCTGGTTCAACAGAGACTGTGATTTGAGCCTGTGTGTTACCATTGGAAAAGGGGAGTTTGTACGCTTTTTCTGCAAAGGAAGTGAAAAAGTCTCTGAATGTCTAACCCACTGGAAACATTCAATTACAAGCAACAAGATTGAGAGGTTAACAAAACACTGGAAACGATGGAAATCTGAAACAAAAAGAATATTGTGGAAATTCATTTTATTGGGAAGATTTTGATGAGAGCTTTCCATCAGGAGTAAATGTTTTGATGAAGGGGTTCACTTCAAACACCTGCCTGACCTCATTCCAGCATTTTCTAGCATTTGTTCATCAAAAGTCCAAACCACAACCTTATCTCCTGTCATTTGCAGCACCAGGGGAGAGAGCAACACCAGATTCAATCTGAGACATGGGATGAGCACTCGTCAGCCAGAGAACAGCCAATGGATTAACAGTGAACTGCTGACTGCAGTTTTGATCCTTCTATCTAATCCACAGTGAGGTGGGACAGGTTTCACTGTGTAGGTAATCTTAACTATAATGACTGCCACAAAAATAAACATGTGCAGGCTGTGCTTTGATTCACCTGCCTACTCATTCTATGCTAGATGTGTGACAATCAAAGGTTAAAGGCTGGTTTCATTGTTAAATAAATTGGCCTTTTCAGTTTAGTAATTCCAGACTGGTGACCTGGCACCAATACCCTAGATCCCTGTATCAAACATAATCTATATTCTAGATTATTCCCTTCTCCTCTATGATACTAGTTGAAGAACTTGCTGAGACTCACCAAGGGGTGCATCACAATGGGGACAATCTCTCATGCATGAGATGTTCACATATATGTTAGCTTTCCAGCTGTTGTTCAACATTGAGGTTGCTGGAATTCTGTAACAGGAGTGGTTAAGGTAGAGAATCCGAGGAATATACTGCAGAGCCAGCATAGACACAGTTGGTCTCCTGTGCTGTAAACCTCTGTGTTCTTATGAGATTAGACCCAGCTTCACCTCACCATCACCTCTCCTGACCCCTCCACTGTCTCTGTCAAATGTTGTCCCACATCCAGCACTAGTCAAGCTGAAATTTCCTCCAACTAAATACACTGTAACCTCTCCAGCCTGGAACTTTTAGGACCAAGTCATTTCTGGATTTTGGATTTTCTGGATTAGAGAATGATGTTAGAATGCGTAACCGCAAGGATGTAAATTGGAAAATGCCTTAGATATGAAAATTTACCTGAAACATGGAACAGTGATAACACATTAGAAAGCTGTAATAAAAAATATTTTACTTATCCAAATACTGTATCTTCCATGTTTCTGCTCCTAAAGTACTGTATAAAATGATGCTGATGACATCGAGGGTTATTGTCATATTTACTCAAAAGATTTCCGCATGACTGGCGTTCACAGACAATAGGTTTCCGGACAGAGGTTACAGTGTATTGGGAATTCCCTCCCTATACCTATCCAGCTCTCTACTTCTCTTTCCTCCTTCAAGACACTTTTTAAAACCCATTTCTTTGATTAAGATTCATTCTCATGCCCTCATTATCTCCTCATGTGGCTCAGTATCATATTTCATTTTTCAACACTCCTGTGAAATGCCTTGAAAATGCCACAATGTTAAAGGTGCTAAATAAATGCAAGTCGTTGTTGTTTATCTCACAAAAACAAGTGCACTGAGACCAGTTAACTCTGTGCATGTACTGAGACCCAGTCGACGTGTCTTAGTGCTTTCCTGAGTGTTGCTCTTCCCCACTGCCAGCTCCTTGTGTTCCTTGTTTATCTTACCACAATGCAACCCATAGCCACCAACCCTCCTGTACCACTTGCAGAGCCCAGGCACATCTATTCCCTTTTCTGTAGTTTATAAATTATTCTTACTTTTGGTTTTAAGATCATCATCTTGAGGTTTTGGGTTCTCCTCTAGTTCCTTCAGGGAAAACTGCTGCAAGCTTGTGACGGTGTAGGAGCCCACGAGGACTGTGCGCCCGAATGCACGCTGTTCCACTACAAAGATGCTGAGGGGTGGGTGAAGGTATATCTGCTCTGGGAGTTCCTGTGAAGCAGAAGTTCCAGTTAAAACAACCTCTGGAACATTGCAATGATGGTTGTCCACTGGAGCTCAGTGATTGGGCAAACAGCTCAGCATGATACTTGAAATCTAGCAATGCACCACAACACGTAAATTAGCTAAATGCAGTTTCCCATCAGGTGAGAATCAGCCGGCTCCTGTCGAACTGTACAGTAGGTGTCAATTTTCCTGCACCAACCTGCCCAGATGCTGGATTGATACAGGCCGTGGATACACAAATACCAGCCAAGACAGTACCAGTGGCTGGCGTTGCCAGGGCTTCATACCTTCTGTCCAAAGACAGCTTCAGTGAGCTGTAGCCGAGTCTGAATTGAGGTAACTCAATGTTGAGTCCAGTAGGGCTGTAAAGTGCTTAATCGAAAGGTGAGGTGCCCTTCCTCGAAATTATGTTGAGCTTCATTGGAACAATTCAGGAGTCCATGGACAGAGAGGTCAGCGTGAGAACAAGGTGCAGGATTAAAATGCAGGCCACTGGAAGTTCAGGGCCCTGCCTGCAGGCTAAATGGAGGTGCTCCACAAAGCAGGCACTCAATCTGCAATTGGTCTCTGCAATTTAGAGGAGACTGTATGGTGATCAGTGAAAGGCTAAGTTGAAAGGAGTACAAGTAAATCACTGCTTCATTTGAAAGGAGTGTTTGGGGACGTGGACAATGAGGACATAGGAGGTAAAAAAGCAGGTGTTCCACCACCTGGGTTTGCATGGGGAAGGTGCCATGTGCTCGGGGTGACTGAGAAGTGGACCAGGGTGTTGGAGGGATGATGAGGCTGAGAGAATGCTGAAAGGCTGGGGGGTGGCAGGGGAGATGAATGGCTATAAGTTGAGAGAAGGGAATGTGCAACGAGACCTGGGTGTCCTCGTACACCAGTCGCTGAAGGTAAGCACGTAGGTGCAGCAGGCAGTAAAGAAGGCAAATGGTATGTTGGCCTTCATAACCAGAGGATTCAAGTACAGGATCAGGGATGTCTTGCTGCAATTGTACAGGGCCTTGGTGAGACTACACCTGGAATATTGTGTGCAGTTTTGGTCTCCTTATCTGAGGAGGGATGTTCTTGCCATAGAGGGAGTGCAGCGAAGGTTTACCAGACTGATTCCTGGGATGGCAGGACTGACATATGAGGTGAGATTGAGTCGGTTAGGATTATATTCGCTGGAGTTCAGAAGAATGAGGGGGGATCTACAAAATTGAAACCTACAAAATTCTAACAGGCCTAGACAGGGTAGATGCAGGAAGGATGTTCCCGATGATGGGGGAGTCCAGAACAGGGGTCACAGTCTTAGGATACGGGGTAGACCATTTAGAACTGAGATAAGGAGAAAGTTCTTCACCCAGAGAGTGGTGAGCCTGTGGAATTCACTATCACAGAAAGTAGTTGAGACCAAAACCTTGTATGTTTTCAAGAAGGAGTTAGATATAGCTTTTGGGGTGAAAGGGATCAAAGGATATGGGGAGAAAGCAGGAGCAGACTATTGAGTTGGATGATCAGCCATGATCATAATGAATGGCGGAGCAGGCTCAAAGGGCCGAATGGCCTACTCCTGCTCCTAGTTTCTATGTTTCTATGTGTTTGGTGGTGGCATCACACCAGAGGTGGCAGCTATGGCAAACCATGAATGTTGAATTTGGAGGCTGGTGGGTGGAAGGTGAGGACAATGAGAACCTTATCATGGTTTTGGAAGAAAGGGGAAGGGGTGAGGGCAGAAGTATGTGAAATTGAACATACAAAGTCAAGAGCCCTGTCAACCAGGGTCGGGGGAGTCTTCAGTTGAAGGAAGAGACTTGAATGGAATGTGATGGAGATGGAGAAACTGGGAGAATGGAATAGAGTCCTTACAGGATGATGTGTGTAAGATAGTGTAGTCAAAGAAGTTATGGGAGTCTGTGGGCATATAGTGAATGCTTGTTGATAACCTGGTCCCAGAAATGGATACAGAGAAATTGAGAAAGGGGAAGGGTTGAAATGGACCATGTGAGGGTGAGAAAAATTAGATGAAATTTTCCAGCTCAGCATAAGAGCAGGGAGCTGCTCCAATACAGTTATCATGTACCAGTCAAAGAGGTGATGGAGGAGACTTGGGTAGGACTGAAACAAGGGATGTTCCATATATCTCACAAAAAAGCAGGTACAGCTAGGACTCGTGCAGGTACCAATAGTGACCAGGCCTGTCAGACCTGCTGAGTCTGTCCAGCATTTTATATTTCCAGATTTCCAACATCTGCAGCATTTTGCTTTTCCATCTTTCAAGACCCATGTTAATAACAGTTTGAATATTTAATTACTGACAGCTTCAGCTGTAGACTTCCCAGAATAGTTTGCTACGTACCACTTCAAAATACTTCACAAGTTCATCAAAGTTAGGATTCTCTTTGTAATTTGCAATGATTTCAGACTCGACTTTCTGACCAGCACATTCTATTGCCACTTGTGGTTGTTCCACTTCAAACAGATTAACACGTTTCAAGTCCCGGAGACCCCAGAACAGAACCTAGAAAAATAAAATGTGGACTTGTGAAGGATTAAAGATTAGCAATGGATGTATATTCTGTGGCAGGATTGAGATGACTGTTGCTTCAGGTGGAGTTCTCTCTGTCCACAGGGAGTGAAAAAGAACTTGTTTCATGCTGGATTCAATCTGCAGTTTTGACAGCACAGGGAGGCAATTGGACAACAAAAGGTTGCAATCTGCTCAGATGCTTCACACAATTTCTATCTTGGCTGAGACAACTCTTCAGGGGAGTGAGGGAGGCAAAACTGTCCTGACATTTTGCCAAACTTCCCAGCATTCATGAGCATAGCCCAGGTATTAACCAGTTTTGTGGTTTGGTTTCCACATTGAATAGTATTTGGATCTCTTTGAGTGATATGTGGCCTAGTCAGTATTAGGAAGGTTTCCCTCTACTCATGAGGGACTTGGGACAGACTCAAGTATGTTTCTTCAAAACTACTTTCTTTACACTTAATACATAATAAGCTCCTAGGTAAGTACACCTCTCCTGTGTACAGGCTATTCCTTGTTTCTAACAATGTCTCTAACACATGGCTGCTAATGTCACTATTACATCATGATATATATCATTATCTCATTACCAGAACTATGAACCCATTATTCTACATAACCCACCCGGGGCAGAATTTTTCACTGGGTGGGCACATGTGTGCCCAACCCGCTCAAGTGTGAAATAATGTGTGATGACATCGACCGAGGGTGCCGACATCAATGCGCACTCGCGATATTTAGCCAGGTGGGCGCACGATGGAGATGGAGACTTGCCCACCATTAATTAAGTGACCAGTTAAGGCCCTTGAGACACCAATTGTCTTCGAGTTTATAAAGCTCATGGAATTTTCAGGTTGTTGCACAGGCAAAATGGGCAGGCGGGCAGGCCACAATTAGCAAAAGCTCATCCACGGGCCTGATAAGAGGGGTCAGTGGCCTTGTCAATGTGAGTGGTGAGGAGTTTAGGATCTAATTTGCTGCTGTTGTTTTTGTGAACTGGACAGCTTCATCTCTGTTCAGGGCTTCATTCTGAGCATTTCCCGGCTTCATTTCAGGCTCATTGGTATCTGTCAGGACCCCGGAGGATTCAGACCGTGTGGACCCTTCCAGGTATCAGACAGCCTTCCCTTACCCTGGGAATGGGGATTGTGGTCTCCGCTGGAGGCACCTCCTCTGAGGAGGAAGAGAGGAGCAGAAGGGAGAGGAGGTCAGGTGTCCCTAGGCAGCCTCCAGGGGAGGGACCTGTGGGAGGAGAGACGCAGGCACAAGGGGTGCAGGGCCAGCAGGAAGTCCAAGGGGCTGCAGAAGACGCCACTATCCTGCTGCCAGGGTTTACAGGCGGCGATGCAGCTACCTCAATATGTCTGAGGTGCAGTGCCGAAGGAGGCTCCGTCTCTCCAGGGAGACAGTGACCTCCATCTGTCAGAGGATCGGGCCTGAGATCAGCTCCGACTGTGTGGGTGGACCCTCCATGCCAGTGATTCTGAAGGTCACAATGACCTCAACTTCTATACCTCCGGCTCTTTCCAGGGCTCAGTGGGGGAATCTGTGTGGAGTCTTCCAATCAGCTGTCCACAGAAGCTCTCTCCAGGTGGGTGCTGACCGTTATTCTTTACCGTATGGACGAGGTCAGCCAGACTGAGCGAGCCAGAGGCTTCGCGGCCATTGCTGGCTTCCCCCATGTCCAGGGTGCTATAGACTGTACACATGTGGCCATCAAGGCGCCAGCAGGTGAGCCCGGTGCCTTCGTCAACAGGAAGGGCTTCCACTCCATGTACGTGCAGATAGTGTGTGACCACAGGATGCTGATTCTACAAGTCTGTGCAAGGTACCCAGGCAGCTCCCACGACACCTACACCCTCAGACACTCCCAGGTGCTGGGGCTCTTCAGTGCTCCAGCCCGGCTGGATGGATGGCTGCTGGGTGACAAGGGCTGTCCATTGAAGAGGTGACTCATGACCCCTCTCCACCACCCAAGAACAGAGGCAGAGCAGCGGTACAATAGGAGCCACGTCTCCACGAGGACAGTGGTAGAGGGGACCATAGGTCTTCTCAAGGTGCGCTTCTGATACCTGGGCTGTTCAGGGGGAGCAACTACAATCCCCCCAGAGTGGGTGTCACTGACAGTGGTTGCAGGCTGCACTCTCCACAATCTGGCACTGGCAAGGGGGGACCCACTGGAGGAAGAGGATCTTGATGCAGCTCCACAGGCCACAGAGGATGAATCCGGTAATGAGTCAGAAGAGGAGCAGGTGCTAGGAGAACGCTGAGGGTGTGCAGCCAGACCTCAGTAACCTACAGGGAGGCAGGGACACCAGGGACACCTTGATCCAACGCTCCTTCAGCGAGGCTGCCAAATAAGAGCCACCAACACATGCCAATGGGGATTCCAGGCTCAAGGCTCACAATATAGAAACTGCACTAGAATGGTTGCAATAACCGACATTCTGACCTCGGTGCACTGCACTCTTACCTCTGTCTGGCACCCCAACCTCACCGTGGCCACTTGACCGAGGTGCATGGCGCCTCTCTAGCTCCAGGGCCTCCTGCTCGTATCGGGAGAGGATGAAGAGGTGTGGAGGTCCCCACCAGCCCGTGACTCTCAGCGTTGTTATGGGAGGAGCATTGATGAGTCCACTTTCTACCTGCAGCTCCATTGCAGCCTGGCCAATCCTCTCAGGGCTCAGCCGATTCGTGACCCTGGAGCTGCAAGGCACTCAGTCCAAGCAGCCAGGGCTCAGCTCCTTGGCCAGATGCTGCCTCATTGACATTTGGCACAAACACTCTAACACCTCTGAGCTCCATAGGGGGATGGGCAGCTCTTAACTGTTCTACAAAGCACCCTTTCCGATCGCAGGAGATGGTTAAAGCGGATACAGCACTGGATCCATGTGCAGCTCACCAGGTTGTAACTGCTGGCCCTGGATGGCACCTCCTCCAGGAGAACAGTGAGGCACTGGTCCGAGAAACAAGAGGCCGTCTTGCCCTCCTGCCTGCCGTGTCCACCCACAGCGGGATCCACCTTCACATCCGCGTCCCCCCAGAGGCTGCCGAGGCCGGTTTTGAATGACCACAGGGTCACCATTAGACCCAGCGAACACCATTCCCCCTCCCCCAACCGCTCTCTCTCGCAGAGTTCCCCAGACGCCGTTTACGCTGGGTGGGTCTTAACTGACCTGTCAGTGTCAAATCACCATGCGCTTCCAAACCGCTGCCACCCACCCCCCTCGAACCCGTCGAACCCACCCCCCATGGAACCCGTCAAGCCCGCCCCCATCAAACCCGCCCTCCTTGAGCCCGTCAAACCCGCCCCCATCAAACCTGCCCCCCTCGAGCCCGTCAAACCCGCCCCCATCGAACCCGCCCCCCTCGAGCCCGTCGAACCCGCCCCCCTCAAGCCCATCGAACCCGCCCCCCCTCGAGCCTGTTGAACCCGCCCCCACCGAGCCGGTCGAACCCGCCCCCATTGAACCTGCCCCCGTTGAACCCGTCCCCACTAAGGGTAAAATTCTGCCCCTAGAGTCATTACAGCACAGGAGGAGGCCAGTTGACCCATTAGGTCCATGCCAGCTCTCTGTATAACAATCCAATCAGTTCAATTCCCCCACTCCATCCCTGTAACACTAAGTTAATTTCAAGTATCCACCCAATTTCCTTTTGTCTTTTTTACTCATGGCAAAAAAAAGTTCTTCCTCACACCTTAGAAAGAGGGTCAGCCATGACCATATAGAATGGCGGAGCAGGCTCGAAGGGCCGAATGGCCTAATCCTACTGCTGGCTTCTGTGTTTCTATCTTACACCTGTTGCCCAATAATCTCCAACCTAACCTTGCACCTAAAATCCCTCATCCCTGGAACTATTCTGGTAAATCTCCACTGCACCTCTCAAGGACCCTCACATTTTTACTAAAGTGTGGTGGTCAGAGCTGGACACAGTATTCCAGCTGTGACCTAAAAGGTTAAACATAACTCTCCTGCTTTTGTACTCAGGACTTTTATTTACGAAATCCAAGATTCCATATGCTTTGCTGGCCACTCTGAATATGTCCGACCTTCAGAGATTGAGGCACATGAACCCTCGGCTCCCTCTGGCCTAGCCCTCTCTTTAGAATTGTCACATTAAGGCTCATCAGTCGCACACAATCGACGGGCCTGGAAGCAGATGCGAAATGCGCTTCCACCCTCGATCGGCCTCCAAACGCAATTTTATGTGGCTAGCCAATGAACAGGCAGCCAGTGTGAAATGGGCGCTGAGAAATGCTCAGTACTGCCAGCGGGGACGGGCACTGAGGGTGCAGGTGGACGCTGCTAGTGAGCTCCCTGAAGGCAGACAACTGCTGCGGAGCTACCTCAGAGAGCTGCAGACCTGGACAGATTAAATGAGAAGAAGACAATGCAGCAAACTGTGTCTGTGCAGCATCTTCAAGCACCCGGCAACAGAACTCAAAAAAACCTCAGTCATCAGACACCATTTTAGATTATATTTCATGCCAGACATTTCACCCCACCCTGGATCAAGGTTGTAGGAAAAACGTGAAGCCCACCAGGCCGACTGGTCTGTCCACCAACCACAAAAGTGGACGGGCAACATAAGATCACGGTCAATGAGATTTTTAATGACCTTAACTGGCTCTTTAATTGTTGGCGGGTGCAGCTCCGACTCCTGTGCAAACACAACCTTGGAATGCAAATTTCAGGCCTAAGACAGTATCACCTCTCCCTGTTCCATCTGTTAAAATTACATCACCTCACCCTTCTAGCTATAAAATTCCATCTGCTACTTGTCTGCCCATTCTGTTAGCCTGACTGTGTGCCACTCCTCCAAGTTTGGAATCATTGGCAAAAATAGAAATTTTATTCTGAATTCCAATACCCAATATGTCAAAAAAAGCAGTGGTCCTAGCACTGACCCTTGGGGGACAGTCCACCAGCCTCCAGTCCAAAAAAAAAACCCTTTACCGTGGCTCACCACTTTACCACGGCTGACCGCTTTACCGCAGCTCACTGCTTTCTATCCTTAAGCCAATTTTTAATTCAAACTGACTCTGAGTCTATGAGCCTCAATTTTGTTAATCAGCTTCTTACGTGGAAATTGTCAAACAATTTCTTAAAATTCACAGAGATAACATCCAGTGCTTTCCCTTCATCAACCTCGTTACTTCAGATTAATAAAAGGGTCAACTTTATTCACAAGAGAATTAATATCCAGATGGAAATTCACCTCAATTCTGAACGTCTTGAGCTTTGGTCGGATGCCTGCAGGAATAATGAAATATTTCATCTGTTCATCAAGATATTCTGGATCCTTGGATTCCACATCATCTGACAGAGATGGCTAAAATAAGAATCGTGTATTAAAGATCAAAGCTGAATTCTCCCATTTTCTCACCTTCATTCTATCAGTTTTCCAGATCTTTCATGCTCCTATTTTTACAATTTTAACTTCCTCCGCTGCAGCATTGTCAGAAATAAAGAGAAGTGCATTTCTGTAGCACCTTTCACAACCTCAGAACTTCCCAAACAACTTCACAGCCAGTGAAGTGTTTTTGAGGGGTAGCCATGTTATAATGTAGGAAATGTGGCAGTAAACTTCCACACAGCAAGATCTCATAAACTGCAATGAGATCCTTTTTTTTTATTCACTCTTGGGATGTGGGCATCAATGGCTAGACTAGTATTTTTGCCCATCCCTAATTTCCCTTGAGAAGGTGGTGGTGAGCTGCCTTCTTGAGCTGCTGCAGTCCATGTGGTGTAGGTACACCCACAGTGCTGTTAGGGAGGGAGTTCCAGGATTTTGACCCAGCGACAGTGAAGGAACAGCAATATATTTCCAAGTCAGGAAGCAGGGGAACTTGCAGTTGGTGGTGTTCCCATCTATCTGCTGCCTTTGTCCTTCTAGGGGGTATAGATTGTGGGTTTGGAAGGTGCTGTGGACGGAGGCTTGGTGAGTTGCCTTAGTGCATCTTGTAGATGGTACAGTGCGTCGGTGGTGGAGGGAGTGGATGATGAAAGTGGTGGATGGGGTGCCAATCAAGCGGGCTGCTTTGTCCTGAAGGGTGTGGAACTTCTTGAGTGTTGTTTGAGCTGCACTCATCCAGGCAAGTGGGGGTTATTCCATCACACTCCTCACTTGTGCCTTGTAGATGGTGGACAGGCTTTGGGGAGTCAGGAGCTGAGTTACTCGTTGCAGGATTCCTAGCCTCTGACCTGCTCTTGTAGTCACAGTATTTATATGGCTAGTCCAGTTCAGTTTCTGGTCAATGGTTACCCCCAGGATGTTGATAGTGGAGGATTCAGTGATGGTAATGTCATTGAATGTCAAGGAGTGATGGTTGGATTTTCTCTTGTTGGAGATGGTCATTGCCTGACACTTGTGTGGCACGAATGTTACTTGCCACTTATCAGCCTAAGCCTGGATATTGTCCAGGTCTTGCTTCATATGTATATGGACTGCTTCAGACCGTATGGATGGAGGGAAGATCACTGATGAAGCAGCTGAAGATGGTTGGGCTTAGGACACTACCCTGAGGAACTCCTGCAGTGATGTCCTGGGGTGGAGATGATTGGCCTCCAACAACCACAACCATCTTCCTTTGTGCTGGGTATGACTCCCAGTTAGAACCATAGAAAAATTACAGCACAGAAGGAGGCCATTTGGCCCATCTTGTCCATGCCAGCCCGAGGACACCCAGGTGCCCTTTTTAATCCCACCTTCCTGCACCCGGCTCATAGCCCTGCAGCTTACAGCACTTAAGGTGCAGATCCAGGTACATTTTAAAAGAGTTTAGAGTTTTTGCCTCTACCACCAACTTGAGCAGCGAATTCCAGACATCCACTACCCTCTGTGTAAAAAAGTTCTTCCTCATGTCCCCCCTACACCTTCTGCCACTTATCTTGAATCTATGTCCCCTGGTTCTAGAATTCTTCACCAAGGGAAACAATTTTATCCTGTCCACGATATCTATTCCCCTCATAATTTTGTACACCTCAATCAAGTCACCTCTCAGCCTTCTTTGTTCTAAGGAAAATAACCCCAACCTATCCAATCTCTCCTCGTAGCTACTCTTTTCTAGCCCTGGCAACATTTCCCCCTGATTCCCATTGACTCCAGTTTTGCTAGGGCTCCTTGATGCCACACTCGGTCAAATGCTGCCTTGATGTCAAGGGCAGTCACTCTCACCTCACCTCGGGAGTTCAGCTCTGTTGTCCATGTTTGAACCAAGGCTGTAATGAGGTCAGGAGCTGAGTGGCCCTGGCAGAACCCAAACTGAGTGTCAGTGAGCAGGTTATTGTTAAGCAAGTGCTGCTTGATAGCACTGTTGATGACCCCTTCCATCACTTTACTGATGATAGAGTAGACTGACGGGGTGGTAATTGGTTGGATTGGATTTGTCCTGCTTTTTGCAGATAGGAGATACCTGGGCAATTGTAAATGTAAATTGTACATGAAAAACAAAAAGTTAGTATGCATGTACAGCAAGTAATTAGGGAATCAAATGGAATGTTAGCCTTGATTGCAAGGGGAATCGCATAGTAGGGAAGTCTTGTCCCAACAGTTCAGAGCATTGGTGAGACCGCCCCGGGGCTGGATTTTGTAAAGGCTGCTGGAGAGGGTCACATGGCAGGACCAGAAAATTACCAGAGTAGCTGTGCCTTAGACCCACTGTAGGTGATTCATTCAGCAGAGGGAAGGTTTGAAACTTGCCTGTTAGCTGGTGGAAAGCTAAATGTCTATTTGCATATAATTTAAATGCAGTTCGACAAAATTTAATCCTGTCTACTGATTCAGTGAAAATCACACATGTTTCTCATGCCTTCAGTAACATACCCAGTGAAAGCTGACAACTTACATCTGGTTTCCCTGACTCACTGTGAGTGTCCTTTGGAATGAGTCACAGGGGCACACTGGGTTGATCTTGGGAAGGTTTTCTCTGTTTACAAACAGGGTGAGCTGACAATGTGAGGGGCTGAGACCCAGATAGAAAATTCAGAACCCAGAAGTACCAACTCTAAAATGTGAAGTGGCAGTGCACAGCTGAGGTGTAGAGGGGTCATCCCTTAAAGTGGCATCACAGATCTGAGTGCAAAAGGGGAGGACACTCAGGAGGATGCCTGCAGGGAGAGGGTAGTGGCAGCATGTGAATCATCTACCCTGTCCTTCTTCATCAGGGGACATACTGACTGGATTGTGACATCTCAAACCTCAGTTGACCCTGTTGATGGCATCGAATGATCTCATGTGATGCTGGAGGAATCTTCTCCCTGGACTTTAGAATGTCTTTTTGAGCTAAAGCAACAGAAATTCTGAAGCTGAAGATTTAAACTGCAGAACTTTCTTAAAAAGCTGCGAGACGATTTCCAACTCTAACACCGGATTGGCTGCCCTTGGAATATGGCGCCTGCACAGCCAATCAGGTGATGCAGGATTCCCAATATGAGGGCCACACCCTCCACCATGTGATCCATTAGCAAGCCCCATTCACCAGGCTCTCGCCACAAAATTGGATTCAACCAACCACCATGGGCTCATGCCAGGTCCCTGACGACTTAGTGACCCTCCAGCAGGTGCTGTGACATTAGATTAAATCCTGCCCCCAGAGTCCTGTGTACAGTTTTGGTTTCCTTGCTTAAACAGGGATATACTTCAGTGGAGGCAGTTCCGAGAATGTTCACTAGACTCATTCCTGGGATGACGGGTTTGAAAATGAGGAAAGGTTGAGCAGGTTGGGCCTCTGCTCATTGGAGTTTAGAAGAATGAGAAGTGACCTCACTGAGACATGTAGGATTCTGAGGAGGTTTGACAGGGTCAATGCTGAGAGGATGTTCCTGGGGGAATCGAGAGCTCGGGGACACAGTTTAAAAATAAGGGGTCGCCCATTTAAGACGGAGGTGAAGAGGACTTTCTTCACTCAGAGGGCGATGAATCTATAGAATTCTCTTCCACAGAGAGCAGTGGAGGCTGAGTCATCAACAGATTTTTGAACTAAAGGAGAATGAAAGGTTATGATGAACAGGAAAGAAAGGGGAGTTAAAGCCGAGATCAGATCAGCCATGATGGTATCGAATAGCAGGAGAGGGTTCAGTGGATAATGCAGTAGGCTTTATGGCCTACTCCTGCTCTTATTTCTTACATTCTTAGCTGAATAACAGACCATCATCATAGTCATATCCCTTGGAGGACTCTGATCAAACACTCTGCATGTAAACAGGATGGAAGCCAGACTGAAGGTCCTGGAACAGAGTGTTTGTTGCTGGCAGAGGGTATGGCTCTGGTCCCAGCTGGATAATTCACAGCAGGTTGGCTGATGTCTGCTGTTCATTTGCTGCAAAAGCTGAAGTTAATAATCCGAGAACATGAGCAACTCTTACCTCTCCATATCCAGTGTAGTCAAGTTCTATAAGTTCAAAGGCTGCCAGCAGTTCCCCACCCATGGTCTGGCCTCTGTAAATATCATGAAACTTTAGGGAAGGTCTGATGTAGGGGTCCTCCTGCAGCTTAACACTGGGAGCTGCGAATGTTCGCCCAAGAAACTCTGGGCCTCCCTGTGTTTATGAGAAAGGAAAACGTCACCTCTAATTCATTCCAAATTTCATCATTATCACCATAAATATCCTGGGCTCCAACACTGTGGTGGATCTAAAAATGTAACATCACACAACAGATGGGCTTATAATTACCCGTTCAGCTCACAATCTGATCGCAGCCTCCTGGCTGTCTACAAGGGACAGGTGAAGGTCATAGGAGAGAGAGAGTTAACCTTAATTCCTCCATGAGAATTATATCAACAATCATTCACTAAACGCTGTCCACCAGTATTGCACCCCAGTGTAACACAGTGACAGACCCGACCCCACCAGTACTGTACCCCAGTGTTATACGATGACAGACCTGTCTCCACCAGTACTATACCCCAGTGTTATACAGTGACAGACCCGTCCCCACCAGTACTGTACCCCAGTGTTATACCGTGACAGACCTGTCCCCACCAGTACTGTACCCTAGTGTTATACAGTGACAGACCAGTCCCCACCAGTACTGTACCCCAGTGTTATACAGTGACAGACCTGTCCCCACCAGTACTGTACCCCAGTGTTATGCAGTAACAGACCCATCCCCACCAGTATCATACCCCAGTGTTATACAGTAAAAGACCCATCCCCACCAGTATTGTACCCCAGTGTTATACAGTGACAGACCTGTCCCCACCAGTATTGTACCCCAGTGTTATACAGTGACAGACCTGTCCCCACCAGTACTGTACCCCAGTGTTATACAGTGACAGACCTGTCCCCACCAGTACTGTACCCAGTGTTATACAGTGACAGACCCATCCCCACCAGTATTGTACCCCAGTGTTATACAGTGACAGACCCGTCCCCACCAGTACTGTACCCCAGTGTTATACAGTGACAGACCTGTCCCCATCAGTACTGTACCCCAGTGTTATACAGTGACAGACCTGTCCCCATCAGTACTGTACCCCAGTATTATACAGTGACAGACCAGTCCCCACCAGTACTGTACCCCAGTGTTATACAGTGACAGACCTGTCCCCATCAGTACTGTACCCCAGTGTTATACAGTGACAGACCTGTCCCCACCAGTACTGTACCCCAGTGTTATACAGTGACAGACCTGTCCCCACCAGTACTGCACCCCAGTGTTATACAGTGACAGACCTGTCCCCACCAGTACTGTTATACAGGTCAATTGCTCTCTCCAATCTCAATGCTGGTGCAGCAGTCCAACATCTATTCTCATGTAGCAGTGTGTTATTACTTGAATGCCATTCTGTAGTTTTAATCTTTTACTCTGGTGACAATTCCACTGTAATTCTTTTCTGAGATTGTATTAGTCTGAAACTCACCAAGCTGTCATAGTCAAAGATATTGATGATGATTATGGGAGGATCATTCTTCAGTTCCTCTTTACTTCCCTCTATCAGGATCTGATCAAACAGCAACATCTCGGACCACATTGGGGAAAGCGTTTCTTCCAGATACTGTGGAAGAATTTTATTTGCTGTCAATTCTCTATTTCAATGACTGTGGAATATTTTGAAACTACAGATGTCCCACATTTGCTCTTTGAAGAAAATCACAAGTTTATGTGACTCAGTCACACACTTCGAAAGAGTCCATCAGTCTGCAGTGAACAGCAAAACTCCCGATCGGTGAAATGAAGGGCAGGAAGCAAGTGCAGCAGAAAAGTCCAGGGACAATCAGGCTGCTGAAAATACTCCCAAAGCATTATTAATACCAATTCTTTAATACCATATCTAATACCATTATTATTGTCATATCTTTAATACCATATCTAATACCATTATTATTATCATATCTTTAATACCATATCTAATTCCATTATTAATGCCATTATTAATGCCATATCTTTAATACTATATCTAATACTATTATTAATACCATATCTTTAATACCATATCTAATACCATTATTAATGCCATATATTTAATACTATATCTAATACTATTATTAAAAACATATATTTAATACCATATCTAATACCATTATTAATACCATATCTTTAATACCATATATAATACCATTATTAATACCAAATCTTTAATACCATATCTAATACTATTATTAATACCAAATCTTTAATACCATATCTAATACTATTATTAATACCATATCTTTAATACCATATCTAATACTATTATTAACGCCATGTCTTTAATACCATATCTAATACCATTATTAACGCCATGTCTTTAGTACCATATCTAATACCATTATTAACGCCATATCTTTAGTACCATATCTAATACCATTATTAACGCCAAATCTTTAGTACCATATCTAATACCATTATTAACGCCATATCTTTAATACTATATCTAATACCATTATTAACGCCATATCTTTAATACTATATCTAATACCATTATTAACGCCATATCTTTAATACTATATCTAATACCATTATTAACGCCATATCTTTAATACTATATCTAATACCATTATTAACGCCATATCTTTAATACTATATCTAATACCATTATTAACGCCATATCTTTAATACTATATCTAATACCATTATTAACGCCATATCTTTAATACTATATCTAATACCATTATTAACGCCATATCTTTAATACTATATCTAATACCATTATTAACGCCATATCTTTAATACTATATCTAATACCATTATTAACGCCATATCTTTAATACAATATCTAATACCATTATTAACGCCATATCTTTAATACTATATCTAATACCATTATTAACGCCATATCTTTAATACTATATCTAATACCATTATTAACGCCATATCTTTAATACTATATCTAATACCATTATTAACGCCATATCTTTAATACTATATCTAATACCATTATTAACGCCATATCTTTAATACTATATCTAATACCATTATTAACGCCATATCTTTAATACTATATCTAATACCATTATTAACGCCATATCTTTAATACTATATCTAATACCATTATTAACGCCATATCTTTAATACTATATCTAATACCATTATTAACGCCATATCTTTAATACTATATCTAATACCATTATTAACGCCATATCTTTAATACTATATCTAATACCATTATTAACGCCATATCTTTAATACTATATCTAATACCATTATTAACGCCATATCTTTAATACTATATCTAATACCATTATTAACGCCATATCTTTAATACTATATCTAATACCATTATTAACGCCATATCTTTAATACTATATCTAATACCATTATTAACGCCATATCTTTAATACTATATCTAATACCATTATTAACGCCATATCTTTAATACTATATCTAATACCATTATTAACGCCATATCTTTAATACTATATCTAATACCATTATTAACGCCATATCTTTAATACTATATCTAATACCATTATTAACGCCATATCTTTAATACTATATCTAATACCATTATTAACGCCATATCTTTAATACTATATCTAATACCATTATTAACGCCATATCTTTAATACTATATCTAATACCATTATTAACGCCATATCTTTAATACTATATCTAATACCATTATTAACGCCATATCTTTAATACTATATCTAATACCATTATTAACGCCATATCTTTAATACTATATCTAATACCATTATTAACGCCATATCTTTAATACTATATCTAATACCATTATTAACGCCATATCTTTAATACTATATCTAATACCATTATTAACGCCATATCTTTAATACTATATCTAATACCATTATTAACGCCATATCTTTAATACTATATCTAATACCATTATTAACGCCATATCTTTAATACTATATCTAATACCATTATTAACGCCATATCTTTAATACTATATCTAATACCATTATTAACGCCATATCTTTAATACTATATCTAATACCATTATTAACGCCATATCTTTAATACTATATCTAATACCATTATTAACGCCATATCTTTAATACTATATCTAATACCATTATTAACGCCATATCTTTAATACTATATCTAATACCATTATTAACGCCATATCTTTAATACTATATCTAATACCATTATTAACGCCATATCTTTAATACTATATCTAATACCATTATTAACGCCATATCTTTAATACTATATCTAATACCATTATTAACGCCATATCTTTAATACTATATCTAATACCATTATTAACGCCATATCTTTAATACTATATCTAATACCATTATTAACGCCATATCTTTAATACTATATCTAATACCATTATTAACGCCATATCTTTAATACTATATCTAATACCATTATTAACGCCATATCTTTAATACTATATCTAATACCATTATTAACGCCATATCTTTAATACTATATCTAATACCATTATTAACGCCATATCTTTAATACTATATCTAATACCATTATTAACGCCATATCTTTAATACTATATCTAATACCATTATTAACGCCATATCTTTAATACTATATCTAATACCATTATTAACGCCATATCTTTAATACTATATCTAATACCATTATTAACGCCATATCTTTAATACTATATCTAATACCATTATTAACGCCATATCTTTAATACTATATCTAATACCATTATTAACGCCATATCTTTAATACTATATCTAATACCATTATTAACGCCATATCTTTAATACTATATCTAATACCATTATTAACGCCATATCTTTAATACTATATCTAATACCATTATTAACGCCATATCTTTAATACTATATCTAATACCATTATTAACGCCATATCTTTAATACTATATCTAATACCATTATTAACGCCATATCTTTAATACTATATCTAATACCATTATTAACGCCATATCTTTAATACTATATCTAATACCATTATTAACGCCATATCTTTAATACTATATCTAATACCATTATTAACGCCATATCTTTAATACTATATCTAATACCATTATTAACGCCATATCTTTAATACTATATCTAATACCATTATTAACGCCATATCTTTAATACTATATCTAATACCATTATTAACGCCATATCTTTAATACTATATCTAATACCAGTATTAACGCCATATCTTTAATACTATATCTAATACCATTATTAACGCCATATCTTTAATACTATATCTAATACCATTATTAACGCCATATCTTTAGTACTATATCTAATACCATTATTAACGCCATATCTTTAATACTATATCTAATACCATTATTAACGCCATATCTTTAGTACTATATCTAATATCATTATTAACGCCATATCTTTAATACTATATCTAATACCATTATTAACGCCATATCTTTAATACTATATCTAATATCATTATTAACGCCATATCTTTAATACTATATCTAATACCATTATTAATGCCATATCTTTTCATAATATGAACCATTTCTTGTTTGTTTAAGAAGCTCCAAGCTAAAGGACTGAAGGGTTCGCACAGCTGGAGTTTCATTTGTCTGGTCTGAACTGTATGCTCTCTGTTAGAGCACAGCCACTGCATCAACTTCGAAAATGTAGAGGCCAAGTGACAAGCTGAGTCTCCCTTAGAATCATAGGGTGTAACAGCGATCCTGCGAGAGTTCAAAGAGTTTGGAACTCTTTAGTGTATGAAAAGTAATGAATTGAGACCGAAACACTTTCTAAATAATTGCATTGACATAAGGATACAGGTAAAGAAAGCTGTGCGATTTGAAACTCGTGGTCAGATTGTCTGGCTGGGAGGTGAGGAGGTTAAGTTGTCTGCTGCTTCTTGACCTCCAGAAATTGCAGTAAAATATCTGTATTACTATCTATTTTTCCCAAGTTTGTTACTAGACAGAACAGACTGTTCATGTTTACAATAGTTTCACAAAGTTCAAGGTCTTGCTGATAGCTGTCTTATCTCGAACCTTGGATTTCTCACTTATTGTTAAGCAATCAATGCTTTCAAAGGTACAGCAGATCTTTCTCCCTCTCACAGGCAGCTTGAAGCCAGAATAATGTCAAACTCTCTATGGGCGGGATTTTCCAGCCCTGTCCACCGCTGGGATCATCCAGTCCCACTGAAAGTCAATGGACTTCTAGCCGGGCCACCAAATCTCCCGTGGCACATCCCACCAGAATGGGACAAGAAAATCCTGGCCTATGTAGTGTCTTCGTCATCTGATGGTTTCTAATCGTGGCTCTCCACTATCAATAATTCTCATGAGGTTATTGGAATTTATTGTAAAATAGAGTAATAGTGGGATGCGTCTATATGTGTCTGTGTGTGTGTATGTGTGTGTGTGTGTGTGTGTGTGTGTGTGTGTGTGTGTGTGAGAATTAATTAAATTAGAGGCAGCTAGTCTGGGTGCTCCGTTGTAAGAAGAGAAGGTAGGTTTGAAATGTTAATTAGGTAAACATGGGGAAGTTTAGAAACATAGGTGTCAAGGGAATATTTGCATTTTTAAACAAACCAGGCTAGATTGTTTTCAAAGGAGGGGTGAAATGTGCAACCTGGCCAGGTGAAGTTTAAAAACAGTGTGTTTATTTTTCCCAAAGATTACTGGTAAAACTTAGTACTATGAGGGTTTTATTATCAGGGAGATAAAGTCCAAAGACATAATGAAACAATGATTATTTGCATTCAAGGAGGAAGATACGAATAAAGGAGAGAATACTGTTTGTAAGATCTTACGAGTGTAAAAAAGCCTTCAGCATCTATGCCTCAAGCTGCTGTCTCCAGAGGTCTGAAGTTAAGAAAACTCACTTGGAATTTGACTTGTTATGGGTATCATGGGCAGGATTTTGCCCTTGGCGGGGATGCTCGGTGGGGGCAGGCTAGGGCAGTCAGGAAGCTAACCGCCACCTGTGATATTACGTGGGTGGGCCAATTAAAGCCCGCCCAGCGTGGAACATGAACAGCAGCGCTCAGTGCTGTCTGTGTGGGTGGGAAGAGGAGGGCGAGCAGGCCTAACACAAACTTTGCGCCTGCGCGTGAAAGAGTGTTTCAATCTCCCTGAGGCACGGTTTAAAAAAACTAACGGACAAAATAAAAATGTCACTAAACATGTCCCCTCATGTGACTGTCAAATGAGCAGGGACATGTTTTTAAATCAAGTGCAAAATTTTTATTTTGTTTTTATTTGCTTTAGGAAACCTCGTCTCGCTCGTGGATAATGTTTCCTAAAAAATGCAAAGGCCACTTGGCCTTTTTGTCTGCCTGTCAACCATTTGGTTGGATGGACAGTGAAAAATTCAGGACAATTGTTAACTTTTAATAGGCCTTTTAATTATAGGTGGATGCGCTGCTGACTCCAGCACGCGCCTGCTGACCTAACTATGGTGAGAGCGCGTGTTGACATCAGCACACTCGGCCAATGTCAACGTGCTTTATTTCACGCTCAGACGTGTCAGTGAGCAGAGCGGGGCTGTAAAGAGCGAAACTTCAATGAGCAGAGAAGGGCTTAACTTTAAGGAAATAGTCTTTTAATTAATAACAAACAAAAAATATGACAAGGGAGCTCAGCCCCTTGTGTTGTACGGCCTGCAGCATGTGGGAATTCCTCGACACTCCTTACAGTCTGGATGACCACATGTGCAGGAAGTGCCACCGGCTTCACCAGTTCGAGCAACAGGTTTCAGAGCATGAATGTCAGCTGGATACACAGCGGAGCATCCGCGAGGCTGGGGGTTATGTGGATAGCATGTTTTTAGATGTGGTCACTCCACAACTTAAGGAAGTGCAGTCAGAAAGGGAATGGATGAACATCAGTCAGAAGAAGAGAGGCAGGCAGGTAGTCAGGAAAGCCCCAGAGTGAATCTCACTCATGAACCGTTTTTGTGTGTTGGAAAATGAGATTGAAGGTTACTCTGGAGAATGCAGCCAGAGCCAAGTTCACGGCACTGTGGGTGGCTCAGATGCACAAGGGGGGAGGAGTAAGAGTACAAGAGCAATAGTGGTAGGAGACTCAATAATGAGGGGTGCAGACAGGCACTTCTGCGGCTGTAGATGTGACTCCAGGATGGTGTGTTGCCTCCCTGGTGCCAGGGTCAAGGATGTCACAGAACAGCTGCAGGGCATTTTTAAAAAATTATTCATTCATGGGATGCAGGCGTCACTGGCTAGGCCAGCATTTATTGCCCATCCCTAATTGCCCTTGTTTAGAGGGTATTTAAGAGTCAACCACATTGCTGTGGGTCTGGAGTCACATGTAGGTCAGACCAGGTAAGGACCGCAGATTTCCTTCCCTAAAGGACATTAGTGAACCAGATGGGTTTTTACAACAATTGGCAATAGTTTCATGGTCCTCATCAAACTTGAAATTCCAGATTTTTATTGAGTTCAAATTTCACCATCTGCTGTGCTGGGATTTGAACTCAGTTCCTTAATGCATTACCCTGGGTCTGTGGAATACTAGTCCTGTGACAATACCATTATGCCACTGCAAGGGGAGGGCAAACAGTCAGAGGTCGTGGTTCACATTGGTACTAACGACATAGGTAGAAAGAGGGATGAGGTCCTGCAACAAGAATTTAGGGAGCTAGGTAGCAGACTAAAAAGCAGGAACTCAAAGGTTGTAATCTCTGGATTACTCCCTGTGCCCATGTGCTAGTGAGTATAGGAATAGGAGAATAGACAGGATGAATGCGTGGCTGAAGAGATGCTGTAGGAGGGAGGGCTTTAGTTTCCTGGATCACTGGGTCTGTTTCTGGCGAAAGTGGGGCCTGTGCAAGTCGGACGGGTTACACTGAATCAGAACGGGACCAACATCCTTGCCGGGAGGTTTGCTAGTGCTTTTGGGGGGTTGGGTGGGGGGTGGGGGTTAAACTAATTTGGCAGGGGTTGGGATACAGAGGGGAGGTATGGTAGGGATGATGCACAGCCAAATATAGAAAACAAACTAAGTCAACCTGGCAAGCAGAGCAAATAAAAACCCGTCAAGGCACAGGGAACAATGCAAGGTTGGATTTTATCTATTTTAACGCAAGGAGTCTTACAAGTAAGGCAGATGAATTCAGAGTGTTGATTAACACATGGGAATATGAAATTGTTGCTATCACATGGTTGAAGGGGGGCAGGACCGGCAGCTCAATATTCCAGGGTATAGAATCTTCAGCGGGGTGTAAAAGAGGAGGTGGTATTGCACTATTGATCAAGGAGTCAATTACTGCTGTAAGGAGGGATGGTATCTTAGAAGGTGCCTCAAATGAGGCCATATGGGTAGAACTTAAAAAGAAAAAAGGGGGCAATCACTTTGCTGGGAGTGTACTAAACACCTCCAAACAATCAGAGGGAGATAGAGGAGCTGATATGTAGGCAATTCTCAGGGTAATAATAGGAGATTTCAACTTCCCCATTATTAACTGGGATAGTCTTAATGTGAAAGGCTTAGAGGGGGTGGAATTCTTCAAATGTATCCAGGTAAGCTTTTTGAGCCAGCATGTAGGAAGCCCTACAAGAGACAGGGAGGTACTGGACTCAATCTTAGGGAATGAAGCTGGGGAAGTGGTAGAAGCGTCAGTGGGGGAGCATTTTAGGGATAGTGACCGTAACTCTCAGATTTAAGGTTGTTATGGAAAAGGACAAAGATGGACTGTAAATAAAAGTCCTGAATTGGGGGAAGGTCGATTTCAAAATGATAAGGCAGGATCTGGCCAAAGTAGACTGGGAGCAGCTACTTGTAGGAAAGTCTACATTGAACCCGTGGCAGTCATTCAAAAAGGAAGTAGGGAGAGAGTTCAGCCCTTAAAGGTGAAGGGTGGGACCAACAAGTCCAGGGAACCCTGGATGTCAAGGGATAGAGAGGATTGAATAAGGGGGGTAAAAAGGGGGCTTATGGCAGATACAGAGGGCTAAAAACAGCAGAAGCCCTGGAGGAGTATAGAAAGTGTAGGGGGGGTACTTTAAAAAGTAATTAGGAGACTGAAGAGGGGGCATGAAAAAACACTGGTGGGCAAGATAAAGGAAAATCCCAAAGCATTTTATAAATGTATTAAGGGCAAGACGATAACCAGGGAAAGAGTAGGACCCATTAGGGACCAAAGTGGTAATCTGTGTGTGGAGCCAGAGGTTGAAGTTGAGGTTTTAAATTATTACTTTTCATCTGTGTTCACTATGGAGAAGGACGATGCAGGTGTAAAAATCAGGGAGGGGGACTGCGATATACTTGAACAAATTAACATTGAAAGGGAGGAGGTATTAGTGGTTTTAGCAGGCTTAACAGTGGATAAATCCCCAGGCCAAGATGGGATGTATCCCAGGCTGCAATGTGAGGCCACAGGAGAGGTACCAGAGTACAGGAGGACAGTGAATGTGGTAACATTATTCAAGAAGGGTAGGAGGGATAAACCAGGTAATTAAAGGCCAATGAGTCTAACATCAGTGGCAGGGAAACTGTTGAAAAAATTTCTGAGGGACAGGATTTATCTCCACCAGGGATTAATCAGGGATAGTCATCATGGCTTTGTCAGGGGGAGATCATGTCTAAAAAATTTGATTGAATTTTTCGAGGAGGTGACTGGTTGTGTAGTGAAGGTAGTGCAGTTGATGTAATCTGCATGGATTTCAGTAAGGCTTTTGACAAGATCCCACATAGGAGACTGGTCAAAAAGATAAGAGGTAATGGGAACCAGGGCAATTTGGCAAATTGGATCCAAAATTGGCTTAGTGGCAGGAGACAGGGACCCTTGCTGCTTGTAGTACACATTAATGATTTAGACGTGAATATAGGAGGTATGATCAGTAAATTCACAGATGACACAAAAATTGGTGTCATAAATGGTGAGGTAAACCTTAGATTACAGGACGATATAGATGGGCTGGTAAGATGGAGCAGTGGCAAGTGGAATATAATCCTGAGAAGTGTGAGGATTTTGGGAGGACTAACACAGCAAGGGAATACACAATAAATGGTTGGACCCCAGGAGGTACAGAGGATCAAAGGGACCTTGGTGTACATGTCCATAGATCCCTGAAGGCAGCAGCACAGGTAGATAAGGTGATTATGAAGGCATATGGGATACTTCCCTTTAATAGCCAAGGCATAGAATATAAGAGCAGGGAGGTTATGCTGGAACTGTATAAAATGCTGGTTAGACCACAGCTGGAGTACCGTGTGTAGTTCTGGTCGCCACACTATAGGAAGGGTAGGATAGCATTGGAGAGGGTGCAGAGGAGATTCACCAAGATGTTGCCTGGGCTGGAGCGTTTCAGCTATAAAGAGGGACTGGATAGGCTAGGGTTGTTTTCCTTAGAGCAGAGAAGACTGAGGAGGGACCTGATAGAAATATACAAGATTATGAGGGGCATAGATAGGGTGCATAGGAAGAAACTTTTCCCATTAGCAGAGGTGCTAATAACCAGGGGGCATAGATTTAAGGTAAGGGGCAGGAGGTTTAGAGGGGATTTGAAGAAAAATTTTTTCACCCAGAGGGTGGTTGGAATCTGGAACATGCTGCCTGAGGGGGTAGTAGAGACAGGAACCCTCACAACATTTAAGTAGTATTTAGATGAGCGCTTGAAACATTATACCATGCAGGGCTACGGGCCAAGTGCTGGAAAATGGGATTAGAATAGATAGGTGCCTGATGGCCAGCACAGATACAAAGGGCCGAAAGGCCTGTTTCTGTGTTGTATAACTCTATGAATCTATGACCTTGGATAGGAAGAAAAGAGCATTGTGGGCTCTGAATTTGGCCAGCCTGGCATTTCTGTTCTTTTCTCCATTGTTCACACTTTGGTCCGTTACAACTAATGCAGGGATTCACATGCACTCTTTTACTCTTCCTTAATAACAGGTGTTGACAGTTCATATTGAAGTCCAACATTCTTCAAGTTTAACCAGCTGGAACCAAGAGTCTTGTAGGACTTGTCAATTTCCTATTGTAACCACTTGGACTCACGAACACAGTTTTAAAGGAGGTAAATGGGAATAAGCTACAAAATCAACAGTGGCCTTGGGTATTGCAAAGCTGATTGGCTCAGATTAGTGAGTCTGGCCCAGAGAATTGATTTGGAACAAACTTGATCTCAAAAGATTCCACTAACATCACACAAATGTCACCAGAATAAAAACAAAATGCACATTACATCAAGAAATAATTAAAGTTTCTTACCCTGGTTGATTGGCACTGAGTTGAAAATACAACTCTTGCAAAAGGATCTGATAATCCAGTGTCATCGGCTGCAAGGACACTTCGAGCTTGGTACATATGAGCTCGCAACTGGAAATAACTATTGTCTATAAGTGGAAAAAAAATAGATATTCATTAACACAACAATTTGCATTTATATGGCACACTGAACATAGGTAATGTCCCAAGGTACTTCATGGACTGCAGCAGTTCAAGAAGACAGCTCACCACCACCTTCTCAAGGACGGTTGGTGATGGGCATTAAATGCTGGCCAAGCCAGTGAAGCCCACATCCCATGAATGAATATAAATAAAAGAGCATAATCATGTAACATATGACACAGAGGCAAAGAAAGAGCTATTCAACCAGGCCACCAAAACTTGGTCAAAGTGATAGGTTTTAAAGAGTATCTTAAGGGTGGAGAGAGAGGGCAGAAGTTTGGGAAGAGAAATCTGGAGCTTAGGCCTGACCAACTGAAGGCAAGATTGCCAGGAATGGAGTAATTAAAATCAGGGATATACAAGAGGTCAAAATTGGAGGATGCAAATATCTTGGAAGGCTGTGGGGCTGCAAGAAGTTAAGGGAAAAGGAGGAAGTTGAACACAAGAACCATAATTTTAAATTGCAGTTGGGTCCAGGGATCCAACATAGGTCAGTGAGCACAGGAGTGAGGGTGAATAGGACGTGGTGTGATTTAGAATTTGGGGAGGGGGGTGGTGGTGGGGGAGCAAGGTTTTGGATGAGATGAAGATACCAAAGGTTACAAGGTGGCAATGCTGACTTGGAGAGCTTTGGAATAGTCGAGCTTGGAGGAGCAGACGGAATAAGGAAGGGGTGGATATGGGTAATATTGTAGAGGTGGAAATCACAGTGATGGAGAGGGTATGGGGTCAGAAATTCATCTTAGAATCAAATAGGTAATGGTCAGAGAGGGATGGATTCAGTGATGAGGGAAGGGGATTAATGGAAGTGATCAAAGATAATGGGTGGAATCTTCCTGGTATTGAAAAAAATCGAGGGTTGGGACCATTTCCAGGTCCCGATCCCACTGGTGCCTGACATCTGCACCGAATCACAATCTTACGGAAGGCAGTTAATTAACGGGTTGCCTCTGTGTTCACCATTAATTAAGGATGGAGGGTGGGTTCCTGAGGTGGAAAGCCCAATGAGAGGGTCCACAGCACTTTACAGCCAGAGCTGGGTTAGAGATGGAGTCTAATATGGGGAAGTGTGAAGTTATTCACTTTGGTCATAAGAATAGCAAAGCAGAATATTTTTAAAAAGGCATGAAAACTTGTAAATGTTGATGCCCTAAGAAACTTAGGTGTATTCATACAAGGAACACAGAAAGTTAACATGCAGGTACAGCAAGCAATTAGGAAGGCAAATGGTATGTTGGCCTTTATTGCAAGGTGATTGGAATGCAGGAATAAAGTTTTGCTACAATTGTACAGGGTTTTGGTGAGACCACATCTGGAATACTGTGTGCAGTTTTGGTCTCCACATTTAAGGAAGGATATACTTGCACTAGAGGCGGTACAACGAAAGTTCACTAAATTGGTCCCTGGGATGAGGGGGTTGGTCCTATGATGAGAGACTAAGTAAATTAGGTTTATATTCTCTGGAGTTTAGAAGAATGAGAGGCAATCTCACTGAAAAAATTCTGAAGCGGTTTGATAGGGTGGACGCTGAGAGATTGTTTCCACTGGTCGGGGAATATAAATCACGGGGGCACAGTCTCAGGATAAGGGGCCGATCATTTAGGACTGAGATGAGGAGAAATTACATCACCCAGAGGGTTGTGAATCTTTGGGATTCTCTACCCCAGAGGGTTGTGGATGCTCCATTGTTGAATACATTTCAGACTGGGACAGACAGATTTTTGGTCTCTCAGGGAATGAAGGGATATGGGGGATTGGGTGGGAGAATGCAGTTGAAGCCCAAGATCAGCCATGAATGGCGGAGTAGGCTCGATGGGCCAAATGGCCTACACCTGCTCCTGTTTCTTGTGTTTCTTGTGCCTCCATGCAACATGGGTTACAGGTAACATGTGACATCAGGACTGTTGCATTGGCATTAGGATAATGGCCCTTGACTTCGGCTTTAATTGGAGCTCAATGGAGTGACTCCCGATTCCCCAGGCAACCCCCTCTTGGGAAAATCGCCCTCCCAACGAGATTTTGAAAGACTGCCCGCCATTCCATGCTCTGTCCCAAATCCCCACACCTTTAAATCCACCTGTAAGGGGCCAGGAAGAATCCACTCAATGCTTCCAATGTCTAACTGCAGGAAATTGCAACTCAGCCATGGCAGGTTATCTTGCAAAGAACCAGCAAAAACACAATGGGCCAAATGGCCTCCTTCTGTGCTGTAACCATTCTATAATTCTATAATAATTCTATGTATAATTCTATATATAATTCTATAATTCTATAATTCCAAGAAATATCCAGATCCAATTTTCAACACCAAATTTTCACTTTTAGCTTTTAGCAGTTAGATGGATGTGTTTGTATTACAGAAGTTATTGAATA